>NW_025335568.1:49989134-50130178 GCF_004798865.1 Varanus komodoensis | reverse complement strand
TTTTTTTTTTTTTTTTGCCCTTTAAGAAACCTGGGCAAAACCCGAACTGATACCATCATGTCTTTTGGGGTGGAATGGATTTGTGGGTCTTGGCATACTAGTTGAAGAAAAATACTCTAAAAGATGATTTTTGTACAAGTTCCCAAGTTTGGTTCCCAAACTAGTAGTGCTAAACAATTCCAAGTGTATTCAGAAACTCTGTTTAGAATAACAGCCTCAAAAGATGTAATGCTTTTTTCTTTTATTTTGATCTGCTTGTACCTTCCAATACTGGCTTTAGAGGCTCACTCCTATTGATCATCTTACAATATTTAAGGCCTAATCTATTCAATACATTTTCCAGAGTGGTGAATGTGCAAAATGTCCTGTGGTACTAGCTTTCGTGGACAGCAGCCCTATTCATCAGAGGCATGGAAGTATGTGTGTGTGTGTGTACATACACACATGGCTGGAGGGCAGGGGAAAATTCTGAAGAGTGAGCTTTTTAAAGGTAAAATTTGGATCTTTTGTTGGCTGTCTTTATGGATTGTTATAAACTGCCCAAAATGTTATAAACTTCCCAAAATTAAATTGATGATGATGATGAAGAAGAAGACTTGGTTTAATTTTCTATACACAAAATGTAGTACCAGCATACTTTTCCTTAAGCAGGAAGCCCAAGGTAGGGTAGAACATTCAGGTATTCCCTGCTGGATTTCATGTATTGCTTGCCAAGTCTCTTTCTTTGGGCCACTCGTTTAACTGGGTGGCTTTCCCCCACATTCATTTTGGCCCTTATCGATGCAGTGTACTCTGTTAGTGTTCAGATTTAGGCAGTAAAGCCTGTTTATATATCAGAATGCACTTCAGGAGTTTTTGCTGCTTCTTCCTTTAAAAATACTGCACTGTGCTAGTATAGCTCAGAGACAAACTCAAGAATAGGTTTCTGTACCAGCTTTCATCAGTGGGACAGGCTCACACTTTGCCACCACTAGCCTCTTTTCTATTGTCGAGGAATTGTTAGAAGCATTTAATAGCATCCTGGGTTGTCTGTCCCAAGTCCACAAAAGTTTTACCTGCAATTCCTTCTCACTTCTTCATGCCTGGGCACATCTTAACCACCCCCAAAGCTCTGCTTTGTGGGGAAGTGTCTAGAACATTCTGTCATAATTATGGCTTCCGCTTGAGGAGGCAAAACAACATTCTCCTCACCATTCAGGCGCCTGTAGAAAACCTGCTGGGTTTGGGCCAGATATTTGAGAGGCACCTTGAAAGATTTCACCTGCAGAATTCCCTTTTAGCATTGATAACACAGCCATGAACAAGAATAAAATCCAGACCTATTATAAATTGATCCACAATATCCACTTCTGAAATCTTATGTTTCATCTTTATGCCAATTTTTCTGTCTTAACTGCCCCTGCTTTCTAACAGATGCTGCTTTTAATGAGCTAATGTTTCCATTTGAGAACAACAAAACTAACCAACTTGTGCCTTTGTTGTTTTTTCCAAGAATAACAAATATATTGGATCAAATTACACTCAAGCTTGTTTTATATCTAATATTCCTGTACGTTTTATGCCATCTACTTCATGTTTAATACCCAAGCCATCAGCATAATGATTGAGTTGCCCAGATCTAAGCACAGTCTTTGGGGATTCACTTTCCACCCCTTAAGCATTTTTGCTTTAGCCTTATTTCATCTATTCAAGACACACACCCCCACACAAAAAGGCACTTATTTATTTATTTATTATGTAATAATTTCTGTGCCACCACATTAGCCCATAGGGTTCTCTGGGTGGTTTACAATTATAGCAAATAAAACCATTTAAAATAAATAAAAATGATTTAAAAGAGTAAAGCATCATGACAAAAACCAATACAATAATCGGTACCAATATATGATAAAGTAACAACAATATAAATAAATATGAAAATAACTAGCATAAAGGAGATCTTAATAACACAGTTAAATAGCTATCCATTAAAAATATGTCTTAAATAGGAAGGGCTTAGCCTGGTGCCAAAAGGACACCAAGGACAGTGCCAGGCATACCTTGCAGAGGAGCATGTTCCAAAGATAGGGTGCAGCCACTGAAAAGGCTCCTCTCCTGGCCAATACCCCCCTTGCTTCTTCAGGGAATGGCTCCTGGAGAAGAGTCAAATGAAGATCTTAAATCACTGGCACTCTAAACCTCTTGCTATTGCCAATTTTATTGCCTTTGGCTCTTCCACTGAATCTAGTAATACCTCCATCCAGGCTATGATATCAGTTGCTCAGTGAGACTGTTTTATTTGTTATTTACATTAGACAGACATGCCTAGTTTTCCTCATGAGGCTATGTCTTCCACTTACACTGGGGACAGTACTTGATTTAATTTCTATTGACGAAAGCACTGGAGATCAATGATGTCTGTAATATTTGTTTCATTTTCATATGTACAGGGAGACCAAAAGCAGAGACAAACATCATGAACCCTACCAGGTAACAGATTCTCTAGCCAGCTCATATCATGCATCCTGGACCTCAAGGTGCTCTGAGTTTCCTTCTGTCTCTGTCTCCCTGCTTCTGCTGCGTTCCTCAAACTTTCTTCCCAAGAATCTCTTTCAGACTCCACCTTTAGATGAATTAACCATTTGAAGAACTTTTTATAGCTGTTAATTAACATTAATATTCTTTGGTCAGATGCCAGACTTGCATCTATTCAAGGCAACACCATAGTGATATACCTTGTTGCATAGTCGGACAGTGTATCTAAATTTTTGTCTCTCTGTCTAATCCACTGAGGTATGGGTTGGAGATGGACAGATGCAGTACGAATATTGTGGTTGCACTGATTGCCAATATATTTCTGAGTGCTGCATTTAACCTTTTAAAACCTTAATCTGTTTGGTCCCAAGTTACTTCAAGGAATGCTTTCTCCTCTGTCAACCTAGTAGAGGCCCACTAGCAAGGACACTTAGGCTCTTGAATACAAGGAATAGGACCTTTTCATTGGTGGATTTGCACTTATGGAATTGACTTCCAACAGAAATTGTCAGGACCATTCTTTGCAAATCTTTGGAAAGGCTGTGAAAAGCCACTTGGTTTTGCTGGCACTCACGTAAATCTGGGCTGTTGCTTTTCATAATTAAATTGTGTTTTTTATTGATTTTAATTGGTAGTCTCTGTTTTACTGGATGTTTATTGTATCCACAATGTATGCCATTTACTTTGAGATGGCTCCCCTTAAAGGTGGCCAGTGTGTGTGTGTGCGATGGTTAAATCCAGATGTACAATAATAGATGCATTAAAATCAGTGGGACTTAATCATGACTAACTTTAATCCCATTGATCTCAATTGATCTGCTCTGTGTATAGCAAAGTCTGGTTTCAACCTATTAGCTTAACACACTTGCAGGCTTTTCCATTTAGGAAAAGCCAGTAAACGATATTTTTATGTGCCACAATGATAATACACTATAATCATGACTATTTTTATTTTGGCTTTTGCAATCAAATTTCTGGTGAGTGAGACATAGCTAAATCCACACAAGAGATTAGAAACCGAAGAGGCCATCAAATGTCAAATATATCTGTAAGTGTAGCCTTCTCACTTTTCATAAAAGTATTCTACAGTTACAAAACCCGAGAGGAGCTGATTGGATCTGGTGAGCAGGCTACTTGTGGTGCCTGCAGGGAGCAAGATTTATCACTTTAATATAAAGTTGAATTCTGCAGGCGTTTGTTGAACAGGAGCATGTACTAGTACTGAACAAGCAACCATATTTTGAAACAGCTGCCTATATTTTTGAGGCTACTTAAAACTCAGCTATAGAACAGTACTGCCCAAATACATGTGGACACTTCAGCTTGTATTTTCTTGTGTGGGACAATATGTTGAAATATTTTATTTCTTAGGTAGATTCTCTTTCATGCATTAAATTGAATGGGATCTAAGGGTTGAGAACACAACAGTTTTAAATGGGTTTTCAGCAGCTGAGTATGAAGAGAACCAAAGAAAGGACAGTTTCAGATAGTAAAATAGAAGAGTTACATCTGTGCAGCACTTAAAACAGAATTGTGAAGTAGCATTCATTCAGTTTGATTTTGTATTCCAGTGGTGATGCAGAGTAACAGAGTTCAGCGTGTACATGGCAGAACAAGTTTGTGCCTGTGGAGGCTCTGATGTGTTCTCCCTAGGCAGTTACTTTACTTGCTTTATAACTGCACTGCTAGGTTGCTGGTTCTTTTTCTTGAACACTGAGAAGCTGATTCATGAGTCAATGACTTGCACAGCTGGCTTGCACTGTGTCCTAGATTTAAAAGGGGAAAATATGCAAGACTCACATTGGGAATGTTTCAGACTTGTTCTGACATGTTCCTTATATGGTCAGAGCTTAGGCAATGGTGGAAAAGGAAATACAGACATTAAACCCAGTATCCTCTGGAAGAGTTGAATAATGACCACATGCTAATATGAAATAGAAAGATCAAGAATGGGCTTTGTAGCTGCTTCTGTTTGATATAAAGGAAATGCTGCAAAGATTTGAAATTTTAGATTCTGATGATGTAGTCTTAAGCTCAAATACTTTTCTACATGAGGCTCTTGTCATTCCCTACTCACAGTGGTTTACTATTTCCATAGGGATGTTATGACCCTTCAGTTTCAGTTATGTGTCTGATCACCACTTTTGGTGAGCTCTTTAGATCAAGGAAAATGCAGCATTTAATTGTGAGAGTGAAAGAATGTGTGGGTTCCTCTTGTGTACTTCCGGTATACTACAGTATCACTTAGTGGTTAGGCAGTAGAAAAGCAGGAAAGGAACTCCTCCCCATGTAGTGTTCAGATCTGAAAGTAAATACAGTGAATTGACAGCCTTGTGTAGTAAAGCTCCAAATCTTATAAACTGGTCACATTATAGCCTCTCAGTAATCTCCTTTACTGAGATTATATATGTGAAGGGGGTTCATACATAGAACAAAAAGTGGGATTCTGCTTCTGAGCACATCTCCAGTAGCTGTGCATTGGCAGTGTGGCTGCTCCAGAAACTCCTGCCAGTTTGTAAGGGACTTCCTGTAAGGGCACAGCTCTTCAGATGGCACATTGCTTCAGTGATGGTCCTAACAAATTGCTCTCCCAGTTCTAAATATCTGCTTGGATGACTTGAGCTTCTTGGCTGGCCTTTATTTACATAGGTAGCAGTGATGCAAAATGTACCATCACATGATAATTAGACCACTTGGACATGGTCAGGGAATCAATTCATAGAATTGTCACATAAATACTACCTTGCAGGACATACTTAACGTACACATGCAAATCCATTGGTGGATTGATTAAGAATGGAGAAGTTGTAAGGATGAGTTTGGCCCATTCCCTATATATTATTTCTTTAGACCAAATCACACAAAAATCATCTTATCTTCCCCACAAAGTAGTTCTAAATTTATTTTTGTCATTGTGACAATGTAGTGCTGGGAATTCAAATTAATTGGAGTCCCTGTATGAAATCCAATAGCTCTAGCCTCAGACTCCAGCTTATTTCAGTCAGCCATGTTCCCTTGGATGGTCTTCTATAAAGAATAGTTAGGAAGGGCATCAAAAAGTTGTAGGGGATAGTCTTTTGTTTGTGCTGCTGTAATCTAAGCACTGTTAGCTTCAAACTTTCCAAGAGACTATCTGAGAAAATTAATGTACCATGACTTCCAATGGCTCAAACAGGAAATGCTGCTAACTTTTTAAAAAATTGTTAGCACAACCATTTAATTCATAGACGTTGATGACCCAGGATTCTAGCTTTTCCCATCTGGCTAAAATCAAAGAACCAATATATGGGTCATTTAGATCAGTCCTTTGTGACAGCAAGATTTCTAAAGCTTATATATGCCAGAAAAAGAACATAGTGGAAGCACCACTGTATCATATATTTTCACATTCTTCAGACAATTCATCATGTAATTTTCTTTCAAGACTTTCAAGACTCTTACAAATTTGTATTAATACATGAATGAATTGGACACATTTTCCAGTAGAGTTTATTTAATATTAATCTATTCATTTTGGGGTAAATGAAGAGTTCTAATGGTTAAGATGTAACCAGAATGTATTCTCAAGTGCCATGTTAGGTTTATCAATCAAGTAAAAATTGTGCACTTGAGGGTAAGAGCACATGGCTACCATGTGATCCTCTCTGGCTGGGTTAATTGGAAATCTTTCGTTCCCATCTTGTTATCAGCCCTTGAACAAAGTAGCTTGAACCACATACAGTATGTTGTTATTTCCTTTTGCAGCATGCTCCGCTGGAAATACAAGCATTTAACTAAGAACAGCCTATCTAACCAGGTCATGTGTGTGTTTATGTGCAGGTGTTTGTCTGTGTGTCAAAGCTTGGACCAGCCTTGTCTTTAGGATTCATGATGAAATAACTAATGTGACAATTTTATGTCTGTTAAAATGAAGCATAAATTATGGCTTGACAGGGAATACGGCTTTTCTGCATGAGGTGTTTAACATGCTACTTCTCTGAGGCTTCCTCTGTTTTATTTGCAGGAGGAAGAGTGCATCCTTTACACTTTTTTTTTCTTTCTGGGGTTTTTCTTTTCTGCCTTTCTTCATGTTGCATTATCTGACCACAGGGCTGCAGTATAGCAGAGCAGTGATAGTATTAATATTAGTACTAGTAGTACTAATCTTACTTTCATTTCTGTACTGCCCCAGACCTGAAGATCTTGAGGAGGTTTACAACAGTACATAAAAACTATTGTATTGTCCACGGAATCTTATGAAAAGAAACATTAAAGAACTAAAAACCATACTGCCTGTAAAAGAAAAACACCTAGGATGGTTAAAACCCTCAGGCCCCTGGATAAGCAAGTGTGAGGTTAAAAACCTTGGCGGAAATAGCCATCTTAACCTGGAGCAGAAAAGATGACAAGGTTGGTGTCTGGTGGGCTGCAGTGGGGAGGTTGTTCCATAGATGGGGGGCCACTATAAAGAAAACGCTTCTCCTTGTTGCCATCCTCCAAGCCTCCCTTGAAGTTGGCATTTGGAGGAAAGCCCCAGAGGTACAATGTAGTGTCATGAAAATTTCATTGCCGTTTTTTCTGCATTTGAAATTTAATATCTGACATTCCTCTCTTTTTAAAAAAACTGCAAAATTGCTAGAAAACATGGAGAGGCTCCAGAGGATGCTAACGTGAGTGAAGGATTATGAGTGCACAATAAAAACCTCAAGTAGAAAAGCACTCAGTGGAGGCTTTTATGCCATCCATGCTTGCTAGATTGTTCTAGCACTTTTTCATTCTTTCAGTTTTTTCTTCCACACTGTCTACGTTGATGGTATTGTACTGTTAATTGCTACCACCACCAGTGCCTGAACATTGCTCATTCATGCTTTCTTCATAATTTAAACTTAGATCAGAATAGGAGATAAATAAATTAACAAATACTAACATCCAGTCGTCTCATGAACAATCTGGGACAAATGCAAGTGATTAATTATTTTCTTTCTGAAAGAAGGATATAGAAACCCTGACTGACATACCCCTTTTCCTGTGATCACCAATTGTTTGGTGGTTTTCTGACTTTTTCCATAGTTTTTCACAATTGTAAAAGGTTGAAATGTGCATTCTAATGGCACCTTACTGGCATAAGAGCTTTCAGCAAAAATGTGTTGGCATTCTTGGCAGCCCTCCCTTTGCTTTTGCATTCAGCCCTGAAAGTTTCTACAAAATTGAATCTGACTCTTGAGTTGAAAAAAGTGTGAGAGTCCTAGTCTACAATTTCTTAATTCCTGTAGAAGCACCATTCTCCATTAACTGCATTGTTTTTTCTATTGTTGCCACCCCCTCCCCTCCCCTCCCCCCCCTTCCATTCCATTCCATTCCATTCCATAAATGTCCATAGTGAATGGTAATCCATAACCTTATGTGTGAGCAAAAATGGGCTGATTGGGAAGAATATATGAGTGTGAATCAGAGAAAAAGTCCAATTCAAAATACATCTTTACACAAATTATTTCACATCCTTCCTAGGCATTTTTAAATGTCCTTTATATGATCGCAAGATCAATATAAAGATTTATCCTATAAGTATGAACATTTCTCAACTTGTCCTAGTACATGTTGATATTTTCTGGAAAATGATGAAAGTCTTCCCAACTGAGCTAATTTTGGGAAAAGGTACTTGTGACTAACTTAAACCTTCCTCATTTCAGTGTGACTTCAAATCAGCTTTAATAGTGGATTCCCAGTATTTCTTGAAATGTAATACTAATATCAGATTTGTGGAACATTTTCCATTGGGCTCCTAAATGCAAAAAAAAACAGTTAAGTGCCAATGTTTACTAAACTGCTGCATTTTACCATACTATTCACATCATGTACTCATGCATACACAACATCCCTGCAAGAAATTATTTTTAGAAATCTCAGTTAAAGATTAATAATATCTCTTCAGCTTTGACAGCTTGGTGCATGATGTGGAAGACTGAGTCATGACAGTCCGGAGAGGCTTCCAAAGTACACAAGATTATAACCACTCCCAACTGCATTTGATGAGACTGTGATTCCATCTAGTCCAGAATTCTGTTTTCAGCCATATTTGAGATCCCACAAAGAAACCACAAGGGCAGTTGTCTGTTTGTTCCTGTCACTTGTATTAGTAGGTTGCTGCACAGGACTTCTCTGGCTACAATTCTTCTCTTAAATGTAATACAATCTATCCAGTGCTAGTCAAATGCCAGTGACCCCAGATAGATATGCAAATCCCCATCCACCTAAAAAGCCACATCCAGGCCATTCGAATAGACCCAGAGAAGAATTTCACTGTGTGTAGAGTTGTGCATCAAAATGTGCCTCCACACACTCATTGGTTGCTTATGTGGAAACCTACAGATGGATTTCCTTGGTTGGTTCAGGAAACTACATGGAAATAATTCTCATTGATTGCAGTGGCTTGATTTCTGAGATAGACACTTAAGAGCTGGGACCTTATTTGGGGGGAAATGTGTTCTAGATTTATAAACCCTGCAACAAACAATGCATTAAAATGTCTTGATGAATGCATAATTGTATTAGGCACAATTCCATCTGGATGACCATAACTTTCTACATGCAGTGTATTACAAGCATCCATCCAATGGCAGGTAGAAGGTGGAGGCCAAGGACACCTTCACACTCCACTCATCCTGTATAACACTTAGATGGTCACTTGGACTGTCTGCATGTTGCCCCTTGGGGCAAGAATCAAGAGGTTGTTAGGACACCTTGTATCATGGAGATACTACTGGTCTCATCCAGCTCCTGCCCCCAGAACATACATTCAACCTTTTCTCCGAGGTCTCAAGAGAGACTTCAGAGAAGCAACTGGTATGGTTCTTTCCATTTTGGCTGCAAGTGGTGGGGAGGTTGCCCTGAGTTTGAATCCTTGGATCTGAGGTTGGACCTCTTTTCCAGCCTCAGTTTTGGGAATCTGAAAAATCTTGTTGCTGTCTTGATGCTGTCTAGTGGGTATAGGATTGTGCTGTTAATAAATTCATAATAATGATTTTTATCAGTACCATTGTTGCTACTGTAGGATTAGTATTCTTATTATGACTACTACTGAACTACTCAGTAGCATTTTTCAGTACTCAAAATATTTTATAATTCTTATTTTCTTAATTAAGCAAATAATTTTAGAAGATGCTAGTACTGATAGACTGGATATGAATGATTGCGTGGGGTTTTATCCTGGTTTTTCACAGGTTGTATCTTTAAGTGTTTATTTTTATCCTTTTTTTTAAATATCAGCTAACTTGACTTAAAGGGTAGCTACAAAATCCAGACAAAATAAATAGATCTGTGGCTGAGTGGTAACATCCATTTAAATACATGTGTATAAAACTGATAATCTTGTCCTCATCTATGATTTTACATACACTTATTGAGGAAAAGATTTCCCTGAAATCCCTGGATACATTCTTTCAATGAAATGTGTTTTTAGATCAGGATGCCAATGCAAAAAATAGGGGAAAAAACCATAGGCTGGTATTATTGTTTCTGGATATAGGGGAAAGAAATCAATGTTTCACTGTGATATTTTCTTTGTTGCAAAAAAAAGCTTGCAGGTAAAGTAGGGAGACAGCACAAAGCAGAGCTGAAAGCTAGTAAAAACTTGTTATGCAATGAAGAACTTGCCTTTTACAGCTTTTGTGTTCTTTTGCTGAAAGCAGATCGCTGCCATAAAGAAGTATTTACCAATTTTAAAAGGTCTTGGCCCATCAACGCTAGTGTTAGATTTCGAATATAGCTTTTGTTGCCAAGGTGACAAACACTTATAAATACAACACCTCATCGGATGTGCTTTTATCCCAGTATTTTTATGGCTTTTAAATCAGATACCATTAGCAAATATATTAGGTAATTTTGCTGAAAGATGATTTTTCCACTAACGCTTTTTTTGTTACATTTCCCTAGGTATTTGGGTAAATGTTTGTTGTGACACTCCCATCCTGCTAGGCTTCTGCTGCATGAGGATACCAATAGTATACATAGTGAAGATTAACGTATTACCTTTGGTCTTATTTCTGTTTAAAAACTGCAAAAATGTATGAGTGACCATATTTTTCCATGCCTTTATTCAAGTACGACTGGTTAGTGATTACAAGATTGCTTAGAAAGTGATTACAAGATTGACCAAACACTTGATATTTTCTGACTAAATTATCCCTTAGTAAGTGGCACAGTAATGCATCTTAAAGCACACAGTAAAATGTATCAACTCTTTCCTGCCTCATTTTCTCCTACAAAACAAACAAACATTACCAAAGTGATTCCTCTATAGCAATGAGAAGGCATGCTTAAATGTGGAACATTAACTTTATTACTTGTCCAGCTCTGTTCACATTAGGGAACCAAATGCATTTTTAAAGGGGTAAAGAATCCAAATTGGGCAGCCAAGCAGTCCCACTGACAGAGCCCAGCAATGTGTAGGCTTGGAATTTCACGTGAAGTGATTCGTTTCTACAGTGCACATATTTGGTAGCAATCAAAGAATTGGCATCAAAAGGCAAGCATTAATTCCAAATATTTGTAGTTTCCTTACCAGACAGCAACTGTGGCGGAAAACATTACACAGCAGGATGTTCTGCAACCACTGAAGGATGGTGTTTCACTTTGGTAGTATTTGAGCTGGATGAAAAAAGTAAATTATAACCTGGGCAGCCCAATTCACTACCCACTTAACTTGAAGTTCTTGGATTTAAGCTAATTTCATTCCACTGGTGCGTGTAAATGGGACAGTAGTTGCTGAAATTAAACAACCACAATATAACATCCCTTGGTTGCTGATCAGATGATGAAGAATATATTGCAGACTTTCATTCCTTGTGTTTTAGATGCATTGGTTTGGGACCACCTCCTCCATTAGGGCAGAATTTTTTACAGTCTTTTAGTTAGGTCTGCTGAGTATGCTCTGAATTATTCCATTTGTGAGCCAAGCCCCTTCAGCGAGGATGCACAGACAAGTTCATTCTCAGCAACTGGCCTGCAGCTGTGGAGCTCCTTTCCCTGGAAGACTCCTGAAGTTCAGAGCCAGAGCTTTTGCTGAAAGCACTGAATGGGC
This sequence comes from Varanus komodoensis, assembly GCF_004798865.1. NCBI lineage: Eukaryota > Metazoa > Chordata > Lepidosauria > Squamata > Varanidae > Varanus > Varanus komodoensis. The sequence goes on along the minus strand of NW_025335568.1, from coordinate 50,118,606 downwards.
CAAGCTACAGATTGCCAAAAGAAGGCAGGCAGCCACCTCTCTACAAGGCAGCCCTGCAGCTCGCCCATAACGACTGATAGATACGTTTTGAATGGTAGCAAGCATATCTTAAAGGATCTTCCAATAGGGTACATCTTCAAATAAAAGATGGTTCTCTGGCAAAAGGTTGTCTACTGCAGAATAATTAAATAAAGACATCCGGCCACCCTACTTAGAATAAAGCAGCTTTCTTTGAGTCTAAAAATGTGCACCTGTTAATAATGGCATTGAGTCAAATGAGGGGTGGGGAAAATTCAGATAATTAATCTCAAAAGTTTGTCCTCCAACCCATTTAGTATTGGGCATAGGCCTCCTTGAAGTTGAGGCCAAGTTTGTAATGGGCTTAATGGCCATAATCCCTTGTGTCTACCACTCCCTTTCCATTCTCTTACAGGCAGTGGCCTTGGGGAGGGCTTCTATTAAATCCTAAGCATTGCTGCAGAATCTATAGCCATCAGGAACCCTAGGATACGGAGTCTCCCAATGCCTGATATCTCTCCTAATGTCATTTGGAGTCTAACTGGGTGCCTCCATTGGTGGGCAGCAAAAGAAGGGTGGGGCCAGTGACAAAAGGGGTGTGCCAAAACTACCCCCTCCACTTACTAGCGTATTTTAGTATAGAAGGTTGAAATGCCTCTCCTAAGGCTTAGTTATGGGTACCTTCTAGATGGTAGGGGGCGCTATGGAAAAGTTGGAAAAGCTCCAATTATCAGTATCCCAAGAAAAGGGTGTATGGTCAGGAGAAGGGGCATAGCTAGCATACTCAAGAATGTAGCCTTAGGTTTTCATGGGGCCAGCCACATGAAAAATATATTAGTACAAGAGCACCTGATTGCAAATCAGTAATCTGGAGGCTACATTCAATGTGTTGATGTTAACCTAAAGCTTCTTTGTTTTGGTCTGCATATACTCCTCCCCAAGTCTGAACTGAAATCAGTCAACAAAACCCTTTCAAGACAAATTTCTTCAACTAGGAAGAGGCCTTTTTGCTGGTGGCCCTCAGTTGTGAAATTCAGTCTGGATGGAAGCAAGCCAGATTTGTTGTACTAGTTTAAGAAAATAATAGCAGTGTTTTATTCTGCAAGACTTTTGAGATGTAGGCTGCTGAGAATTTCAGTATTGCCTCCAGCTTTATGGTAGTGTTATTTTAATAAAGGTTTAATCTGTATTGTTTAAATGAAACATTATGTTCATGTTGTGAGCCACATTTAAAAATAAACAAATCATTAATTTGTAGAATCACCCCAAGGGCCTCATCTGCTATTGCTCTGCAGTCATGCCAATGCCTGCTTATCCATTTTTATCTTGCAGTTAATTCTTTCAGCTCATCCCCTTCCCATGATGACGGCTGCATCTCTTAGTACCTCCCCTTGTCCCTCCTGCTGCTTTTGGGAGTTGCTGGCCTCTTTCCTCCCGGTGGGTCTTTAGAAACATATTGGGCCCTGGGGAAGATTGATACTCCTGAAACCTGATGCTGTTCGGATAAGAGCAGCAGGAGAGGATGAGCCCCAAATAGAATAGCCTTTCTCTCCCAATCCCTGGAGGAGTTATTCTTCCTCACTCCAGAGATCTGCCTCCCAAGCCCCTCTCATAACATACCTCTTCCTAAACAGCAGAAGCCCAAGCACTAAGGAAATTCTGGAAAGAAACAGTTTTCCTGCTTTGCTTTGCTTTGCTTCTGCTTCTTCCCAAAGTGTTGCCTTGGGCATCCCTTTGAGCACTTTCCATGAAAGCTAGCACCCATTGGAAAAAGCTTGGACAGCAAAGTCTCTTCTATTTGAACTTATGATCAGGCAATCCTCCTGTTAACTGACTGGCACTGGAGGTAGGAAAATTCTCCAACATAGCTTGCGTTTTCACTATCAAGACATAATAATACATATTGCTCTTTTTCCAGGACCTGACAATGATTTAACCACAAACAATTGTTGGGAGAAATGCCCAGAAGTCAAGATTCTGGGTTTTGCTTTGCAAGATAGATGCTATCTAGCAAAATGCCTGGCTTTTTAGGTAGCCTGTGTGTGCGTGTGTGTGCGAAAGGGAGAGAGGGAGAGAAAGAGCGAGCATGTTTAGGGCTTGGCAGAGCTGGGAACGAGCTGAAACTGGCTACATACCTGAGGCAGCTGTTACACTGGTGGCGCCTGGATTCTTCCTTCTCAGACACAGGGCTGGCTCCCCTCATCTTCCTCCTCCCTCTCTCTGCCCCACAAATCTTTCCTTTGCCTTTTCATAGGAGCTTCATTCCAGGCTTCCCATGCGCCTGGGATCCCAGCCTAGTCTTACAGTCTGGCATTCAAGGGCTGTCTACCTGGGTGATGATCACATACTGGCCCTGACCTGAAGGCTTTAGAAAAGTCATCACTCTTATCTTCTCTTTCTCTCTATCTCTCTCTGATTTCTGATTGAGATCAGGCATTGTCATGGCAACTGGAGAAAGTGGCAGGGGCAAACTGAGCTTATCTTTTCTTTTCTCCCCACTCCCACCCCCCTTGTGCCCAAGGCTCAATCCTGCTCCTGGCTACATCAGTTGTCCACTTGACCTGCCAGACTCCATTAATTAAGGCCAGGGCTCAATATATTGATGAGTCCATCTCAGTTTTCTCTGGGAACAGCTGGAAAAGGATAATTGGCCTGGCAGAAAGGAGAACCACTGTAAAAGCTTCTTTAATAGGGGGTATATAAATGTATTAATAAAATATATGTTTTGGTGAGAAAGTTATTTGTCTGAAGTCCTCCACTTGTGTACTTGTATTCCCCCAGTTTGCTAACATTTTCTGAATTTCTAATGAATCATTAAAATGCATAAGTTCCATATTCTAACCTAATGCTGAAGAAAGCAAACTTGGAAAAAGGATGTCTCAAGACATAATCCTTAGAATTATCCTCAGGAATTCAAGTGGCTGGGTGAGGTGGTTTTCTTTATGCCATTTTCTACACAGATTTCTCCCCACTTCTTTGGTTTATATGCTACAATCTCCATTCCACCTGAGCCAATACAGAGACTGAACAGACATGCGTACACAAAGGCATGCACTTCCCCTGCTTCTGATTCTGTCTGCACAGCCATACTCTGCTTCTTACACTGGACTGGTTACCAGTATCTAAATTTCTCCAAGCTTGGGAATGTAGCTACTGTTCTCCTGGCATGTCATAAAGTGAACAACCACCATGCTTAGAACTATCTCCAACCCTGTATCCTCCAGATATGTTGGAATGCAAGTCTTGTCAGAAGTGATGGTAAAGTACATTTAACTCTCTAAACTACTTCTGTCCTTCTTTCCTTCCTGTGTGGAATCATTTAGGGAGTTGCAGCACTAACTTGCTATCTTCCACTAGAGGTACTCTTTATAGGCCAAACAGATAAGATGCAGGAGACCCATGGTTAGATTTTCTCTCATTTTCATTTCAATTTCTTACCTAGAAGCAGCCACTGGGACTCTTAATTTGGGGAGAGTTCAAGAAATGAGTGGGGAGGGATGAGAGAGACAAGCACATCAACCCTCTGTACTGTTTTACCAATCTAACTGCTCCCCCACCCCACCCCACCCCACCCCATACAGCTGCTATTAACTCTGCTGTGGGTAAAAAGAAGAACAGCAATGCATGCCTCTTCTCTTCCTGTTGTGAAACTGAAAGTAGCTGATTGGAAGGGGTGCATTTATGTTAGTGCTGCAGGTTAATGCACCAACCCTCAATGCTGCCACGCTTACCAAATTTGCTGCTTCTACTTTAATGTGACAATGGCTGATCAAACATATCCAGTGTCTTGTCTGTTTTGTCCCCTCTCAGTAATTACACTAATACTTACACAAGAAATATAAATTACATTCAGATTTCCAATTCCTTAAAATTGCCCCCTTCACAATAATAGTATGGAAATAAAGAAATTTGCAGGAGGAGCACCAGAAGCAGGAGTGGATTTTTTGCACAATATGCATTTTGCATGCAGAGAGAATCCTGGACTTAAATTATCCCTTTCAAAGTCTTCATCACATGCTCTAGGCTCTGGTTGCAGGACTCTAGTTAAAAACAAAATTGATACCACTAGCTGAAGTCTGCTTACCCTACAAAATAGCATATTTAGGAAGGTTTTGACACATTTCATACATTGGTGGAGTTCAATTGTGAAGGGCCTGCATGTATCCCTTTAAAATATCCAGAAGTGAGTGGATGATTCTTTCCCAGTCATAGCTTCTGTGTATTTTAAAGGCATACAGGTTGGATTTTACCCATGCATTGGTCCTACTTGATAGTACATGTCATATTGTCCCCATATGAGCACAAAATGCATTCTATAAAACCGCACAGAAGTATACTGATTAGTGAAGGTCTCTGCAACAGAAATCGACAGAAAGTAGATTTGGACTTCAACTCCCAGCATCCCTGACCACTGACAATGCTAGCAGGGAGTTCTAGGAGCTAAAGTCCCAAACATCTTGAAAGCTCTCTTCTGCTCACCTCGGCTCTACATTGCCTGCGATGGTATCAATTTATTTTACTTCCTCAGCAATGGAAAGGCAATGCTTACTACTGGTATCTAGTGACTAAAATAGGGAAGACTACAATTCTGCTACAGCTTCATCTCAATTATTTAAGGTGTCCAGTTACATCTCCTGTGGGTTTCAAAAGGTGGGGAGACATAAACCCTCTTGACAGAGGAGAACATTTATGGTAGCAAATTTTAAATATGGAGAAAATTTGCAGTCACCAAGGATTAGGGACAGTTATGAGCAAATTAATAGGTGTTCTACAGTCACAGCATGTCATCTAGGGTTGGAAGAATTAACAACTGCTCTCCTGGCTCAGACAACGCATTATCTATTTCAAATCATTCAGAGAAAATGTATTTCATGTCCACATACTATATTTATACCTATTAGCTCTGTTGTTAAGACTTTGTGTTGCTTTGTTGCAAAAGAAAAAAAACCCCTCTAATTTAATAGTTTTCTTAATACAAGTTTTATGTATTTCTGAGAACAACAAATACACTTCGGGAGATACTTATCATCTGCTGACAAAGGGAAATGTTTAAAGAAACAGCAGGGGGGAAAAGACTGCTGAATGCAGTGGGTAGGTGCGCATGCCCCCCCTCCCTATCCTGCAGTAGTGCTCTGTGGGTCTTTTCAGTCAACAAAGTTATCTGTCAAGAAGAATTTAAGTTTCATATTTTCGTCTGTCAGCTGTCAAACGGCCTGTCAGCTGAGCCTTACATTACGCTTTGCCAGGAGGCCTATAGTCCAGAGTGACAATACAATCTTATATTTGTGCTTCCAGGCTCCCAGATAATCCTCTCACTTTCCTCCTCAGCAACCCAGTTATGATCAAGCTTATGTTGCATATTTCGGGAGGTTTTTATCCAGATTTTGCTGATAAATACTATCAGCGGGAATGAAATGAAATACAGCCAAGTTTAGCTCTTGTTACCAGACCAGACCCGGCTGGAGACATTTCTATGTTCTATAGAGACAGTATTCATATTAAAGAGTTGAATGCCTATATTCCCAGAAACAAAACCCAGGAATGTGCATATTCTCTTTTTATCTACCTGGTCATATTCCCAAGCCTAAAGTGGACAAATGTGTAGATAAATATATCAACAGGAAAATGATATCCTTAGCCATTTTTCTAATTTGCTTTCTTCACTATATTATATCATGTAAAAGCTGCATGCAATGCTAATATTAGGAACAGAACAATAAAAAATGCATCATTCCAATTTTTAAATTGTATGGTTGTGTAAAAAGTAGTGTTTATGTTAGTTTTTAAAGTCATGTTTTGTTCTGTTTTAAACTGAACTTGAATATGTGATTCAACTCTTCCTGTTTGTGCAACTATTAAGCAAAATGTTTAGGAAACCCTTAAGGGATGGTTCTGGGTTTCTTCTTAATGCATGCATATTTCATATGATCTCTGCTACCATTCAGTTTTGGGGAGCAGTGTAGCTGACTAGTAGAGCACATGCTTTGCACATGGAATGTGTCATGTTTGGTCCATGTAAAAGGATTGAGTAGGGAGGGATGGAAAAGAACTCTGATGCTTAGGAATACATTGTCACTCACGAAAGGCCATGCCAGACTAGATGGGGAAAATAGCTTGATCTGATATGATGCAGCTTTCTATGTTCATTTTTGCATTTGTGCTAGGAGACACAGTGGGGAGGGGAACGGAGAGGCAATTAGTACACCTGAAGTGGGGGTGCAGGGATGGTGTCGAGGGTAGGCTGGGGACTCCAATGCCAGTAGGGCTCCCCATCCATTGCCGCTTTTATTTTGAACTTCATGGGATCTAGCCTTGGTACTGAGGTCCATTCCCAAAATAGGGTTCAGCACCGTGGAGAGCTCCTATAAAGCTGAACATGAAGGCTGCATTGGATAAGCAGGCACCAGCCTTCCCTTGTGGAGTCCATTGTGAACCTATTTCAGTATGAAGTACTAATGCCATCAACTGGTATAGAACATGACCAGGAGAAGTCAAAGAATTATAGAAGAGCTGCATTTGAAGGGGCCAAGAGGCCGTCAGTCCAGCTGCCAGCCCAAGGCAGGGCTCCAAGTTAAAGCATCCCTAACAGATGGTTAGATGGAAATGGCAACCCACTTCAGTATCATTGCCATGCAAACCCCATAGACAGTTCCAGATACAACGCTGGAGGATGAGCCCCTCAGGTCGGAAGGTGTTCAATATGCTACTGGGGAAGAGCAGAGTTTAAGAAAACTAAGATCATGGCATCCGGTCTTATCAGTTCCTGGCAAATAAATGGGGAAGAAATGGAGATACTGACAGATTTAATTTTCCTGGGCTCCAAGATCACCGTAGATGGGGACTGCAGCCAAGAAATTAAAAGACACTTGCTCCTGGGGAGGAAAGCTATGGCAAATCTAGACAGCATACTAAAAAGCAGAGACATCACCTGCCAACAAAAGTGCATATAGTCAAGGCTATGGTTTTCCCAGTTGCAATGTATGGCTGTGAAAGTTGGACTATAAGGAAGGCTGAGTGCCGAAGAATTGAGGCCTTTGAGTTGTGGTGCTGGCAGAGACTCCTGTGAGTCCCTTGGACTGCAAGGCGATCAAACCAGTCAGTCCTAGAGGAGATCAACCCCGACTGCTCTTTAGAAGGCCAGATACTGAAGATGAAACTCAAATGCTTTGGCCACCTAATGAGAAGGAAGGACTCACTGGAGAAGAGCCTAATGCTGGGAACAATTGATGGCAAAAGAAGAAGGGGACGGCAGAGAATGAGGTGGCTGGATGGAGTCACTGAAGCAGTCAGCATGAGCTTACGTGGACTCCAGGGGATGCTGGAGGACAGGAAGACCTGGAGGAATGTTGTCCATGGGGTCGCGATAGGTCGGACATGACTTCACGACTAACAACAACAACAAACAGATGGTTCTTGAGCTGCACAAGAGTAGCATGGCTCCACTTTCCCCACATGAAACAGGGCTTCCATCGCTGCATCTTCTCCTTGGCTGCCATAACATACTTTTGAATGTCTTGCACAGCAAAGGGAAGGTTTGCAGGAAGAAATTGTGTGTATGTTCCTCAGCCCCCCAACTCCCTGCTCTATTAGGCCATATTAACTAATATTTAAAACAGCTCCCTCAGCAGGGATTGCTGAGAAAAAACATGCACTGGTCCATGCTGGCCACTGGAGTCCTGAGGGAGTGATACCAAATGGATCCAGTATTTCTAATGACATGTTTCCACTGTTGCAGCTGATTTACAAACTCTATGGCATGCAGTACATTTTAAGAGGAGATTTGTTGTAGCTATGTTTATACTGTAGGAGTGGCAGAAGGCAGCAATGAATTGAAACTTCAGATGAAAGTGAAAGAAGAAAGTGCAAAATCAGGACTGCAGTTGAACGTTAAGGACATGAAAATCTGACTACAGAAGAATTACAGAACTTTATTGTAAACAATGAAGAAATTGTCATTATGAATTATTTTGCCTTGGCTCAGTCATCAGTTCAAATAGAGACCACAGCCAAGAAATTAGAAGAAAGATTGGAAGGACAGCAATGAAGAAACTAGGAAAGTGTAAGGACATTTCACAGTATTCCCAATCATTATGTGTGGGTGTGAAAGCTGGACAGTGGAGAAAGCTGACAGGAAGAGAACTCATGCATTCAAAACTTGGTGCTGGAGGATAACTTTGTGAATATTTTAAAAAAACAGAAAGATGAACAAGTGGATCCCAAATCAGATCAAGCCAGTACTTTCCTGGAAACAAAAATGATGAAATTGAATCCCAGACTCTGCCTAGTAGCTCCTTTTCCCCCATCCACTTAATCTTTGGCTCCAAGTTGGAGCAAGCATTTATGTGTACATGTGCATTTGTTTTCATGCCCATACAACAACAACATATTTAAACTCACCTTTCTTCCTTTTGAAAGGAATCAAGGCAGCTTACAAAGTTCCTCTCTCCCTTTTAGCCTCACAACCACAACCCTGTAAGGTAGGTTAGCTGAAAGTCTGTGACTGGGCAAAGTCACCCAGTGAGCTTCATAGCTGAGTGGGACTAGGACCCAGGTGTCCCCAAGATGAGTCCAATCCTCTAACCATTATGTCACATTATGTGTATTCCTAAAGCTTTCAATCATTTTGCTCTTTCCATTAAAGTTACATTACAATATTAAAAGGAGAACAGTGACTGCTGCCACAGGCTAGGCAACTTCATTTGAAGCTTGTACTTAAAGTAGAAAACAATTATCTGCCTTCATGTTCAACAAGCTCATTTGCTGGAAACTGATTCTGAAATTATAAAACAACTTGACTGCTGCTGTTTTGTGAAACAAATGAATTTTAATAGCTGATTGTATAAATCAAGTAAATAATCGAATCATGATTAAATTATAGATTGTATCCAGCAATTCTCTTGCAAGATTTTTTTTTATTTTTTGGGTCAATGCTACAGACAGAATAATATTCCTTTCCATAGAACTAGTCAGTTTTATCTCAGCAGCTCCACTTTAAGAGTTTCTTAGTTATTTAATTTTTGTCCAATGATTTTAACATCAATTCCTGTTATGTCTGTGGCTTTACATTAATTAATCAGGTAAACAAATTCCAGGGGGGTAGCTGTGTGAGAATGCAATTGTATGCATATTTAGACAGAACTTTTTTAAAAAGAAAAATGCTGTCTGGGGAATGTTGGGCATTGTAGGACTTTTTCTGGCAAACATGTGTGGGACTGTACCTTTAGTCCATTACAACAAAAATAACAGCATTGGATCCAACCTTAGCCATGCTCAGACTAGATCAAGTGAACTCAATCGGACTTCAGTGAGTCATGACTCATGCGCCACCATTACACTTATATACTACTGGTGAACCTGCTTCCCAAGCATGGATCCCTGTGTAGCCAAAACAGCAGCAATGCACAAGAGGGTTGTGGAACCCACCCTCCCAGACTCCAAGATGGCCCTCGCCAAGTTGCCCTTCCAACTTGGAGGCACAGCCAGCATGGCGCTTCCACTCCCGTTGAAAGGCACAGGAGGGTGCTCTGAGCTGGCTGGAGGATGCTGGGAGTTGTGATCCAACACCTCTGGGAAAGCCAGCCGTAATCTATAAATCTCTGTACCCTTTACTCATCAGACAGACACTGTGACCTTCTGGGTGATTTTAGCTGCTCCTTTCTTTGATACTCATGGCCAAGGATGACCCAGTCAGCCTGATTGGGCAGTTAGGATGTACTGGCCGAATGCACACCATTTGCCACTCATTTAGACTGTATCTCATCTGCTCCTCTAATGGCCATTCACATGTTATGGGACTTCCTTGTAACAAGCTGCTGTGAATAACCAAGTGCCATCCAGGCTAGACTGAAGTTTGCAGCATCCTTGTGTCGCAGACAGTTGTAAGCTGAGCCAAGGGCTTAGTTTTCTTAGCTTTACTTAAAATACAGTGGGTAAGCAAGGCTTCAGATTGCTGCCATGCAGGAAATTCAACTTCACTTTTTAAGACTACTTAAGAATTCTCTGCAGCTCCATTCAACCTTATATTCTTTGGCTGGAAGAGTAGATGATACAAAATATAAGCAATGGAGATGCCAAAAATACTCCTTTGGATATGGGCCATGATACCTTTCTCCATTAGAACACAATTTTGTTTGGGATGGGATTTGATCTGCAGTTACTGTATATTCAAATCCCATAACTGTATGTTCTTGTAGAAAGGAAAAGAACCTAGATTCTCAGTCAATCAAGCCCTTTTTGAAGATTCAGGCAAGGAATATATGAGTGATATTTATGTTTATCTGGGCACATTGCTTTGTTTCTTCTGTAATTACAATTAAACTCTCATTTTTCTAACTCAATAAACACCACATTTTGAGACTTCTTTCTCATTTAAATCAGTGTTTATTTACACTATTTCAACTATCCACTTCTGAAAAAGCTACAGGTTCATTTCATTTAGAAAGGATTTATTTATAAACTGCAAGCGTACGATTAAATACCCAGTGGGGAGTTGGTAAATTATAGCACATGAATAGGAATTAAATCTGCAGGTCTTTAATTGTTTAGTAGTTATGATATTCTATAAACTATGGAATGTTTAAAAAACAATTGTAAAAGGCCATGGAATGATTTGTTTTCATAGTCTGATCTTCAGAACTGTCCCTTGAAGTTTACCAAGGTTCTTGGTAAAGCTTAAAATGCTGTGCACAGGGAATCAGAAGTGGATTCCCATTTGGGTAGGTAGGGAGGTGCCTTCACTGCTTATGTTTTTCCCAAACACATATAGTACCACAGTGTAGTTCAGCCTTCCCCAATCTTGTACCTTCCAGACACATTTGGACTGCAACACCCAAAATTCCCAGTCAATGGCCCTGCTGGATTCTGGGAGCTGTGGTCCAAATGCCTCTGAAGGTCACCAAGTTGGAGAAGGTTGGTGTAGTTCTTGCTTCACATAATACAGACTGAATGCAATGCTGGCTGCCAGTTACTCTTTGTCTATTCTGTTGTTTCTGGTTTGCCCCAGGTTGTGCATGAGTGGTGGTTTCTGCTATCATGTGCATGCACAGGAGTGGTTTTTGCATCAGGCTATTGTGGTCTTTCTGTGTGCCGTACACATTCCAGCATGTCAATCATAATGCAATAGTACAAGAAGGTACAGGTGACTCGGAGGACAACTCTGGCTGCTTGCCATATGCAGAGTTATGCTATCTGTGAACCAATGAGGAGGACCTGGCTAACTATATGAAAATGAGTGTTGATGCATGATGCCACTACCAGTGGTTGCCTTAAAACAACAACTCCTTGTGCAGGATATTGCTGCTATGCATCCGTGCTCAAACAGAGCTATACAATGACCAATGTTGGATATAGGGGGTCTTTAACTGGAAATGTGGCTGCATTCTTACTAAAATCTGACTTACTAATATCCACTGCTCGGATGGGGAAATTAGCTCAAACAGTCATTCAAAATCTAAAAACACGAAGATAACTCTTACTACACATTCAAAGACTGCTTTTGTGTGTTGCTTTGTGGACCCTTTCTCTCCCACCTCCTGCTTTGCAGGCATCAGTTTCACTTTGGTATGCAGGCTTGGCTCCACCTTCTGTTAGTGGCCCTGGGCTCTGTACCACCAGCTCTGCAAGGCAGCAGATGCCACTGCAGGCACACATTGTTTGGATGTACATCCAGGAACCAGCGTGATCAACCTCTTTTTTCAATCAGGTTTGTCCTCTTCCTATTTGTGCCACTGTATATTGAAAAAAATATAAAATATAAATTGAAAAAAATATAAATTGAAAAAATTGAAATAGGAATGCGGTAGCACAGTGGGCTAAATCGTTGAGCCATTGGGCTGGTTGATCGAAAGGTCAACATTTCAAAAGCACAGACAGGGTGAGCTCCCGTACTCTGTCCCAGCTCCTGCCAACCTTGCAGTTCGAAAGCATGCAAATGCAAGTAGATGAAACGGTACCACTTCGGTGGCAGGTAACAGCGTTCCGTGCACTTCGGTGTTTAGTCATGCCGGCCACATGACCACGGAGACTGTCTGTGGACAAACGCTGGCTCCCTTGGCTAGGAAACGGAGATGAGCACCACCCCCTAGAGTCAGGCATGACTGGACTTTAATGTCATGGGGAAACCTTTACTTTATATTGAAAAAAATTACATGAGGCGTACTTATTTAATTGAAAACAATTGTTTATTGTTAAAACTGAAAAAAGTGTTTCATGATGTTACAGGAGCTCAGCCAGTCAACACTCTGTGCAGCCCCTTCTGCTTCAAAACGGCACAATTAGATCATCCTGAATGCAGCTAAGAGATTATACATGTGATGTTAATACAAGGGGTGCACTGCCCAGAAGAAAGTGGCTCTTAGTTTCTTGCATGCTTGTAGGCACCCTCAGAAATGGAGGCGATATTGGAGAATGGCCACTAGCTGCAGTATTCCTACCATACTGCCTTGCTATGGTTTCTTTCCAAATTGTTTTTACAGGTTTCTGTAAAATCACAAGCAGCACTTAGGGAAAACTAAAACTGACATTTCAGCAGCTCGTTGCTTCATACTTCATACTCTCCGTACTTTGAGAAATTTTGGACTAGCATTTTGGGTACTTATTCAAAACACTTGTTCCAACAAGCATTCCCGGGAAGGTCATCTTTGTGTTTCCTTATACACTAATAATATGCAGCATTTACTTCTGATTTTCCTACTGTGTTGTTTGGTTCATCACTTAAAAGATCCCATTAATGTGATTCATACATGTTGTTAAATAAAATAAAGACATGCCTTCATAATCAGTATTTAGTGGATTTTTAACATGTAAAAGGATGACTATTTATAAACATGTAGGCTTTTAAAAAAAGCAGCTACCTATTATTGTCAATGGTGCCTTGCTAGTGAAGACCATAGTCTTCTCTCTCTGACTCTTTCTCTCCCAGGTTGTCCTCATGATTTGAGTAGACCAAGAACTGTTTCCAGTTTAGGGTACTTCTTAATGAGGCTTTTACACTTGCTGTCATACAGCCTCATTCATAGAATTTTACTGGCAGCCTAGACAACAATGACTTCCACTTGCAAACCATGCATGCTTCCTCGCTGCTTCTTCTCCCATCTTTTCTCAAACTGCAGAACATGTGTTAAGGAATAGCTTCATGACACTCATAATTAATGGTCTTCGAATCTAAAAGCACTCACAGTCCAGTCAATTTCACAACTCATGCCATACCTTTCTGTGTTGCATGCACAAGAATTTAAATTCAGTGTCTGGAATTTCTGCTGAAGGATTTGCATCAAAGCTGAGAAACTCCCCCTTGCAACTTCAGAGCTGACAATACTGAGCTAGATGGACCAAAGCCTGGTCCCATATAAGGCAGCTTGTTAAGTCACTCTACAGCAGAGGGAGGCCATATGTCCTCTTATACAGAGGTCAGTCCTCTACCTAAACGGTTGAAGAGAACTGTGTTCAGTTTGAAGATCTCCTCTGTCCTGTCTCATTCTGGTTAAAGAAACATAACAAAACCTGAACGACAGCCTGAACAGGCAGGCACACAGGTCTCCTGGTCACAGTCTGCTATGCCACCATGTGTTGCACTTTATTTCTGTTTCATAAACAAAGCAGAAATGCTGCTTGGACATCACCAGCTGTCATTGGCTAGAACCCCTTGACTGTAGTCATGCTTGTACAGCAGTAACGCAAGATGGCCATGTTATCCAAGCAACTGATCAGTTAGCTTTTATATTAATATAGATTTGGTTTTGACTAAGGCTGTAAACCTATTCCCACTTTTCTGGGGTGTCATCAAATACAATAGAACTTACTTCTGAGTAGGCATAGTTGATCACTGTTCGCTGCACTTCGGTCTCAATGAAATCAATATGAAAAAAGTAAAACTGTTGATTTCAATGGGAGCTAAGTGAGACTGAACACAGTAGGTTTTATTTCCAGTGCATACACTTTACTTAACTTCTTGAGCAAACCTATAGACAGAATTAACCAAACCTATTATTCAGAATCATGAAATAGGCCAATATCGAGGCATAAAATTACAGACATTCATGTAATATTTGAGTTGGAAATGTCAAACTATTTATCCCAAAACCTGATGTTCTGGCACAATAGTCTACATAGTGAACAAATTCTGTGCTGAAAAAGCTCTCTATCTGTCAGCTCACAAATTCTAGATAAGCAATACCTTAAAACTAAGAGGAAAAGCTAAACACCTGGGCTTTGTGAAATGTAATCCCTGATCATTAAGTTCTGTCCCGGTTCTGATTGTGTTAACAGTTTGAGAGTTATGGGAATAAGCAAAAGAGTCCCCCCCCCCAAAAAAAAAGTCTTTCAACACTTTTTACATCTTATTCGGGAAAATTGTTCTATAACTTTGCATGTTTTATCTGACCCACCAATTGACCTGGAAAGACCTTGGATTGGATTTCATGTAACTCATTCTACAATGAAGAGGCACTGGGTTTTTCATATTGTTATCATTATTATCTGGGCTGGGGGTTCCTCTCCCTGAGCCACCTATGCAAAAGCAAAGGGATTTCCCCTTACACCAATTAAAAAGTAAACCTCACCTCTTCTTTTTTATCCCCCTCCAGAAGAAGTTAACCCCTGCTGAGCATTCCCCCAAGGCATCCCTAAGCCACACAGGTGAGAGGCAGCAGCCTTAATGAGAATGAGCCAGCTCTGATCTTCCAAGAGATAAACACAAATCTTTTATTCCAGCCACCTGGTCTTTGACCTAACCAAGAAGAAAACAAGCTTAGGGCTGTCCACAGAATTGTAGGATAAATGCTCTGGGATGAAAATATAATGTTTAAAAAAATCTCTGCAAGCAGCTGCACTATCTGAAACACACATAGTGTTTGTGTGAATGTGAAGTAATTTATATTTTTTGTTCCCTGAAGGATCTCCCTCTTCATGTATTTTGGGCATCATATGAAACATAGACCTTAACAAGTTAGGCATCTATATAGAGACATATCCCATCAAATCAACCATATGAGAGCTTCTTCAGTCTGGAAAAGTGCACATTTTTCACTTCCAGCTTGTTTGTTTTTTTGTCCTGCAGAACCAGATACAGCTAGAAATATTTTGAAGTGGGGGGCGTGTTAGTCTGCTCCAGCCACAGGGACAAAGAAATTTATGGCATCTTACAGATTAACACAGTTATTCTGGCACTGTCTTTCTAATGAAGTGGATACTGTCTTCAAAAGCTTATGCCAGATATTAAAGAGACCATAAATATACCAACATGCCATTATTGCTTGCTGTTTGACTCAACTAAACAAGAGGAAGGTAGGGGAGGAAGAGAGTAGTACAATATGTGGCTTTGTCAGTGATAATAATCATAGTTTTGATGAAATAAATATGCAACAATCATGGGTTGTTATGCTGTTTTCCTTGGGATTAAACACACTCCCTGCTTTCCATTTGATGGTCTAATTACTTAGATTTTGGCATGGATCCAAAGAAGGGACATGGAAATGATCCATGTATTTAACTAGAGCTCTGGTCACTTGTTTTGTCACAGGAGTTCCCATTTGCTGTCAACAAGGCAGACCTGAAAAACAGAAAAAATTGGTGTGCCTTTTTGATGTCAGGGACTCCTGCAACAACAACAACAATACCAACAACAGAGAGAGAGAGACCTGCATTTACTTCTTCTACTTGTCCCCTTTGGGGTCCTGGATGAATAAGGTGCTTCCATTTTCATCCAAGTGGTTTGATTTGGGATGGCACACAACTTGTGCTGTAGCACATACAAACCAGGTCCTAAGGATATTCCATATGAGAAGGATATCATTTCCTGATAAACAGCATGTGGCCATGTTCCCCAGCAAAAGAAGGAACTGTGAAGGAATAGCTGGGCCAGTTCAGTGGAAAATGAGGTTGACTGTCTACATTCAGCTATTTGAATACACAAAGAAGAAAAACATGCAGAGGCCTGGATCCCTGTGGTGTGTTGGCCCTCTTGGCTGTCTGTACCAGGAAATGCCATAGGTAGCAGTCAGGCACTCAGATTTCAGTTGTCTTTTTAAGCCTTGTTTGCAAGCATGTAATGACAGGCCATAGTTTATGCAGAACATGGGCTGTCAGGGATGCACAGGTGAGATCGAGTGTGTTGCCTCTCATGCGCTGGCCATTTCTGCTTGTAATCAACAAACCATGGGTTAACCACTGGGTGTTTATCCCTTACACAACCCATTGCTCCACATGCTAGTATCAACAACACATGAATGAGTCGACTGTGGGTTGTGTGAAGTGGCAGGGGCATGGGAAGAAGCACATTCTCTTGCTCACGCATGACAACCCATGGGACTTGGCTTTCCCTGCAAGTGCTTGCCATATACAGTAAAAAACAACAGTCCATTTTTTCCTAGCGGCATCTT
The DNA here is from genome assembly GCF_004798865.1 of Varanus komodoensis. Classification (NCBI taxonomy): domain Eukaryota; kingdom Metazoa; phylum Chordata; class Lepidosauria; order Squamata; family Varanidae; genus Varanus; species Varanus komodoensis. Next base: position 50,102,212 of record NW_025335568.1, on the reverse strand, counting down.
TTTAAAGTTGTAAATGCTATGCTTTATGTGTAATAGACCCTCTTATATTCTGCCCATGTATCTCTTGTGAAAAAATCCTACATATACTGAGAAAGGATGGATATGGCTATTGGTTTCTAGTGTGTATTTGATATCTTTCCAAGGAAATCACATATTATACTTGGTTGCCCTCTAGAATTGGATCAACTGATGTTTATAGGAGATCAACTGCATTTTAGTCAGCTCTTTTCTATTGATTCTCAAAGATATTGCTGTAAAGTTTTCCCCTTGTTGTGTACTCAGCAAAAAACAGATAAAGTCTGAAAACTTTTAATGTCAGTGCTACAAAAGTAAGTTATAGCAGTGGCTAAGTATCATTGATTTTTTTAACCGTATACAAAGATGATGGGTCCTTCAAAATCACTAATAATCCTGCTATTGTCTTCGATTGGATGTGGGCATTGCCTGACAACCTTTTTTTTCTGGACCTATTCCAATTGTTTACTTCTGCCACCTTTTGAGTCACTCAAAACTCTACTTCAGGCAAAAAAAAAAAAAAAAAAAGGAATGAAAGCAGATTAACAGCCAAATTCTAACCACATTGACTTTGTTATACTGATTTGAATAGGACTGAAAAAACAAGTAAGTTGCACCTACTTAAATTCTCTCATCAATAGAGCTTTTAAGTGGACTACTTTGTTCTCCTTTACTTTTGATCACCTTATCCAAAACTCGGAAATACATTTGTTGTGTAATCTTATATATGTCTGAAAAATAGATTCCCAGGTAAGCGCATCTAGACTTGCAGCACTCAAATGAAAAGAACTTGAATTGGGCTGGGGGAATTAATCAATTAAAAAGCTAAGTGAGACTTGGGACAAAATGTTGCAGGATGCAGCGTTCCTCTTCAGGGTTCCGTCTAGCTAGGCACTTTTGCAGAATGTACCCTCTTGATTTTATTCCCTCTTGATTTTCAGTTTCACCCCCTGGAGACACTCAACATTCTGTGGCTTTGCTGGGCTGTTTTTATATTTTTCATCTCCTAAACTTTTTTTGGTGTTTTGGTAAATTTGCAAACAGTTGGGTGTCTGATAGGTCCCTTTGGTTCCTCAGTCACCCCGTTTTGTCTGCAGTCCTGTTGGCATTCATCAATTAGTTTGCTATTAGAGACAGTGATGCTATGCACATGTTGAAATAAACACTATTAATTAGTTTAAATGCTTAACAGAATGCTACTAAGGAGCCAACAGAATGTTAAGAATGGCAGCTATGACCAGGCTTAACCTCTTTTTCACTGGGTCAAGTTGTTATTTTTTAAATTGTAAACTACATTGTTTTCTTTTGGAGAATCACTTCACCCACTGGATTTAGGAAAGAATGTAACAGTGAGATAATCTGTATCTTTTCCCATCATCATCCTTTCATTCTTCTTTTTCCCCCCTAAGACACAAGGTGACATATCCAAGTGCTTGTCCTTCATCAATTCTTCAGTGAGCAACAGAGCAGAAAGCCCTAATATCTATTCATTTGTAATCTGTCATTCTTAAAGTATTAAGGACAATTGACTTCACATGTCTCAGATAATTAGAATAGTCTTCTTTTGCTCCAGATTTTTAAAGCAAGTGTCTTCCACTCCTAATCAGTACATTTATTGATGTCTTTCACCATATCTTGTCAACTGTGTATTAAATTTAAAGAAAGAACATTGGTTAGAATTTCATCTGAGAAAATTACCAAAACAGCTTTTCCTTCCATTTTAGTCTTCCAAAGGAAATAGAATAAAACATATTAGTCACAATAAAAATATTTTTTTATTTTTCAAGGAAAAGATATGGAAATGGAATGTAAAAACATATGCCTAAAAGTGCCAGCTGACTGATTCAAGAGTGAATTGATTAACTGTGACAGAATCATAGAAGATGGAAAAAGTATTTATGAAGAAAGAAAAAGAAAGAAAAAATTACAAGATGATCAGAAACCCATAATCCCAAATATAGCAAAACTTTGTACTTTAGGGGCTCTGTGGAACAGAAGGCAACATGTGTTTTGCAATTTTTGCTACAGAAATGATCCTTGAACTCACCCCTTCCCTCACTCCTCTCTCTTCCAAGAAGGACATTGGAAGCATTTACTTCATTTTCAGCTAATCACAGTTTGCTATGTCCGAACAAAGGCAAACAATGGTTAGTCTAACTATGCCTTGTTTCTAGGTAAGAACACCGCTACCAAGTCAGTCAGTTGACAAATTCCTAGTAGATGGTTCAATGGTAACGTTAGATGATTCCTAGCAGAGTAGAAATATCTTTCTAATTTATATTCCTAATATGCATGGACAAGCATACTCACAAACTGCCTCTTAGAATGTTCTTTTTCACTGTAGATTACTGGGTAAAAGTTTTGCCATTTTAAAACCCGAACTAAGTGATAGGTTTGGTAGATTCAGCTGGATTTCAGCTGTCTCCCGAGAGGGACAATTCTGATGTCATCTCAGTTCAAGAAAGGGTGCTTCCAGATGGAAGGCTCCCCGCAATAGCAGGGAGGAGGCACTGCACAGCTCTTCCAACTGCTCTCTTCCCTTCCCCCACCCCCCACAATTTTCTGCAGTAAGAGAAAAGAGGGGGAAAACTGTCTGAAAACACAGGGAGGTGAAGAGTGGATGATGAGAGTAGCCTTTGAACCACCTGTAAAATCCATGAAAGAGGGAGGGTAATTACAGCATCAGAGGCTTGTCTGGAAGCACCCCAAAAGACTGATGGGCTTGAGCGATGATGGTCTGAAATCCTGAGTGGGACGGGCCGTGCTGCCTGGCCTTTGTTTTCGCTGAATTTCCATATGTCTTGCTAACAATATGCTGAATTAATATTAGCAGATACCAGGGCAGCAGATACCAGCAATACCATGAGATGTGAGTGAATGATGCGCGCCTTTCTGATATAAACACTGAAGTTGTGCTTTAGAAAAACAACTTCTGTGTCTATTTGGGGAAATGTAGCTATCTAGATGTTCTTTTTACACAATTCTCAGTGGAGAGTTTTTCATATGTATTGTGCCTTTCAAATTTAGGTACTTTTGGTATGTGCACAGGTAAAAGCTGAACATCCACTGGTTCATAGTACATAACCTTTGATGGTTATGGAAAAATTCAGCCCAACATCTATTTATATCAGAAAATTGGGAAAGGGTTGTCAATTAGGATTTCATTACTTCTGCCACCAAAGTGATCTAAGAGCAAGATTTAAAATATTTTTCTTCTTGTACTTTGCTCCTTCTTTGCCTTAAGAAACAAATTGATATTGCACAAAGATAACACTTTTCCTTTTTTTTAAAGTAAAACAAAATTATACAAGATTGAACAATTAGAAATGAATGTCAGGTGAAAGAGACAGTGGAAGTATACTTGCCTCCCACTGAATAGTTTTAGCCACTTCTTAAAGTTTAAAAAAGGTTGTCTCCCATGTTGCAGAACCATTTAAAGTACAATACTACTTAACCTTCACTTTCTCTCATTTTCTTTTTACATTAAAATACGTACAGAGAAAATTGCCTATTTTTATAGACTTCAGAGCCCAATTCCTCTCATTGCATGCAAGACTTAAGTATATTGTGCCGTGACCTAAGTAATGACTATACTGAAAAGCAGTCCTATAGATATAATTCCCTAAATCTGCTGCATCCTTAGAGTCAGGTGATCTTGACATGCATACCATGATGTCCAAAGATTAGCCCTATTTTACCTCTGCTAAGGTATAACTAATATGGATCCCACATCATTTAGAGGTGGTAAAAAATATCATTTTTATCAAGAATAGTAATAATGATGAGACACCAGAGGGGTAAAGTGAAGTTTGATGTGTGAGAGCTTTGTACCATATGTTAGATTTCTGAAAGAAAAGCAAGACAGACCATTTCAATGGTTCCTCTTGAACATACTGTTACTGAAATAAGTCCTATTGATTTTGAAAGAATCAACGTTCAAGTAAGCAGGTTAAGGTTTGCAACATTATTTTAAATTCCAGATTATGATTTGTTTATAATTTGTATATTTTTTTCAAGCAATCAAGAGGATCCAGCAATAGATAGCAGGCAGGGTGAACTATTTTTCTGGGGGATGTTGTATAATTTCCTCTTTTATTTATTGTATATCTTTTGCCTTTTTTCCTGCAAGGAACCCCAGGTGACATAGAAAATCCTCTCCTCCTCTCCATTTTATTCTCACAAGAACTCTGTAAGTAGGTAAGGTAAGGTTCCATTTAGATGCCAGGAAGCACTTCCTGACAGTCAGGACCCCGAGGGTATGGAATGGGCTTCCATGGGAGGTGGTTGAGGCCCCATCGGTGCGGGTGTTCAAGGATAGGCTGGACGTCCACATGGTGGGCATGTCGTGAGCTGAGCCAGCTGGGGCTGGGGGTCAGATTGGATGGCCTGGGAGGCCCCTTCTGACTCGCTCTGTTTCTATGTTTCTATGAGTCAGTACCTGACCCAAAGTCACCCAAAATCCAAGCCAAGTGGGGACTAGAACCCAGATCTTCAGAGTCCCATTCCAGTATTCTAACCCATATGCCACACTGACTCTCATTAACCACTTTGCAGTTCCTAGGTACAAACGGTCTCTTTGTATGTGTTCCTTTTCCCAGCAATGGCTGGGTTCACACAATCAGTCAAAATGTAGCTACATGCATGGTAGGCATGTAGCATGCAATTTGCTTAATTGCTGTCATGGTGTGTGGCTTGCCAGGGCATCTGAGCCCATTGGTGTGCTCAGTAGGGGAGAGATGTGCTTTGAAACCCCCCTGGGGCCGTACGACAAGACATAGGAGCTCTTAAAGCCAGTGTTGTTATGCACCTAGCCAGACTCAAATGGCACAAAAAGCAGTGTGCCAGGTGGGTAATTAGGTGAATTGTGTAGCATGTGGATGCAGGTGGGGAAGAGAAACCGCCCTGGTATCCAAACCCAGCCATAGTGTGCTTCCCAGCTAATGCTTCTCCCATCAGGACCAAGAAATACGCAAGTCTAGATGTTGGTGGTGATAGCAGTAGCAGGTACATGGTCAGGTCTGGCTTCTTGTTATTGCTTTGTAGCGCAGTACAAAAAAGCCAAATTCTTGAAAGAGCAGATGCCTTATTTTCTGCTTAAGAGGCAAGGTTTTAACCCATGGGTCCTCAAACTACGGCCTGGGGGCCGGGTCTGGCCCACCATGGCTATGTATCCGGCCCATCATGCCCATTTGGACCCGGCCACCACCCACCTCGCCCCGCACGCAGGGAGGCAGCGGTTTGCTCACTCGGAGGAAATGAGAAAGCAATCTCCAAGCGAGCAAGCCGCTGCCTTGTGCGCCCGCCTTGCGGCACGTGTTCGCCCCGCCTCGCCTCGCCTCCCCTCACCGTGCCGCCTGCCCACCTGCGCCTCACCCTCATGCGCCACCTCCGCCCCTGTGCCGGCCCGCATGCTCCACCAGCACCACCTCTCCGGTCCACACCCAGCACTGGCACCTTTCAACTGGCCCCCTGGTTGAAAAGTTTGAGGACCCCCGTTTTAACCAATCTGGATTAGATTACAGGACAACAGTCAATTTATTTATGGAATTCAAACATGGCTATGGAAACAAAAAGATTTTTTTTTTCTTCTACCTTGGATAAAACACAAGTGCAGGGCTTAAAAAGAATTGTGTGTCTGTATGTGTGGGTACACAGCACATTCATTACTAGCAGTAAGTGATTTCCCAATTAAGTGAACAATTAGCATGAACCACATAATCAGCCATAAAGATTTAAAATGGAAAAAACCTACTGGATCATTAGTTTGTCTTGCCGCAAATGTAAGAATATCCCTGTCAGTGCATGAATTATGAAGGCAGTTAATTAGGCAGAAAAACTTTGATCGATAAGCTTGGAATGCAATGTTAGTTTGCTAGAATCTTTCCTATTTGAACAAGGCATTATTGGGTTATTTAATAAAGAGGAATTACATTTTTAATTCTAGCTTTGGTGTTATCAGATCTAAACTATTGGTAATTCAGAGTGAACAAGGGTGTCAAATGCAACTGATAGAAATGTGAGAATATCACTTTGCTGATGGGCGACATAAAAGCACAATAAAGCAAAGCAAAGCATTTATGTCCCCAGGGACAAATTAATTTCCCATTGATTGAAGATATTTTTAATTCTTCTCTGGACTATCTCCAGTAAATTGGTAATAATTACTTAATTAATTGTATTTTTGTAAGTCAAATGAAAGGATGCATTCTCTCTTGAAATGTGCTTTTAGTTTTTGTATTTAATTACATTGCTCTTTTATGTGATTAAGCAAAATTGTAACACAAAGACAAGAATTAGCCAATTACCCTTGCTAGACGATCTGAAACTGATATGAACTAGACCTTCCTTTTGCTGCGTTGTTAGATTATTTGGGCTAAGATCTCTTCTAAATGTTGTTTAAAAGGTTTTTTTTTTAAACAAGGGACTTCCATTTGAGATCTTGCAATTCATTTGTGGAATATTTAGTATAGGCTAGATGTGTGTCAACAGGAATAGTCCAGATTTTATAAAATAATGTTGTTTTCGCACTTAATGACAAGTCATGTTGGAACCTGCTTGGGCATGGCTTCTCTTTGTATGTGAATTCAGCATCCACAGGGAAGTGTGGCACATTTTGTTTCCATGACTCTCACAGAGAATCTGTTGCAAGGGTTCCACACTTCACCATGGCTTGTCCTTATGTGTGAATCCAATTACAATGTTTTTCCATGGTTTCTGCATTTCTGCCAGGGAAAGCATGCAGGAATAGAAACCATGTGAATGTGTGAACTCAGGACACAAGGTAGGATATGAAGCCATGTGGTTATGGCATTTAGCATTATGTGTGAACACACTTGTTGCCTTCTCTTTTTTACTGACCAATGGCAGTAAAATGCAATTGGTCAGTGAAATGCAGACTAGTGCAATCTAGCCAGGACAGAGAAAGTGTGGCTGCATCAAATCTTTCAGTTAGGGATGTGTGATACTTGGTATTTCATTCTGATTAAGCCTGACCAGACGTTGCAGTGTTTCCCTTCCTCTTCCTAAGCAAAGACTGGCAATAGGGGAAACTGGCAAGTTTGCGGTACTGCTGGACTAAAGAAAGTAGTGAATGGAGAGGATGAAATTGATGAGGTTATTTACAAGAGAGGTGTGTGCCTTTGTGGTGCTATGTAGCAGAGAGGCAGACTTGCAAGCCTGTGCACTTGCGTGAGGTCACCCATACAAAATGTTTTTTAAGTGTTATGACATCATTAGTGCAGATTTCAAGATCCACCCCCAAACTGTGAAAATTGCTGCCACTTTAAAGAAATGGTCTCCATACAAGCTTAACTCATGTCATATTGAATCCGTGCCAGCTAAGCAAAATGGAATGGAATCCAGAGAACTGAACTAGAAAAGTCCATGGTGTATTCGTCCTCCAGACAGATTTCGTATATATCCCTACAGCTATAATGGGAGAACACAGGAGATTACATAGGATACAATCTTGTATAAGTCTCTTCAAAAGTAGTTCTACTGGGTTCAGTGAGATTTACTTCCAGGTAAGACTGCACAGAACCGCAGCCCAAGGCTACCACCATCTGAGGTATTGAAAAGCACATTATGTCCCCTCGTCACACTCCAACATGAGGAAGAAGCAAACAAGAAGGAATCACAATAATGCATATCAACTTGCTTCAGTTTTACCCATCCAAAAAAAGGCTTACCCTTTTTGCACACTAAAATCCAGCAGCTAAATATGGATCCAGGCAAGAAAATGAACTGGGATACAGCAAGCATGAGTAGAAAGTCTATTTTCTGATGAACAGGCCACGCACATACAAGCAGGATGGAGAAGGAGGAAGAGGCTGCATCGTTGTTGTTGCTCTTTTAATTTCTTCTAGCCATGGTAAACCAGGAGTCTTTTAATAGCAGCCTTGAGGGCTGCCACACACTCTTCTCAGGCAGCCAAACCACTTTGTTGATGGCACTGCTATTTTTAGCTTGGGCTGGCACATGTTAAGTATGCAGAGGAAGTGAAGAGGTCGGGAGAAAGGTCAAGGTTGGGATGGCAGAAGCAACTCTCGTAGGACACCTAACTGAGCTTAGGGCATCCAAGTGACTTGGAGCCTGAAGACAAAAGACACTGCACTTACCCTATTCGCAAAATCAATGACAAGCAGGCATAATGGTCAGCGGTGTATCTAGGAACCAGTGCCATTCTGCAGTTCAGTTACTCGTGATGTCATGGTATTTGTTAATTAATTTATTATATTTATATCCAACCTTTTTCCTTCCTAATAATCCTCACCAGCCAAGTTCAGAAGATGTAACAAGCCATGACAGAAGATGTAACAAGCCCCAGCCTGTGCTCGCATTTTCATAATGGCAGTTGGCTTATGCAACAGCAGCAGTGTGAGAGTTAATTAATCCAGGGAGAGCTCTTGTGTTATGTGACCTGGTCCACAGTCATCACAGGATCCATCCAGAGAGGTTTGGCTATTGGGCAGCATAAAAATGAAATAAATAAATGAGTGAAAACTTGGGCGAATGATACAAATATATCACAAGAGAAACATCATTTACATACAGTCATTTCTATTAGCATTCTTTCTTAAATTTTCATTTAAATTAAACTGGATATTGAATTTAATTTATTATTAATCCACCAAACAAGCTATTGCTGCTTACCATTTATTTATCCTCAAGAATACAAAAGCAAACATAGGGTTAATAAGTTCTAACAGAGCAAAGATAAGTCAAAATGGAGAACTTCCATTCCATTGAGGCAAAAATAGAAAAATTCAATTCTCTGTTCAAGGAAGAGATTGACAGTCACAATTTATCATGGTTACAAACCACAGACCATTTAAGCTGGCATTTGAGTTTTTAGGAGTGGCTTAGTTATATTGCCTTGAATGGAACTTAAGACTACTTATGTGCAAATATGCGGCTGGCGTGGTTTGAGTATTGCAGTTTTCACACTTGGACTCTGATTCAGAAATGTAGATATGCACATAATTAGGCACAGGCAAATAAAAGCTCAGAAAAAATGCTCAATGAAGATGGGTAAAGTACATATTAAATCCTTCCTATTGCTAAGCTTAAAGAAATCAAATTCTTGTAACACACATTTTCATTTAACTGGTGCACCTTCCAAATATCATAAAGCGCCAAAGGAGTTTGCATTGGCATCACACCTACTTACAGTAGTGCTAAGTTTCAAGTTAAAGCAAAATCCAACATCTGGAGGTAATTGGCTGGATTTTAACTGGCTTTGGTGGTAATATGTAAATCATATTTCATCCTAGCATATATTTCATTCATCTTATAAAAAGATACTTCTTTCCAAGGCTCCTAGACATATTCCTATGCTTTCTCATATATCAAAAGTATCAGATGGAGCAGACCACATAAAAAAGAAAAAGTCCATGCTACAGTCTTAACATGAACAATTCTGAGCATTGTTGCCAATATGTCCATTTCCTTAAAGGAAAATGAAAATCCACATATTGTGCTTCTGGTCCCATTTATACAGAAGCCATCAGTAGTAAAAAGGGTCTGGGGGAGGCAGGGGTGGCTCGATAATTCACATCTAGGATCCATTTAAATACCAAGAAGCAGTGAAAATTCAATGGCTACTGGAAAATTAAAGTAAATGGAAGACTGGTTGTTGTTGTTGTTGCAGCTGTTGTTTGTTTTAGGTATGTCATTGATTTCAGCTCTTTGAAAAGTTTTTCTTGTTGATCCTGCAAAATAAAGCGAAAGAGGAAAAGTAGGAAGGCAAGAAATGACAATTATGAAGTTGCACATGGTTTGGGTGGAGTTCCATGTTCCCAGGAATGCAAGTAACAAAACATTGATGGTTGCTTCTCAGAGGAAAAATGCCTTTAAGAGAGGATGATTCAGAGCAGAGCTCAAACTAACCAGTCTCTGTAAAGCAAACAGGTCAGGCCCTTCCAGCTGCCTATTGCTGACTCCGATCTTGACCACTACTGCACTTGATCTTGGCAATACTCCTGTCTCTAGCATCTCTCTGTTGGCCCATTTGGACTCTCAACCTTCTTGATGGTTCAGATGATGCACTGGAGTCCAGTATCTTAGATCCTGGGCTGCCCTCTTCTCTGGAATGCAACTCTATCTCTTTTGAACAGTTTGAACAGAAATCCTGGCACTGACCCTGCCAAGGTCTGACAGGCTGGTGCTAAAAGTGTACTATTTAAGAAATCTAAAGCATGACCTGAATAATGAAAAGTGATGATATGTACTTAACAGCAGACAGCATTACATACAGTTAGCAGTTTGAAAGACTGGTATGATTGAGAAAAGGTGGCACCCCATTGGTACTGCATCTTTCCAGCTGGAATTATCATAAGATATCCTGACACCCTCCCCAGTATTACCACAGAAATACACTCCAAGAAAATGTAGAGTTCTTGTGCTGGGCATATTGAAAATTTCAAGCGGGACTCACTATCCCATTGGTTTGTTGGTACTTAACCAGGACAGCTCTGCTTCTGACTTGAATCTGACACAGGTGCAGATAGGCTGACCATACGGTAGTAATTTTCTGATTCATTAATGGAAGCCCTGAAGGAGAGTTGGAATAAGATGTGCAAGGTAATGTGACATTGTTAAGAATTAACATTTCTCATGGAGGAAAAAAGATTAAACCTGTCGATGGGGAATCTCACTAGGCTTCATAGTTATGTATTATTTGTATTATGTATGTATGATTATTTGGACTCACACTCCACTCCCATATCGCTAAGAATACATAGGTGCAAGTCAGCATGTCCGAAACTCCCATATTATTTGGACCTAGTTGCCTTGAACTGGGAAATTCAGTGGAAAATGGATGCTCTGAGGAAAAATCCAACTTCTGTCCTTTGCATTCTCCACAAAGTCCAGTTGAAAGGATTCAAGTTGCAGGACTAAAAAAGACTTCTCTTCCTAAGAATTTAGAAAAACATGTATCCATGTTTAGTACTGCTAGCAGGTAGTAACAAGCTAGCTCAGGAGTCCCCAACCTTTGGGCTGGTGGCACATTTGAAAGAGCATCATGGGTGCTCTTGCAATGCAGCTGTCGTGTGTGTATGTGGAGAGATGCCTGCCTATTGATAAAACGGCTCATCACAAAACATTCACTTCTCAGAAGGCAAACCCAGCTAAGAGGAAGGAAACTGCCCAAGCATCAAAGCAGAAGTGGGGGTCTGAACTTTGAAACACAAGACTGTTTTATGAGCCCAAATAAAGATGGCACTGGATGGAAGCCGTTAAGTGTGCAGCATGGCAGCCTCTCATTTTTTTAAACATTATTTTATAACATCTACAGTCAAAATAAAAATCAGAGACTGGGGGACACCAAGAGAAGTGTCCATGAACAAAATGTTAGGCAATCCAGGACTGGACAGAGTAGGAATGTCAGGAAAATCAGCAATAGATTAAAATGGGTTCCGTTTTCTATGACTCTGCAATGCATCAACCTTTTCTGAGTTGAGTGGATTCCATTTTTTAAAACCTTGGTTGGGCAAATTCATTAGTGCAAGTGCACTTTAGTGCTGGCTTGTTTTAGCCCTAATGTGCACTAACTAAAGTTAATGCACATTTGCACACATGGAACAAAGTTCACATACATCCTTTAAAAAAGTCTGATTCCATCAAGGAGTGGACAATAGGATGGAAACACAGAATATACATCCCTAAAGCTTGATCAGTTTATAAGTGGCTGCTATCTGTATCTTGGTTCAGCTCCATTGAGTCAGGCACTCTTTGAGGAAGCTTACAATTCCACTGCTAACTATTCTTGTGCCGGCACTGGATTTCACTGGGTTCACTCCAGCTACCCTCCAGATACTGCAATTCAAAAGGTTATTTATGCTGCTGTATCTGAAATAAGTCACCACAAGAAGATACATTCAGCAAATAATTAGGATTTTCTTTTTACATTTATGTAGGATGATTTCATGAGTTTAGGATTCATGGGCATTGGTGGAGTTTTTCTATTGACTGGATGAGGAAAAGAATTATATAGGTTAAATTGTAGATACCTGATTTCAGGGTCCGAGAAATTAGCCAAGAAATAAAATACACATGTAAAGTTGTGATGAGATTATTGGGTTGGTATCTATGGGCTCTATCATAAATTCATTGTTACAAATGAATTAATTTCATTGTTTCAAATTAGCAAAACAGGACAGCGAACTTGACAACCAATCTGCTTACCTAGATAAAATGTTAGAATTTGGATTTAGGATGATCTCAGCCCATTTACTTTGTAAATTCAAACAACAAGTTTGTGATGACAGAACACTGTTGAAGAACTACAACTCCAGTGACTAGTTTTCTATTTTCAAGCAAGATTCTTGGTGACTAAACTACCACTGCTATGGTATCCTTTACTCATTATTCATCTGTAATTATAGAGCTATGTAATGTGCTTAAGCTAAAGAGGTGTGCTGCACCATTAGACTAGAAGAGAGATACTGTACAACTGTACGTGTACCAGGTTCTTGCAACCTGGGACGTTTCAGTACAGACTTCATCGTGTATTTTTTCCCAGTCAGTGAGAGATATTCAGAGGAATGTATGAGGCAAACATAAGTAAGTGGTGCACTTGTTTGGTTAAGACGCTGGTCTTGACCTCCATCTTCAAACACTTGTCCTTTTATTAGTCACGTGTTTCCTGAATCAGAGAATATTTTTGGAGAGGGAAAATTGTTGTGGGATTGAAGGAGCGCTGCAAGCCAGACCGAAATGCCCAGATGACAAATAGCTTTCCAGGATACCCAAGGTTCATCCAGCTGCTCTGCTACATACTTACATGATTGATGGTGTTGATGTTCTAAATAGGCTTAAGATATGCCAACTAGAAGAGCCATAACAAAGTCCATCAGACTCATTGTAGATAGGCAAACAGGCCTGTTCCCAGCATATGGCAGTTCTAAGAAGGGTATTGCTGTTACATGTAACCTTGTGAGTGTTCGTCTGGTTTCTGTCCAACTTGGACAAAAACTGTTTTCTGTTCAGGAATGAATAAGGGTCACTTCAGGTCCATCTGAAGCTTCCAATTACTACAGATTTCTATTGTAACTGGACACCCTTTGGAGTTACTCTTTTTGACTTCTTAGTAGATCAATACAATATTTTTTTAGCTTGATGTAAATGGGACAAAATAGAGACACATTCAGAAATGTGGTCCATTGGCTTTAGAAAACTATCATCTCTTTCTAGGTTTTATTTTATTTAGTTTTAAACACACCAGCTGTATAAAAATGATCAGATCTCTCCCATAAAGTCAAATACTTCTTTTACCATTTCCTCAAAGTTATGTAACCAAAGCATGAAGGTAAGATTTCAGTTGGTGATTGCCTTTGCACAAGCAATTTACCCTTCCTAGTATTTTCTTCACATTAGAGCAGTTTTGGTACTATGAAGGAAAATGGTCAACTGTTTGGGTGGCTGAAAGTATAACTATGACTCAAACAGAAGATGTTAGAGAAATTTTTCTTTCTGTACTTGTACCTCAAATGAACTGATAATTCCTGCTGAATACAAATGGCACAATCTATCCAAAGTGAAGCATTTGTTAAGATGGAAAGATGGACAGGACCTCTGTACTTTTAGCAGCTCTGTAGAAAACAGAAGGTGCAGGTGGTATGTTTGGGCAGCTAACAGTGTGTGTGTGTGTGAGAGAGAGAGAGGGAGGGAGGGAGGGAGGGAGGGAGGGAGCGGGGTTCCTTTTTGTTTTGTCTTTGTTTTTCTGATCCTGCACTTTGAGCAGTACAGGGCAGCTGGATCTAAACCCAATTTTTATTTCGCATAATACTTCTGAGCAACCATGGGCTTAGGGTATTGTGCAAAATGTAAACGGGGGCCAGACATAGATGCCAAGCACTACGTGGAGTTCTGCCCTGAGAACTAGATAAGCCCAGCAGAATGCACTAACAGTAGAGGAGTTTCCTTCAAACCTTGAGCTGGCCCTGAAAAAGCTGTGTTTGCATAAAATGCTGAGCCATGTTTTTGTTAACCTTGGTTTGCTGCATTAGGTATGTATTACCTTGCAGACAACCAAACCAACCGTGACTTGGTTCCCTGGTTCTAGTGTTTACAAATGCAATAATGAATAGAAATAGTCAAAGATATACCAATCATACATCAGCTTAGAGCCTAGTCAAAACACAGTCTAAATAGTTCTAAAATATCTGAAACCCCTGGCAAATAACCAGGTTCTCATTTGGCTCCAAAACAATGTCACAGTCAGGTAGGTTTTCATGAAAAGAGCATTCTAGACAAGGGAGTCCAGAACTCCTCAGATTACCATCCAGGAAGGACTTCTGACAGTGATCTTAATATCCAGGCAAGCTCCTGTATGAGAACATGGTCCTCAAAGCACCCTGCTATCTGAGACTTTAAAGGTTAAGGCCATCCATTTGAATCATGCCTGGGAACACACCTGCAGCCAGTGCCACTGCCAGCCAGCCATCCCATACCAAAAGCTTCCTCACAACTATTAGATGTCCCAGAATCCTTCTGTTCTTTGCATCTGGGGTACATATCTCCAGAATAATACTTTGTAACGGCATAAAGGACATATCCTTAATGAGCACAAAAGTCTCAAGCCAAAGAAATTATTCTACTTGTCCCATTGAAATCATTGGGACAAAATTAGCTATGACTTTACAGCCCTTCCATCCATTTGCCTGGAGTAAGGTCCAATGTAGATTTGCACAACATGAGAAATCATGGTGAAATCTTAGTGTTGTGGGGCTGTTGTATTGTCTGGATCCAATTCTGGAATTCCTGCATGGAAGGATTCATTCTCTGGCAAAAAAGAATCAACAGCCTATTCTAAGGCTTCCGTGCTTTACCATGGCTTCTCCAGTTACCTGAACCCAGGATCATCATTTTACCATTCTTGATATGGAAACATCAAAGAGCCCCTTGGCAAGAGCAGGTGTGAAAATGGCCACTTCAAATCTTTGATCACTACAGCTCTCAGTACCCTAGCAACAGATGTGTCATTGCTCATTTTATTCCTATTGACTAAGAGAAGTCTCCATTTCCCTGTCTACTTTTGGGAACAGGGAGACAATGCAAAACATATGTAAAGGGAGAAGAAGAGAATCACGGCAAAGCTGATTATTTTTTAATTTAATAAAAATCTTTGTGGAGGTTGAAGCAGCTGAGAAATACCACAGAAGCAAGGGGACACTTGAGAAATGGAAGGGAAATGGGGAGCTTGCCTCAGGACCTCAGTGGACCAATCAGGAGGAGGCTGCTGCAGTCCCTAGGCAAGAATAAAGAAAGGATTTACTTGTAAGAGTTGCTGGTATATGAGTTAGGCTGTGAGGACAGAGTGGGCAACAGGGAAACTGCATTGCTCAGGAAGCCGTGTGATCCTTTGGCTAGTATGCTCAGGAAAAAATCCACATGCTGTGAAAACAAAGCAGGGTTGATTGCCATGTGAGAATCCAGTTCCACTGAACTTAATGGGACTATGTACTCCTGTAGAGGATTGCCTTATAACTTCCTTAGGATTGGGACTCAGACTTTGGTGAATATTATTTATATTACAGAAAATATACAGAAATATATATTTTCTGTATAATATATTATACAGAGATATATTATATTTCTGTAATATAACCATTTAATACAAACAACTAAGTTCTATTGCAGGGTTGTTCTACAAATTAAAGTATTAAGCATATTTGCACCTAATGGGCATCTCAGAAATCCAGGTAGGCAACAGGCAACATTTAATGGAATTGAATGTAATATGATTAAGGTACTACTGCTCATAGTATTCATGCTCATTTCTGAGGATGTCCTGCTGCCTCTGCTAAAATAGGTACTGCAGGTTTTTGTAGCTCTACAAAACCCTAAAAAAACCTGCCAGACTGTTTAAGCAGAGATGAGAAGAGAAGGAAGAGTACACAACATGAGCAATGATCACATCCAAGTCGTGTGGATTTTCAACTTCGGAAAAAATCCTTTCCCCTTCCATGTTCATTAAGCTTTTCAAAGAGATTTGCTTGAAGAAGAAATGAGTGCAGCCAACATACTGAGCAGTGGGTTTTTAGTGCTAAATGTTGGTAGGCCTGCCCAGCTGTGTTTATGTCAGTGATTAAAGTCTTTTTCTATCTGACCCCCATGCATTGAGATGGCCCAACCACCTGGGTATGCTTAGAAACATTTGCCATTTACATTTATACAGCAGAGATCCCCATTCAGGCTTGCCAGATGTCCCTTGAATGGAGATTCTCTGAGAAGGCCAGAGTGATACAGGACATAATGCACATCCCTTAAAATAAGTCCACATAGCTCCAAGAATGTCAGCTCCAGACTGCCTCCTACTTTGACAGCTTGTGTGTAAATTTGGCATTTAAATCGACTGCACTAACTGATCTACTTGCAGCTAATTTAAAGGTACATGAATTAGATAGGTAGCAGAGTATCACTGATTCTTTATGGTACTAGAAGTACAGTTCTATAAATGTATATTCAGAAGTCAGTTTTAGTATGTTCAATCAGAGTCATTCTTGGGAAAATGTGCATAGGATTACAGCTTTTATTACCTGCACTCTACAATTAAATTGGGAGCAGTTCAGAATCCCATTGTCTCATCTGCTGTGATGCATCCTACATCACTTGACAAGGATCAGAAATTTGCAGCCTGAAGCAGAAAAAACTAGAGGAGAAAGACTGTTGGGTTCCTCTTAAGGGGAAAAAAGGGGGATATAAATAAAATGTTTGGTGCAGTGGTTAAGAGAGTTGGACTGGTTCTCAAGAGATCTGAGTTCAAGTTCCCTCAGCCATGAAGTCCCCTGGGTGATTTTGGGCCAGTCACTACCTTTCAGGATTGTTGTAAGGATAAAATGGAGAAGATAAATTTATAAGCCGTCTTGAGTTCTTCATAAGAGGAAGAAAGGCAGGATATAAATGCAGTGTGACAGTAATAATAGTAATAAGCACAGTTTTGCTAAGATACGAATGTTTGGTGGAACCACAAAGGAGCCAAGTAGAAATACTGGGCACTATCCACATCTTTTTCAAGGCAATGGTTGTTCTGCTATTGACTTCAGTGCAGAGATTCCAGTTGGGAAATTGGTACTATCTTGAGTCTTTGTTTCTTATACTTTGCCATCATTGGACATCAATATGGAGAAAGGAAAAACTCATAAGAGGCTGGAGACTGAGTGGTCCAAACCCATATTGATTATGTTCACTTAAATTACCTTTACCCTAATTGAAATAGCATTAAGACTGTTCAGCAATTGAAAGGCATCTGTGACTGCTTGTGCTTCCTTGAAGCCATTTCACACTTAACACTGAGGTTGTTTTCTGCACACACGTGCACACACAATTCATAAACTAATGTCATTAATTTTACTAATTTACTATGTAAGACCACCAGGTTGTGCCCCATGGTTGTACTTCTTGCCAAAACACACTTTTCTTTCCTGTGCAAGTGACCCAGTGCTTTTATTCCTTTTTGATCATCTGTAACACTAATTGTTGCACAGGTTATTTCTCAAGGCATCCCACAAGATGTCCTACACCTCATTATGACTTTGTTTGGCTAGGTCTTGGTTGTGCTCAGTGTTCTGCCAGCTGTTGTGTAACTGTTAGTGGAACAGTGTCAACCCTTGTGAGTTTTGAATTTACCCCATATCGCACATTCATGGAATCTGTAAGTGATGTATATAAGTATAAGCAAAAATTTACGGTGCCAAGGAGTCTTAACGGTCAGAGCAATATGACAGTGGAACCAACTTCTGAGAGAGGTTGTGTGCTCTTCCACACTAGAGACATTCAGGAAGAAGCTAGACAGTTGCCTCAGTGGGATGGTGTAACTGGCTTCCGGTACCAGCAGCAGGTTGGACCCAATGGCCTTCTTGACCCTTCAGACAGAACTATGCTATGATTCTATGATTCCCTCAAATGAGAGAATAGGCAAGGCCAGGTTCACATCTCTCCTGGGGAAAAAATTGCTGTGGGTTCTCCCCTGCCCCACACATCCCATACATACCAGCCATGTGCTGCATGAGTTGCATTTATGGCATGCCATCCAAAGCTAGTGAATTATATGGAACCACCCCAGAACCTGTGGCATCTTGTCACTCCTGCTATTAACTTTTCTGGGTTTCGGTGATCTGGTAACAAGCACGCCTCAAGGGTAATTGGACCAAACTTGCAGCACATGACTGGCAAGCACTGGGAGGGGGAAAGGACCCACAGTGCTTATTTATTTTGCATATGTATCCCAAACCTTTTCCTCCTGCAAGGAACCTAAGACAGCTTGAATGATCCTCCTCCTTGAATGATCCTAACCTCCTCCTGTGAAGAGTAGGAGAGTCAGTGCCTGGCTCCAAATCACCCCATGAGCCTAATATCCAGGTAGGAACTACAACCTGGATCCCCCAAATCCCAGTCCAATACTTTAACCACTGCACAACACAGCTTCTTTATCTGGTGATCTGGCAAACCTGGCCCTGCAGTTTTGCAATTTCATGCAATATCCTATATGAAGAGCAAACATCTTTGAAATGACCATTATGGTTCATGTTAAATGGCTCAAGTAAGAACAAAATGCCCATTTTAAAAAGTGTTCATTTTTATTATTAAAAGTGAAACCAGAATATATACATGTGTGCACGCATGCATAAGTACAGGGCAGCTCCAGTATTTGCTATGAAAGGTAAAACTTGATAAACAAAATGTTAAGGTGACAGGCCTAAGGTGACCTGTTCAATTAAGACACTTGACAAAGAAACTGTTAACAATGAGAAAAGTGAATGTACGTGGCTTGCAAGAGTTTAACATTCTTCAACATCAGAATTCAATGAGAAGCAGTGAAGTGCAATGAGCAGGAAGGGAAATCTGAGATACAGATGCACTGAGCATTAAAGGGATGCCAAGAAGAAAAGGGATAACTTATCATCCAAGAAAAAATATTAGGACTAAAGCCTTAAGCATGGAATAATATTTCTGACCCTTGGGCTGTGGTGGGGTTTTTGCCATTGTATATGCTTCTAATCTAGACTCAAGGGCTGAAACATTAGGGGACACGGGCACCTTTCTTCTCCATTCTCCCTGTGAGCCCTTGATACCAAAATGGGGGCAGAACAGGTCAGGAGGTGAGAATGGCACCCCCACAAATTGATCACATAACCCTGTGCCAAAGGAAAGGCGGTTTGGTTTATTGTTCCCAGCCTTTTAGACATGCTAAATGTGAAGCCCTTGTTTTCATCTTTTGCTGCAGGCATGAGTAGAAGAATGGACACCATGTAGCAGTGGCCTAAGGGCCAAGAATGGAGGAATTCACCTTTTCACTCTCCACAATTCAGCTATGACAAAATGGGGAACACAGCTCAGAATTGCCTCTTACAAACGATTTGCATAATGGGGTTTTGTTCGACTTTAATGGCTACATACAGTGCTTTGTTCATGAGGTACAAAAGATTTCTGAGGTAAAAGGTTCATACACGGTTTTACTGTGGCTCAGTCTTACCTCTGGCAACCTGCCTCTTCTGTCCCCATCGGGAAAACCCATTTAAAAGATTTTTTTTAAAGCCCCACAAATATAAGTCAGAAATGTACTACAAGAAGAAAACAACAGCAACACAAGTTGACTCTCTGTAGTGTGGGGACTCTATCTAGCTTGCCTTGGCAGAAGGAAGGAAGGAAGGAAGGAAGGAAGGAAGGAAGGAAGGAAGGAAGGAAAGGAAGGAAGGAAGGAAGGAAGGAAGGAAGGAAGGAAGGGAATAGCAGGCCTTCCCCATTCAAATGCTCATAGATAGTTATCAGCCTGGTCATCTGCTGCAGGGCTCACGGCTTGCCCTGCCAAGGCTTTGATGATGGACACCCACTGCGACTTAAGCACTTCTCCCTCTTGGTCCTAAACAGCAGGAAAGGAGATAGGCATGTGGCAGATTTGAGGAATTCTTGCTTTTCAAAAATGTTCAGCGTGCTACTGAAAGATCACATATTTTTCTACAACTCTTTGAAGCCTGCATTGGTGCTGTAAATTTCCACTGCACCATCTGATTTATTTACTGATTTATATCCCACCTTTTTTCCTTCTGAGGAACTCAAGGCTCCTTTCAGTCTTATCCACACAACAACAAGGTAGGTTGGGCTGAGAGTCTGTGACTGGCTCAAAGTCCTCCGGTGGCCTCCACGGCCAAGCGAGGACTAGAACCCATGTCGTCTGAGTCCCAGTCAAATATCCCTAACCACTGTTCCACACTGGCTCCGCATTGCTCCCTGCTGAATCCTTTTCCTTTTGTCAATTCCAGAGCTCTGGTCCTGGTCTTAGGATTTCTACCTATGTATAAAAAGACCCCCACACATGGTTCACATGGTGTGGCAACTAAATCATGTAGCAAATGCATGCCCGCTGCCATATGTCAGTGCTGCTCAGGTCGCTGTGAAGCAGATGTGGTGCTAACTGGGCGCTTCAGGTTGAAGTAGCCTTGTGCTCATGAACAGAAAGGTAAAGCCAACAGAGGTGCGTGTGGGACCCACTGGGCAAATTCTCTCAATGGAAGGATGTGAAAAGTAGGGTCCTGCAAGGACCTCTGTTAGACCAATTCCTTTCAAGTTCTTGAATTATCTGGAATTAGGAGTAAGCAATGAAAAAACATGTTTGAAGATGGCACCAAATTGTTTTGGGTGGTTAAAAGGAAAAAAAGAAAAAAGAAAGGAAGGAAGGACGGATGGACGGAAGGGAAAAGGAGCAATGAAGGGATTTCTCCAAACTGAGGGAATGGGCACCAAAATGGCAAAGGTGTTTCAAAGTATGGAAGTGAACAGTGATGTACTTGGGGCAACCCCCCCCCCCGCCCCATCTTCAAGTAGTGGTTGATGGAATCTAAGCTAGGAGTGACTGACCAAGAAAGAGACCTTGGGGTTGTAAGGACTGCTTACTGAAAACGTCGATGCAGTGTGCAGCTGCATGAAAAAGGCGAGTGTCATGGGAGGCATCCTTAGGAAAGGAATTAAAAATAAAACTGTCAAGTTCATACTTCCTGTATGTGACCACACTGGGCAGTGCACCTAAAAAAGTGCAGAAAAGAGGACCTAAAATGATCAAATGAGTAGCTCCCTTATGGAAAAAGCTTGCAGCATCTGGAACTGTTTAGCTTAGACAAAATGTCAGCAAGGGAGGACATGATAGAGATGTACAGAATTCTGCATGGATAAAATGGGTAAGCAGACATTTTTCTCCTTCTCTCATAATATTAGAAACTGGAGTTATTCCATGAAGCTGATTAGTGGAAAATTCAGGACAAATAAAAGGAAGTCCTTCTTCACGCAGTACAGAGTTCCTCTTGGGTGGCTTAAAGGGATACAGATTGATGTAGGCTGTCAATGGCTACTAGTCCTGAGGGCTACATGCTACCCCCAGTATCAGAGGCAGTATGCCTATGCATACATAGCAGCTGCTGGGGAGCATGGGCAGGAAGGTGCTGCTGCACTCAGGTCCTGCTTGCTTCCAGGAGATTTGTCACTGCCACTTCAGTGAATGCATGAAGGGGCAACAGCGGTGACATAACTGATTGCACACCCTGATGCTGTCACAACTGCTGGCCATCCCCCTGGCATCTCTTTGATCAGCCGTACCGAGATAAGACCTTACAGAGTATGCACACACACGCATGCACAAATATCTCATGCGCACATAGAGTTCCTTCACACAGTCAGACAACCTGAGCCAGTCATTGGCTTTATGGTCTTGATGAGAGCCAGTGTCAAGGGTAGGCATGGTTGGGTACCCGCCAAGGTCCCACACCCCGTCAGGGGCACACTGACTAGAGTCTCCTGGAGCGGTTCCTCCTCACTAGTGCAATCTGCTTGTTTACCTGCCTCTCCCTCTGGCCCAGACAATGGCAATTGTGAGAAGAAGGAGCTGTAGATTTAATCGCTCACTGGCTCTCTGCCTATGGAAGTAATGCTAAGAACTAGGAGGAGAAGCAATAGCAGCTGGAGATGGCAGTAAGATAGAGGGCAGCCATTATGGGTGCTTGACCAAGACCCCAGAAAACATGAAAGCAGCCCTGGCCTTGTTCACATTCACAGGCAATCCTGTGGTGCTGAAGGCCACTATATCACATGTTTTGATATGAGGAAAGCTGCTATTTCCATTTAACCCACTATGAACATATGTAAACCAAGTGGTGTGTTGCCTTAGATGACCCAAAAAGAGACCAGACTAAGTGAAAACTAGACCTAAATCTAATCTGTCTGTCTGCCTATATGGTTTACCAGCCCCTACTGCATATTCAAAATCAGGTTCTGCTAAATAACCTTACATTTTACAGTAATTATGTGGGTTATGCAAGTCATTTTATTAAGTGCCAGAGAAGTAAGGGAAATGAATTATAGTGCAAGCCCATTGTTTATGGAATATCTTCAGATGTAACATTAATAGTGCATCCTCCCTTTCTCTCAATGCTACCATAACTCCTACATAAACAGAGTGTGCGTGCACTTTTGCTTGGGAGGATACTACTAATTATTAAACATCAGCAACAAGTATGTCCAAACATTCAGAGACAAGAATATTAGGTAATAGCAGTTCTTCCTTTTCCTATTCTTTGAACCTTTTATTATTTTGATCCCAGGGTAAAATGATAATATAATTTCTTTCTCTTGATGGCAGCTTTAAATACTAATAAAAGTGCCCACCTCCCCGCACTGCATTTGCCTTTCCTTTATTTGAGTAGACATGAAACCTTAGCTTGGTTCATTCTTCTCTGATTGCCAGACCTCTCAAACTCATTGTTTTTCTCAACATGTGTGCAATTTTCACTATTTTTGTCCAGCAGTGACCTTTGGAATTCCAGAATAATTTTCCCTCCCCTTCCTGGTGCCCTCACGTGACCCAGGAAAACAAACATCTGAGAGACCTCTGGGCATCTCTCACATCTGCTGGGGATATGATGAAGGCCATTGTGTGATGTGTTTTGAACAGCAGGTGTTGGGCTTGGAAAAGGGTGGGCTGGTTTTGGAGGGGTTGGGCTGGATCTGTACTTAATTCTTAGTTCCCAGGCTATTTAGGAAACAGCTTAAAACATGGCTTAATCTGTTTGTACAAATTTAACAGTGTAGAACCTACAATAAGGAATTACTGATCAAATGCGCACCCTTGTTTGGTTCCCAAGTGACTAGATTTTGAATGGTTTGCTGCCTGAAAAGAAATAGTTAATCAAATAAAATCTACATTTAGTTAGGTAGCTAGGATTCCAAAAGTAACAAACTTTTCTCCCCAGTACTGTCATCAAGTGATTAGTTTAGGGCTGTTGATTAGCATTTAGCTGTAGCTTTCAGCTAGAATGTTTTTGTCTTTTGCCTAGTAACATAACTGTAAGCATGACTTAGGGCTGTTTACAGACAAATGTTTATTATGAGATTGCTGCCTATAAATGTACATATGCTCCCAGTTTTGCAAAGACAATTCTGATTATCTGATTCCTTATCATGGTAAGCCCCTATCCTTATTTTATGTACCTTTTAAAATGTTTCTTACTCTGATTTTCTCAAGTTATCTTTCTTTGGCTTTCAGCCATCTCCACATCATCCTTAGCCATTAAATCCATGAATGGAGTCCAGATCTATTGATTCTGATGCACACCAACACTAAGGCACCTTGAAGTGCAGGTGAAAGGAAACCTTTTCTGTCTATGGCCAAGTTGCAATCTGGGTAAGGTCTGGGACTGCATTCCATCTGTGTTGCTACAGTTGTTGTTAACCAAAAATCATATTGTTAGCTGAAGTTAGCGGGGCCAGAATGTGTTCTTACTGATTTAAAGCCTGCTCAGTTGCAAGTAGGACGAGTCTTGCAAATCTACTTGGAAGAAAGTAGGATTCAGTCATTCAGCAGGATTTTCAAATAGCATTCCAGATATCAAGGCTCTGCATGTCTGTTGATGGACTACAAATCTGCCCCACTGGAGCTAGCTGGCTGCTACCAACAAAAGTGTTTCAACTGTCTTGCTCTACTAGATGATCGATTTTTAGACCTACATCTTCCCACCTGGACCACCCTCTTGGACACTTCTGTCTGACCTGGAAGCTTGATATGATGGACAGTATATACAACCAATGTCCCTTTTTGAAAACAGTTAAAGGTATTTAACTGCTTGGGGCCCGGCTATCTAAAGGAGCGTCTACACCTATATATACCTACGCACCCCCTTAGATCAGCTCAGGAGGCCCTTCTATGAGAACCACCCCTCAGGGAGATGAGAGGGGTGGTAACTAGGCGAAGGGCCTTTTCTGCTGCTGCTCTTCATCTTTGGAACTCCCTCACTAGGGAAATTCACCAGGTGTCATCTTTATTTTCCTTTGGGCACCAGGCAAAGACATATCTTTTTAGGGTTTTTTAAAAACATGTTCTGTTTGTCATTTGCCACTGAATTGCCACTTCAAATTGCTTGTTGCTTGATGCACTGAAACTGATACATCTTTCTTCCATTATGTACATTTTTCTGAATCCCTACAAAATCTTTTACCCTGTTTTAACTAAAACACAGGCTGTGTTTCGGGGGTTGAAAGGGGGAAGCTCCTGGTCACACTAACAAGCATGTTGCATGTAACATGCTGAGCAAAACCTTTAAACTGTGACCCTAGGAACATAAGTGGTTACGAAGAAACCCAACATGAGTGACCTGAGCAGCATCACTGGCCAGTCATGCCCAAGGGATTGAAAGCACTTGGAGAGTGGGAAGATTGAGTTTGTTTTACTTTAAGTGGTGGCAGCCAGTATCAGCTGGTTCTGCTGCACCAGGCCATGCTTCCATAGACAAGATGCCCAAAGGTGCCACATCACCACAGAGCATGACTGTTAAATCTGGAGTGAAGGGTTGTTTCATGGCTAAACAATCAGGCGATCAAACCACAGTTTCTTTGGCCCCTAAACAACCCTGCAGTCAGGTTTCCATGTCCAGCTCAGCAAACTATGTAGCAATCCATGGTGCGTTGTGGAGTAAACACAGGGGAGGTGGCTGTTTGGCAGGTAGCATGCCCATTCTCTCCCATTCTTGAATGTCAATCCATTGGCTTTTAAAGAAATGCAAAACTAGGGGCCTTGAGCCTCATGCAGCTTGTGAGGCTGACTTTCTCACATGATTGCAAATCCATCTCATTCATAAGTTCGCAAATGAAAGTCTGTGATCAGCAGCCAACTATGAGCACCCTAAACCATTAGTTGTGACCTTGGGAATCGATCCTGCAAAGAATTATTTCTCCACAGGGGTAAGATGAACTTTTCCAATTCAGAGAATCTTGCAAGTTACAAGTACATATGCCGGACGGCACTGTTGCCTTCTAATCGCTAGTGCTACAGTCTGGGGCTTTTGAAACTGTTCCATCTTTTTCTCCAAAACTGATTTTTTGCATTAAGGAAGCAGATGGGAGAAGGGGTCAGAAAACAAAGAAGCAGCATAGAAGACATCATCATCTGGACCTTACCATAAAATTATGTGAATGCGCTGCAGTAGTTGTGCCATAAACCTCCTCTGGAAGCAGTTTATATCATGCCGAATTACTTTGGGAGTGTGTGTGTGAGGAATCTTTAGAATGTTTAGTGCACAAAGGACTGAACTAGAAGAACAGAACATTCCTGGGGATTTCAGGTTGGGTTAAGGCTACAGATATGAACAGGGTACAAGAATGGTCATATCAGGTTTGTGTGTGAGAAGATACATCATACTTTAAAAGCCTGTGAACCATTATTTTATTGTACATCAGGAACAAACAAGCTAAGGGGGAAAGAAGTATGAGTCCACAGTGTTTTTCCATAAATATCATTGAAATCCTATTTCTGTACAGTCTTTCTATTTCCTATCAAATTTTGTCAGGCAAGTACAGAATGTTGCTGGGTGTTCATACTTATCTGCCAGGCATAAATGCTATAAATGGATGATTACTTTAAATACATCCACTTTAAGAAGAGAGTTATGGGACTGCACAAAAGCATCATGCTGTGTCTGCTCACAGTGAAGCACCTGGAAATAAATAAGTTGATGCAATCATTGTTAGCAAACCTGCAAAATACTCATTACCTCTTTAGCCAGACATGTTACTCCCCTTGAACTGAATTCTAATTGGATTTCCTTTGGGTTGTCAGTTTCAGGAGCTGGTTCACATGTAAGATAGCAAGAACAAGGTATGAAACTGGGTATTTGGTTTGTTGCCGTATATATGTTGTCCCCATCCTCTTCCATTAACTCTTTTCCTGGAAAATGTGGACATATGTGCCGCCAATTTATTTCTCTATTAATTCTTCATAACATTTGAATTCGTCTTGGAGCAAAAATCTGTACTGAGTGTAATTCAGGCTGGCATGAGCCACGTTTCAACACCTGGATATTTCCTTCAACTGTCTCTACTTATCTTTCCCAGAATCCCCTACCTTCTGCACTCTCTTTCTTTTAAAGTCTTATAGGCAGGATCTCATATAGCCTCAAGTGCCTGATCCTGCCTGATCGTGGAAGCTAAGCAAAATCAGGCCTGGTTGAAATCAGGATGGGTGACTTAAAATGTTGTGAACTACTCAGACAGCTTCAGCTATGAGCAGTATAGATATGTAATGTTATAGTAATAAAGATGTGCTTATGTTCCTGCCCTGAGGCTCATGCAATGGGGCGGCATATAAGTTGTCTAAATAAAAAATAAAAAGTTTGCTGAATTGTTGCAAGCTTGGGCAGAATACTCTCTAACATTTGTGCATATGGATTACAGAGGGAAACTCCTTTATTTGCATCATTGTTGATGAGAGCCAGTGTGCTGGTTTGAGTGTTGGACTGGGGCCTGGGAGATCCAGGTTCAAGTCCCCACTCAGCCGTGAAGCCTACTGGATGACTTTGGGCCAGTCACAGACTCTCAACCCAACCTACCCCACAGGGTTGTTGTGAGGATAAAATGGGGCTATGTAAGCCATCCTGGGTTACTTACAAGAGGAAAAAAGGTGCAATATAACTGCTATACAATAATAATAAGGACATTCTCATCCATGATTATTTTAATTAAGTTCAACCATTCAAAAAATTCTATGTGATAAATTCATTATGTCCATCAAGTATGCAACTGGACTCCAAAGTTCCCTCTGGGTAGATTACTGTAACTGCAACTCTTTAGTGAACTCTTAACTTTACAAGGTGCATTCAGCCCCACATTTTCTTCAGTTCTTTTCAGTTTAATAGAATTGTTTGGATTTTCCAGTGTCTAACAAAATGTTTCCTTGCATTCTCAAAGCAGAATCTGCCCCTGCACTAGGGATCAGAAATTCATGAAGCTCATAGAAGATGTGGTGAGACGGACAGTGGCAGTAAAAGTCTGAGAAAATGAAAGACAAGCTTTAAGTTTAGTACATGTACATGTGTATAAAGAGGCAAGTTCGCAAGCTACCTGCATGGATATAAAAGCATCATGCATCCTCTCCAGAGCCAAGTACAGCAATTTCATTGAACAAGTTAAGATACGGCCAAACTGAATGAAGCATTCTGTGGGATATGCTCTTACACGGTTGAGACTTGCAAGATCAGAGCAAGTGTGCAAAGGGAAAGCAATTATGGAAAGGCCAGCTACCCATGAACCTTGGTAAGTGTTCAAACCCACCAACTACCATTTCCTGCCATGATTTTAACTTATTAAGACCATGCCACACTTTGCTGTGTTTTTATGCAGAAGTCATTTTCCTGTAATCGTTAAAAGCAAGAACAGTCATGTAATGATTCTGTGCTAGACATGTACTAAAACAGGGAGACCTGCTTCATTTGAACTCAGTGGATTTCCTGTCCACTTCCTAGCCAATGTTCAGAAGCCGGCCAAGTTTTTTTTCCCACCCACAGACTTCCAACTCTCAGACAGGAATCTGAAAAAAAGCCTCCAAACCACGTGGTTCTACTATGATTTGTGCAAAACCAGCCAATTCACATAAAATTACAATTAGCACATTGTAAGCTGTGCAAATCATGTGATTCTGCATGAATCACAGTCAAATGGTTTTCAGGTGCTAATTTGCACTAATTTCATTGGTGACTGTAAAAATGTACACCTTGAAGTCAGTCCTGCAGATGGAAGACCACAAGCTTGATCAGCACACACTACAGCAAGTAGAATTGCATAAGGGTTGTGGTTGGGGGTTAAACCTCAGGTTCGGAAAGCCTAGTTCCAGTGCAAGTTCAGAAGCCTAGAAACTTGTGGGGACTGTTCTCCCTCTCATTTCAAGCAGACTAAACTTTCTAACAAAAAGTTTTTATGATGTTAAAGCTGATCAGCTAAGCTGGCTTTGTAGGAAAAAAAGAAGAATATTGCAGAAGCCAGTAAGAAAAGAAAGAAGCAAAGATAGTGGCCATTAGGAAAATATGGCTTAAGAATAAGCTGTTTCTAAACTAAATGCCCATCTTCTTTCCAACTAGAAAGAGCAGAGCACAACTTTAAGGTGGATTCCTAGAGCATCTCACAATTCTCAGCTAGCCTGCTCTCTTAATCTGAGTCTATATCCTTGGATTACTGTTATTGCTGCACCAACACCACTCATTAAAATGGTCTGATTCTCAATGGCTGCCTGGCTTATCTCTGGATCCATTACCTGGGACTTTCAGGTATGGATTCTGGGCCCACTGCTTCTCCTGACTCAATCTGATTCCACAATCATTGAAAAATCTTTTATAGAAGGAGCGTGTGTACTCAATCACTACAGAAATAGCCTTGTTTGGCAGAAAGAGTGAGTGGTCAAAAAGAACACCCTGAGTCCTGCTTTGTGTGTATTTTGTGTGAATAAAGGTGGATAATACCTTCATGTTAAGGTTGGGGTTAAGCTTCAGGATATTCATTCATTCATTTGATTTCTATACTGTGCACTGGCCAAGCCGCTTCCCTGGGCAGATAGCATTAGGGCTCAGAAAGTCTGGAATGTCTGTGTGTTCTGGGGGCTAGAAGTAACTAAAACTGGGCAAGCAAAGTGAGTGCTGCCTTTGTACATGTTTCAATGTCTAGAAAAGATACATGGATGTTAAGGTTGGGGTTACACTTAGAGTTGTGGTAAGGGCAACCTGAGTCCCTGGGCATGCCCACCTGGGTCTCAGGGTTGGGACTTATATTGATATTAGGGACTGGGTAACTCTGCATGGCAGGGGACCTAGAAATAACCTAGATTGGATAAGCAAAGGTATCATACCTGCGGGTTAGGGTCAAGCTTCAGATTACAGTTAAGGTACCTAAATAGGAAACCCTGCTCATTTGAGCTTGGTGGATTTCTTCCTTTCTTCCTGTTCAGTGATCCATATTGCATTGAGTTAAATCTTTTCACAGACTTTCATCTCAAAAAGAGACCATGCTTTACAGACTTCTAATGAAATATGTTCAAAGATGCAACTGAAAACCACTGGGCTGTAGAGTGATATCTGTAGAATCCAGCAATTTGCATACAATTATGATTTGCACAAGCTGCTGTTTGTCCCAGAGACAAAAGTCTATGAACTGGCTCAAGTCGCTCCACAGAGATTTATTTCAGCTGAAGTATGATGAACCATTATTATGGTGGCCAAACTGTGCAATTTGGTCATTTTTGTCCACTACTGGATTCCTCACAGATCCATTTCCTTCACCAGTGCCATTGCTGAATGTATCGTATTCCAATTTGTTCCCCAATTAACCTTTTACGTCACTTAAACATCATACTGCCATACATAAAACGCATATTTGACAGACGGGAAAATTTATTTATTTATTTATTTAAAACAATTTTTTATCCTATCCTTTGCAACAAGCCTCAGAATGTCTTACAAAAGATTAAAATAGTAATATAAAATACAGTAAAAACATTTGAAAATAACAGTTCAAAACTAAAGGAAAGGGAGAGAAGAAAAAAAAGAAAGAAAAAGAAAGAAAATGCAGCTGTGTAAAATTATTATTAATTATTATTAAATAATTAATTTTAATTATTCAAATGATGACTAAATAAAAAGGTCTTGCCAGTCCAAGCAAATATATATATAAATCTCTCTCTCTCTCTCTCTTTCTCTTTCTCTTTCTCTCTCTCTCCCCTTGGCAATGCGCTGACTAGTCATGCGAAAGCTCAGACAAGTTGCGGCTAATGGGTCGCAGCTTGTGACATCATTGCCTGGCACCACTACTCCTTTCTGAGCATGCGCATGGCCTCTAGGTGTGCTGTTACCTGAGGCTCAGCTGCTGGGATGACTCTGGGCAACTTGGCTTGCATGCCGAAAGAGAGGGCTCTGCATGTCCACTGTGGCCAGTGTGCCATAGGTTCACCACGACTGCCCTCACCCCACCCGGGTGCACTTCTCCTAACCTAATACACAGGTAAAGTTCCATTGAAACTAATGCAATTTCGAAAAAGCCTTCCTTGAGTTGTGTTTCCTGCACAGCTCATCATTTCTGCTCATTCTAAACACATTCCAACCATCAAAATCAAGCCAGGACATCTCATTTTTCTAACCCTAACCCTACCCTGGTGCACACCCCTAACCCTAATACAGGGTAAAGTTCCATTGAAAATAGGACAATTTTGAAAAAGCCTTCGTTGAGTAGCTTTTTCTGCACAGCTCAACATTTCTGCCCGTTCTAAACACATTCCAACCATGAAAATCATGCCAGGACACCTCATTTTTCCAACCCGAACCCTGCCCTGGTGCACACCCCTAACACTAATACAGGGTAAAGTTCCATTGAAAATAGGATGATTTTGAAAAAGCCTTCCTTGAGTAGCTTTTCCTGCACAGCTCATCATTTCAGCCCATTCTAAACACATTCCAACTATCAAAATCATGCCAGGACATCTCGTTTTTCTCACCCTAACCCTGTGATGGTGAACTTTTTAGAGAGTGAGTTCCCAAACTGCAACCCAAAACCCACTTATTTTTCACAAAGTGCCAACACTGCAATAAAACCTGAAAACTGAGGTTTTAGTTCAGAAAAAACACCTCATAGCCAGTCTAAGGAAATATATATATGTATTCCTGGCAGCACACTGAGCAGCCATGTGAAAGCTCAGATGAGTTGCAGCTAATGAGTTGCGGCTTGTGTCGTCATTTCCTGGTCCCACTATTCCTTTCCAAGAATGTGCATGACCCCTATGTGTGCTGTTATGTGTGCTCAGCTGCTGGCATGATGCTGGGGTGACTTGGCTCGTGTGGCCACTGTGGCACATGTGCCATAGGCTTGCCACCAGTGGGTTAGTACCAGCACCTTGAATTGGGCCTGGACTTTAATTGGGAGCCAGTGAAGCTGATAGAGGCCTGGGGTTATATAAGAGTAGCTGTCAGCCCATCAGCAACCTGGCAGCAATATTTTGTACCCATTGAAGTATCTGGACCATTTGCAAGGGCAGCAGGAATCCTTGCTTGTGGAAAAAGTTCAAACTGACATTTTTAGGGGGACAAAACAAATGGTTTCAGCAAGAGATAGCTCTCTTCTCTTACTATGAACAGCTGAAGTATATTACTGTTATCAGTTTTGGGGTGCCTGATTGTGGAATTTTGGCAGGACTGTACTAACTGAATCCCCCTCATCATGGGCCATAAACAAAGCCAGTGCCAGCAAAAAACCTGCTGATTGGTTTCCTTTTGTTTGACTATTCCTGCCGCCACCTTGAAAAGCAACAAAAAGTAGGGATGGAAAAGTAGCCTTTGAAGATCCCACAAACAGTGCTCTTAAAAGTAAAACTGGCCTTCCTATTCACTGTGAATATTTTTGCCAGCCTTTTATTATAATGAGATCTCTTTAATGTGTCTCTTTAATACAGATGGAGGAGGGTGCGCTTTTTCTTCTTGAGTATCATATTCATTTAAAATCAAGTAGGAAACTCAAAGGTTAAGAGGTTTAATATTCCCGAACTCTACAATTGAAGCACTGTATGGTCCACTTTATTGTTATTAATTATTCAGAGGGCTGATGGGGACTATTACAAACTCAACATGGCAGAAGAAAATCCCAAATATTTTTTGCTGGCTTTGTGATGTGAATGTTTAACACCTAGAATGTGGTTGACATTGCGTGTACTTCTGGCAAAAGGACTAGCTTCAGTACTTCCACCAAGTTTGATACGGTGGAGCCTTCAAGAAAAGTGGTACAAATGGAAGGCTTTGCCATATTGTCCCTGCCACACCTGAGTGGGGTCATGACTGCTGACACCCCAAGCACACCATGGTCCTGCCTGTAGCTTCCTTGGGCAGGGTGTGCTCTTCTGCCTGGAAGAGTAAGCAGCTCTTCCTATTTTTCCTGATATGAATGTTTCCTGTGGGAAGGAAATGAGAAACTCAGTTGCTACACATTTACAAGGAAAATAGAAGGGTGCATTATAGTTGAGCAATTACCTTCTGAAAACATTAACTGCATAAAACTGGGTTCCATGGTGGAGGAAGTATGGGGGAAACCACTTCCACAAATGATTAGACAATAGGCTGGCCAATTAGACATTCCCAAAATAAGGAACTGCATCACCCAAGAAGCCAAGAAAGGGGCACACTGATTTGCATATGTCTATTAGTATAATATTACTTTACATCATTCCATAATAACCTTCTCTCCCAAAAGCACATTTATTTATTTAAAAATTTTCATATGCCATCCAATTCTAAAAAGTCTATGATTGTTATGCACACAAGTATATGCGCACACTCTCCACCTCTGAAGATCACCTCTTGGGCTTGGGGAGCAGCAGCAGCAAGGAGAATGGTCATCTCAGCAGCAGCCCCTCAACTCCAGAGTGATCTCCTTGCTCCTCATTGAGGCCCCACCAGGCTCCAGTGCTGTCATCCTTTTGGCATCAGGTTAAGGCAGCCCTGCATGCCAAGCCACTTACAGATGTATATTTAAGGGCTTGAGGGGATTTACAGGCTTACCTTGTATTATCTGATGTTTTAGCTGTTCTGAAGTTTTGGCATTTTGCAACATTTGAATGGTACTTTATTGTATTGCTTGTTGATGAACTCTTGTAAAGGGTCCAGAGAGCTTTGACTTTTGGACAGTATAGAAATGATACAATAAAGACATTTAGAAATACTATTTAAATAGAAATGCAATACATCTCACCATAGGGTGGAAAATGAAGGGTTGTCTGCTCTCCAGATGCTTCTGTTCTTGTGCCTCTTTAACTGTAAATTTAAACTGTAAATTTATAACTGTAAATATGAAATAGGATAGCCCTTCAAATAAAGGACAGTCCTCTGCCAATGCTTCAAACAGTCTTCTGTGAAAGAAGACACATAGGCACCCTATACCCTATACATTTGCTGAAATCACTGCAGCCCTATGCAACCAATCAGCCTAAACATGAAGAAACTAAAAGTATGTTGGAGATAAAGGTCATATCTTCAAGGTCCCCCACTTCCTGGTCCTTTCCTGGTCCTTGGCCATGTTCACTGATTATGATGGGCATTGTAGTCTGACCCTTCTCGAGCATCCAAGGTTCAGCAAGGCTGTTCTAACTAATCTCTTTGGAGTGGGCTGGAGAACTCCAGAAAAGAGGGGGAAAACCCTCCTCTGAGAAAGGGAGGGGATGACAAAGATGTTCAGAAACATAGACACAGAAAAACAGAGCAAGTCTGAAGGGGCCTCCCAGACCGTCTAGTCTGACCCCCGGCTTCAGCTGGCTCTGCTCATGACATGCCTCCCATGTGCATGTCCAGCCTATCCTTGAACATCCTCACTGACGGGGCTTCAAGCATCTCCCATGGAAGCCCATTCCATAACTTTGCTTTAGGGAAGCAAGGATTCTGCTGCAAGCACTGAATACAAATATTCAGCAACTGAAAGTGGAGGCAAAGAATGCAGCAGTGATAAATACTGGGAGAGGGGGAGATGTATCCCTTCGCCCTCACCATTCCTTGGAATCATCCCTGCTTTGCAGCTGGTGGGGGCTGTGTGGAGTTCTTGCATCGGTATGGAGGGAGGGCAGCCTAACAGAAGCTTTTTGAGTCTCTCCAGTACCTAAAACTGAGGAAAGCTCCAATTAATTGTGGTTGATCATCTCAATTCTCCTGCTGCCACTACAGGGTCTAATTGGCTCTTGTGCATCTCTCTCCATGAGATTACTACAATAATTCATTGTAAAATGATTCATTAATTCATTATTGCTACAGAATGAGTTGACACCCCAAGAATCTAATTAATTTTCATTTTGAAAGCACATTATGTGCTTATCTCTTCCCTATTATCTCCCATTCCTTCTTCCCCCTTTTTTCCCTCTCTCCCCATCCCACAGATGAAGTATTTTATTTCATTCCAGACAGGATTTGGATAGTGTAATAAGATGTTGCAAATCGATGTTTCAAAGGCGAGAGACATGGCAGAGTTACGTCCTCTCATCTTGTCACATTCTGTGTCACTGTAACATCCAAAGCAAGGCATTTGCACAATGTTTTATGCCATACACTAGAATATAAGACATCCCATCCCATCCCATGCCATTCTAACCTGAGGGCCATAGTCCAGCCAAGGCACCTTACTTTAGATTGGACAATTCCTAGGAAGAAATGAAAACACATGTGTCAAAGATGACATACAGTTTATAGATACAGTATATAAGCAAGCAACTCAAACTGCGGGAGGGACTTATGCTCTACCATATCTGTGACTGTACTGGCTCCCTTAATAGGTCAGGGGATGCCCAATGGCTCTCTAAAGGTGCCTGGGGGAACAACACATTGATTCCTCTCCCCATGTTGAGAATGAAAGGCAACATCTCCTGCCATAAACTTTATGAAATTCCTTTCTCCCACCACTGCAAGATGCACACAAGCTCCTCTCTACCTTCCTGAGGGCGAAGCTGCTTCTATAAGGCTAACAGCTTTGTTCTCCCCACAAAGGCAGCCCTTGTCCAAAGAATGACTAGCAAAGGCAGCATCCAGGCAATTATCCCTGGCACTCTCCCTAACGAGCTGAAGGCCATGAAGCTTTGGCATGGCTCCAACAAACTATTCTGGCTTTTGGACATTGGGAAAGTTCACTAAATAACCTGTCGAACTTAATAAACTCCTTGACATTCTTCTATTAGAGCCCATACTTTTCCAAGGCATTGCTTACACTTCTCTAGGATTCATTCAGCGCGCTCAATACTAAAATGATACAGTTATGCTATTCCAGTTCCTATGAAATCGGAATTAAATTCTTCCTTGATTCAATAGAAATCTTTTGCCTCAAAATCTTCATGCAACAAATATGTGTGGAGAAGTGTTAACTATAACTCCGTGTTGCCTATTGTCAGGTTTGGGACATATGCAACTGCAGGGCCAGCGCCAGAGCCAGGAATGATGGAGGTGGGTGGAGATCTTGGTGTGTTGCAGTAGAGCCAGAGATAAAGTCAAAGTCAAGTACAAGCAAGGGTCAGGTACCATCAAGCCATGGCCAGACCAATGCCATGGTCAGGACCCAGCAAGGATCAGGTACCCACAGGGCATGGCAAGACCAGAAGTGAAGGCAAGGATCAGATGCCTGGCAAGGTAGGGTCAGACTGGCATTGGGAGCAGAGTCAGGAGTCAAAGCACTGTTGAAGGCAAGACCAGAGACAGGATCACCTTGCTATGGCCAAGCTGGGCAGAGCAGGGAAGTTTTTCATAGAGCCTTCCTGAGCTTCTAGCTGTGCTGCAGGATTGCACAGACTCCAGTTCTTGCAAGTACCTACAGTTCTGATTCTGGCTCTGCAGCACTTGCTGGGTGAATAATGCTGCTCTTCACAAATACATCACCAAGGGAGAATGTTGGGGCTTCAGATCCTGACACCCATCCCCATTTTTTCTTGCTTTGAATCTTGTCATCAATTTGGGCCAGCCCAACCACTGAGCAGAATGAGAAGTCCACCTCAGGCCTCAGTTTGTGGGGATGACCCTGTTAGCATCTTACTGAGCCATTCTTTTCTACCAGAGGACAGAGGCAAATGTGCCATTGGCTTGCCCTGAGCCCACTAAATTAGCTTGCTACCCTCAGCTGCAGCAGAAGATGCTGTCCTGTTACCAGTACTAAGATTCAGCTGCCAGCTTCTGCATGTGGAATTGTGGGGAGAAGTGGGGTGGCAGTATGATTTTGTTGTTTGCTAGACATTTAGGAAGGAAAAGAGGGCAAAGACATTGAAATGTCAACCATGACAATGGTTGACATCAGGTTTAGTTCTGCAAGGACAAATATAATGCAAAAGCAAATGAAAGGAAAATGAGGAAATAGCTGAAGCTTCTGAGCAGAATGAATAACTAGCCAGCCAGAAATGCTTTCTCTAGAACATTTGCAAAGGGACTAACCTCTTTTCAAGGCCTATCCTAATGCCTTGGCTATATTGTCTTTATTTTAAAACCTCTTGTGCAATAGCCTTGCATATCCCACTGAAAGAAGGTAGTACAATATACAGTCCACAGACTTGCCCCTTAAAAACACAAAAAATAGATGTGCTGCCAGCTTGGCGCTTGGGTGGGACTTCCTCACTGTGAGTCTTCCTTCTCACCGCCATTGTCCCCAACTGTTCCTGCTCCTTCTCCTCTTCATCATAATGGCTGCCACTTACTTGCAGAGAGACATTCGGCAAGGAGGTTCCAGCACCTGCTGTTGTTGTTAATCCTCCCCGCCACCACCCCTGCCGTTAGCAATGTCTGAGCCACAACATAAAGTTGGTGAATAAGCAGGTTGTGATAGCAAAGAGGAGGGGCATCTCCAATTGGTTCTTGCTGGTGGACCCCTTCTGGTGTGTATAACCTTAGCCGGTGCCCAGCCATGCCTACTTGTGTGCTCCTGCAACATGAGAGGTGGAAGACACAGTTTTCAATAAACTAAGTGGAAGCAGATAAATACAAATGTGGGCAAAATGGTAAGGCAATGTAGTGGAGCGTTTTGCCAATGCCTCACGCTTCTTTTCTTAAAGTGAGAGTGTAAGGTTACACTCTAAAAAGCAATCAGTAATGGTGCATGAAATGGAACAAATAGAATGCCACAAAGATCATTTGTGGGAAACAGGGCTGGGAAGGTTGAGGACAGGGTAAGGGGGTCATGAGCAAAAGTACCCTTTGCTGGACTGCCTTCTCCTTTGAT
This sequence comes from Varanus komodoensis, assembly GCF_004798865.1. Taxonomy (NCBI): domain Eukaryota; kingdom Metazoa; phylum Chordata; class Lepidosauria; order Squamata; family Varanidae; genus Varanus; species Varanus komodoensis. Next base: position 50,065,186 of record NW_025335568.1, on the reverse strand, counting down.
AGAAGCAAGCATCAGGGGTAATAATATCACCCAGGACAATGCCAGATGGATGGGCCAACCCTTCATTTTACTTCTGCACCATGGCCCCAGTGTAGTGTTATGTCGGGCAGCCTTCCCTGAACAAGTGCCCTCCAGATGTGCTGGACCATAACTCCCATCATTCCTAACCAGCATGGGCCAGAATCGGGAAAGGGAGAGTGAACCATTAGTCTGTGTCTTTTGCTAACAGAGCTAATTTGTCCTGACTGTGAGGTTATTGTTTGCGTGTTCCCTAACTAATGCCAAAGCACTCTGGGAACAAAGGGGTAACAGGTCCTAGGCAATACCATTCCACCTCCCTTGCCTGCTCATAAAGTGGCGGTTTCCACCACCCTCTGCTGTCTCTACCTGTGTGGTCTGACAGGAAACATCAGAGCTGTGAGGGAAATAACAGTGTTAAGTCCCAACAGCCTGAGTGCCGTTATTATACTCCCATGAACAGGAATGCTGCCTTAGCCACTCCATCAACCAAGAGAGGGTGTGCAGATAAGGTTCTGTAAGCACCACCAGAAGTCAGTGTGGTTAACCAAATGTGGAATGCATGCAAGATTACATTAACATGCAGATTGCTGGCAGAAGAACAAAAACATGCAGGTCAGTTGGAGACATATCTGTTCCATAGTTATTTTGACTGGGTGATTTCTTGATTTTTAATTTTTGCATTAATGTGTTGCTGCCAACTTGTTTTAATGCTTGATTTTGATACAATTATATTTTAATGTTTTGTTTTACTTGTTGGGTTATGTATATATATTATTTATTATTTGTGTCTTGCTTATCTTGACTTTATTGAATTTTGATTTTTTAAATGATTTTATTGTTATTGGTCCTTGCAATTGTGTTTTGTACTGTTTTATGTGTTGTGGATTTTAAGGATGTAAGCCACCCAGAGATGTATGGCTAGTGGCAAGCATAGAAATCAAATAAATAAAAAATATGGTTCTAATGGGCTTGCAAAGTTGATGAAGTAAGCCAGTTCACATACCTGGGTCCCTTTGATTAAGTCACAGCACTCAAACCTAAGGTGTAAAGCAATTATGGGACCTCCATGGCAGAAGCAAGAACAGGAAAGGATTAATGTGGTAAATGGAGGGACAATTCACACTTTCCACAGGAGAAAAGTGTCTCTCTTATCCAATGTGCGTGGGGGACGAAGGCATGGGGGGTTGTGAAGCTTAAACACAGCCAAAAAAATAGAAAGCCCATTGAATTAAATGGCTCCAGTGGTATTGCTGTTGTTTTGCATGAGCTTGTTTTTGTTTTGTGCCATCAAGTAGGCTACAACTTATGGTGACCCTATGAATGACAGCCCTCCAAGATGTCCTATCCATGGCATCATCACTCAGCTCTTCCAAGCTCAAGGCTGTGGCTTCGCTCATGGGGTCAATCGGTCTCATATTTGGGCGTGTGAGTAGGGTGATCCTTTGTCCTAGCTTACAGACAATACTTCTCTATTGAAAGGCTGTGGGACTTCTGCACAAACACTGATGTTGATGAAGACGTGAGCATCTTTTTGTCAAATGAAAATGGGAGTTGTTTGATATTTTTCATCTTTTGTCATCACAGTGTCTTTCCAAATGGTGAGATGACTTTGACCTCTTTGCCATTAACTTACATTTCTGTTTGGTTGTGAGGATGTGGTAAAAATAGCTACATGTCTTGATGCAGCCAACGGTCATCCCTTGATGTAGTTACATCTGCCCCATGGTGAGTTCATAAGTGGCTACTAAGTCCCCATTAGAGAGACATCCAGGGGCAAGTGCCGTCTTCACCTCTCCTCCCCTTCCCGAAAAGACCCCAGCCTTAGTCTATGCCCTTATTCAACTCCACTTAATTTCAACATAGCTCAGGCAGGATCGGTTCCTATGAAGCTGGGCCCACAATATCCACTGCCTTTGCTTTCAATGCAGGCTCACTTTTGCTGAGCTCTGTGTACTGGCAGTGTTCTTCTAAACAAGTATGTCCAGAACAGCCCCATCCCTCCTGCTCCAACTCCCTTAGGGAATATTACACGTTTCAAGGATGTTCTTAGCGGAAACACCCTCAAAGAGTTATAATTATAATAGACATTAACTCTGTTTACAAGGCAAAAATATGCAGCAACAGGGAAAATAAAATAAAACGGGAGGTATAGAAGTGACACTGCAATCTATCAATGGAGATATTGTTCATGAAGTTGTAAAGCATAGTACGAGAGAATAAACTTTTTAAATGGGCATTGTTACTTATCCTTACTTCATCTTTCCTTGCAGGTTGCAGCCTGCAAAAATGTGCAGATGAGAAGAAATTAATGGTCCTCCTTTTCCCAGCTTCTTACCCCCATCCCAAGATTTCTTCCCACAGCTTAGTTGCTGGAGAGCTTTGCATGCAACTGCTCTGCTGGGATACAATCTTCCAGGAAAATCAGCCCAAAGGATTGTATCCAACATTAGGCCTACTGGGAGGAGACCCACTGAATGAAGAGCAGTTAGCTTAGATTAACATTGGATACAAACCCACATGTCTTGCTTATTATGGCCATTCTAATTATGCTTTGGGAATCCCACCACTGGTAAATATCATCCAACAAACAACCAGATAGTGAAATTATGGATTTCACTTCCACTACATGTCGTGGTGGCCACCAGTTTGTACAGTTTTAAACTGAGGTTGGACAAATTTATGGAGGAGAAGGCTATCACTGGGTACTAGTCCTGATGGCTATATGCCACATCCAGTCCCAGAGACAATATGCCTAAGTACACTGTTTGCTGGGGAACTTGGGCAGGAGAGTGCTATTGCACTCATATCCTGGTTATGGTGTCCTGCTGTTTGGTCATTGTGTGAACAGAATGCTGGACTAGATGATGAACCCATGGTCTGATCCAGTAAAGCCCTTCTTATGTTCTTAAGCAAGCACACAAGCAACCCTATAAAGTACTCTGCTTGCAACAGCCACTAAGGAGAAAAAAAGGACATAGATCGATGCAAATGTCTCAGCCAATCAGATTTGGTTGTCTTTTGACCTGTCTGTTTGTGCAGCATCCACCTTCTCTGGGTATCTGTTGTAAATACATGCTGTAGACAGTTGCTGTGGACACTTCCTCATAAAGGTCTACCACATAACTTTCATTTTACAATGATGAGATAGCACATGTATATGAAAAGAATTTCTGTGAGAAATGTTAGAAGCTGCCTTATGCCAACACAGGTAATTGGTTCACTGGCACACATTGTCTGCGCTGACTGGCAGCAGTTCTCCAGGGTGTCAGGCAGGAATCTTTCCTAGCCCTACCTGAAGATGCTGGGAAATGAATCAGGAACCTTCTGTATGTAAAGCTCTTCCACTGAGCTATGGTCTTTGCATGGATTCCCTCCTCCTCCTCCTCCTCCTCCTCCTCCTCCTCCTCCACATCTTCCCTGTGTCAGGACTGGTCCATGGGTGGCCATCTGTAGTGAAACAGACATCTTAGACAAGGCAGGAGACCACATTAGAACCAAAATATTTGCAAGCAGTCAGGACCAGCATTATAAACCGGAAGAGAGAGTCAAGCAGCAAGCCAGAAGTCAAAACTGAAAAGCAGCCCATTAGATAAAGAAACATGCCAGATCCCAAGAAGGCCTTGGTGCTCAAGGGAAGCCTGATTAGAAGAGAAAGCCTTGTATGCACCTTCCTGACAAGAAAGGTCTGGGTGGCATCAGTCCATCACCTGAGGGCACCAAATTGCCTAGGCAGATGCTACCATCTGTAGTTCATTGGCTGACTACATTGGATGTCCAAACACAAAACCAAGGCTCCTGATACCGGCAAGGGCCGTACTTCGTAGCATGAGAAATGTTCAGCCTAGCAAATGAGTTGCTGCCCTTTAGTGACACCACATTCTGCCCAATGGTGGAGCCAGCCCCGCCTGACTCTGCTGTATACCCAGGCTCCTCAATTCTTATCAGTGGAAACGCACGATGAAAGATAGTTACATCTACAAAGTTCTTACTAAAAGCACAGGAATTGGCATAACTCCAGTCAAACCGCACAACATTTATTTGCATATGAATCCTTTTGAAAGCAACAAAGTTGGGCAAGAAAGTAGCCACAAAACAAGGAGAACAAAACAGGTTCTAGGCTTCTATCTGAGCAGGTGGCAGGTGAACAAGGCTAGCAACATTTTCCCTAGCCCAGGAGAGTCAGATGGGATTGGCTTGGCTGGGTGCCTTTTCTTTGAAGTATAGTGAAATCCTACAGCTTTTATTTTCTTGGTGAACGTATGTAAAGGCTCTCCTATTTTTGACTCCATATGGAGTCCTATAATCTAGTCTCGCCTGGGGCACTAGAACCTTTCAGGCCATCACAGCTGAAATTGGTACTGGAAGGGAAAATAACATCTCTTGGAAGAGTCAAAAGAGACTAAGAAGAAATGCTCGGAGGGGGATGTTAGAAAAGAAAGGGGGAGGCTTGCTTCCTTTTTTATATCTATATTCTCATTCCAAGTTTAACTCTTTCCCATTTACAATAAAGTAATCAATTTAGTTTTGACTACAATTTTGTCTAGATTGAATCGCTGTTGGTGGTGCATATAGCTACATGTTCATTGGAAAATAAATTCTAAGCCACTTTAGAGTACCCGAAAGAGGTGAGCTTTTGTGCACAAATCAGAGGAAACTTGGAGAGAGGATTGGTTTGTTTTGGGTGAACTGGAAGTGGATGTTCTTTTGTAATCATTAAGTTATTTGTTTGTTCTGTCCTATTTGTTGCATTTCTTGCATCTTGGCTTTAAGGAATTTGGCACTGAAAATGCAGATAATGGCAAGGGAAAAGCACTGCCTTTTCGATCAGGTTGTGATCCTTTATGCACTTATCTGGGCTGGGTATAAGTCCCATTGAACCCAATGGGACTTACTTCTGGGTAGACACGTACAGGATCACACTGCTATTTGCTGCTTTACAATGGCTCAGTGCAGGATTTAGACAATCTTACATTAATTGTGTGAGCCTGTTATTTAGGACTTATGGGTTTGGATCCAGAATCCGCTTCTCATAAGCAGAAAGGCTCTGCTTGTGAAAGATTTCCCCACCTTATTTCCCCACCTTTGGGGGGTCTTTCTTCACATACCATAGATCATCCCATTTGTGTAGGATTTCAGAGGGAACTGGGAGAGCTGCTATGGGAAGGAGGGTGGCAGGGAAGTTCATTTCCATCAGTACAGTTTATCCAGGTAAATCTGGATCCAACCCACGGTTTGCAGTTCGCTTTTAGTTAAGTACAATCATTAACACATTCCATGAAAAATCAGAGATGTGTGCCTCAGTTTTATTTTGGAAGGGCAACTGTGCAAGCAGGACAATCCCAGCTCCACCCCCCCCCCGCCCCCCGATCTTATAGAGCTCTTAATTCTCTGTATCTACTTAGGTTTCATTGCAGAATCTGAGCACCAATGAAGAGCATTTCCTATCCTGCTTTTCTACCACATAACCTCTAGGTGACAGTGAAGTATAGCAGAATAGCACAATTGGACAAGTGGGAAAAGACAATTTCTTTACTTTTACTAACAATAGCAGATGTCCCCTGCTCTAAAAAAGCTCATTGAATGTGCCATTTTTAAACAGAAGCAAAACTAGAGACGGACAAAGTCTTTTAAAGACAACATGTACCTCAACATGTGCTAAGCAGCCCCATTGCATTTGGGGGCTGTTCTGCTGTGGAGGTCCCTGGACCAGAAACTGTGTTCTGGCTGTGCAAATGCCAGGCCCCGATCTTTTCTGAGAGACTTAGAATGGAGCAATGCTTTCAACAGGCTCTTGCTTTACATTTTTAGCACTTCACATGCATCTGTAATACATGCACTGGGCTGGCTGGGGAATACTAGAAACTGCAAGACTTTTTTCTTTCTAGACAAGCATAAAATTGTAGGATTGTACTCTTAGAATGGCAGTGGGGAGGTAAGTATGCAAAAGCTGGAAAGTTGGGTGGGTCAGGAAAAGGAGGGGTGGATATCTGAAATATCCCAGAGTTCTTAGTTTCCTGGAAGTCTGGATTCAATTTGTGGGCCTGAAGTTAAAACTCCTGCTGCAAAATGTTAGGGACTAAAGCAGGTGAGTTTCCTCACCTGCCTCAGTTTTCCATTTTTACTTTTGAATTGATCCTCAGTATTGTATTATTCCTGGTGATGGAGCACACTTAATCCGCACCGAGTTGTTTAGGTGTTCCCCCACCTAAAGATAATATCCTCCTTTTTCTTGGCCCACCCAGTTTCCCAGCTTTTGCGTACTTACTGATGGGAGTGAGAAGGGCAGTTGCTCTTAGTGTGCATTCTCAAGGCCTGCTGAGGACTCAGGACACGAAGAGCAGGAACAGGACCTTGGAATGTGGGCCAATTCCAGACATTGAGATGAGAAGTGGAGGCATTTATCTCAAGGCCAGACTCCCCAGGTGTACAGGTGGCCTCGGGGGGGGGGGGGCTTTGGAACAGAGGGGTTTCTCAGAGACAGGTGAGGTGGGTACAGCTCTCAATCCCATGATGCAATGTTGGCAGAGAAGGGCAGCCCAATTAGGACTGGCATGCAAGGAGGAGATGTGCTTATTTCCAAAAGGCCCCTTCTGAAAGGATGGGGCCCAAACATACTCATAAGGAGAGTTCCTGGAAGTAAATACTAGATTGGGTTCAACGAACCACTCTGTGCATGCTCAGAGATTCATTCTGGGTCTTTGTACATCTGGAAATGCTTGGTCAATAAGAACTTTTTGCAAGAAAGGTCTGTGGCTTTGAATGTGCAAAGAGAAGAAACCCAGGCCATGACACGTAGTCCCCACCCTCATCCTAAGAGTGCAATCCTACAATCCTATGCATGTCTAGAAAGGAAAAGTCCTGCAGCTCCCAGCATTCCTCAGCCAACACTAAACATGATGATGATGATGATGATGATGATGATGATGATGATATGGCCCCAACCTTTTCCTCTCTATATGCTCTGGCATCTCTCTTGCCCCCTCCTCTGAGACGTATTTGGTATTCTTGGAGAGACAGCCACTATGGTTCCCTCCACACCAGCTGCAAGGACGGCAGGAGTTCTGGGACCAAGGTTGCAGGGAGACTCCAAAGAATCCCGTGCCTGGCCCTCAGGTGATGCCGTGAAGCCATGGGATTGTGTGTGAAGCGTTTTGGAGGGCAGCAGGAGCACTGAGGCAATCCTTGGTGCCCTGTCCACCCTCCCTCCAGTGCCTGTACTCCTCCAAGTTCAGAGGGCTGAAGGTCACCGCATTGGGTGGCACCCTAAATCAATTAAAAACCAATTAAAAGAAATTACTTAGCAAGGCCCTCAGTCATGTTGAAACATCTGGCTGATTTGTGCATGGCTCCATTTGGCTTTCAAATAGATAAGCACTCCACACCTGCTTGCTCTTACATATATAAGTGTGTGTGGGAGATAGAAAAAATGTCATCTTTGAGCCAACAGGGACAGGAAAGGCCTGAATCCTGGGGAGAAAAACAGGTTTTGCAAGTGAAGTCAAGTTTTCTTGTTGTATGCACACTCAGTTATACCAAAGGACAAGTTCACGTCAGCATTCCTGCAAAATGATATTCATTAAAGAACGTTACACCAAGAAACAAATGACCACATCAGAGTCACTGTTTTTTTTTTTAATGCCTCTTATGGACCAATTCTCAGCTCATTTTACTTCTCTCCTTTCATATGAACAAACGCTACATTGTGGGGCACGGCAGCAGTGGCCCCCTTACCAAATCTTTCTGTCCGTCTGCCCTTACAAACATCCTCCTCCCCTCCTCCACATAAGCCCAGAGGTGGTGAAGAACCTCAAAACACTTGCAGAACTAACACATCACTTCTGATGAGTCGCACAAGGGAGCCAAGCCATAACATCCTGTAAAAGCATCAATTTGCATCAGCTTTTGTGTGTAGGGTTATTTTAATTAGTTCACTTCCACAAAGAATGTTCTTTGCTAATATATTTGTTCAACTTATGCATTTCAGAAAGCTTAACTGTGCTTCACTCAAGTTTAGTGTGTTCATGCATGTTGTGTGAATGAGGTGAATAGGATGAGTGTATGGCTGAAGGGAAAAAATCATTTACTTTGCATTTTGGGAAACACATAATTTCTCAGTATCAAACCACTATGCAAATCAAAATTCAACTATCCTTCAAGATCTGCACTTTCTGGAATTTTGCAATCAAAATGAATTGCACATGAATAATTGTATATTAGGAGGAATAATGTTGGGTGGGGTGACTTTGTGACCCCAAACAAAGACTCCAGAGAAGGGCACATAGCAAAGTTCAATTCAGATCATTTTGGCCTCAAATTAAAGCTAAGGTTTTCTTTGCGGGAAAACCTCCAGTAAGCAGAATGAAAATCCTCTGAGGGAAAGTCAGTGGCCCTGCTGTTGTTATGCAGATTTTCTTGGTTTGCATAGCCTCGGGAACAATTGCAACATCAATTACGTGTGCTTGCTGATAGCTGAAAGCCATTCTTATGCTGATTACAAGCTAGAGGTAAATTCTAGCCAGAACAATGGCTTTTAGGACTTTAAATGTTTGTAGCCTCAGGCACTTTCTCCTGGGGTTATAAAGTCACCTCATAAGGGACATCTGTTGGAGATTTTGAGTGCAGGGTGAGGGTTAAGCTCAGGAATCAAATGCTTCAAACAAATGACAAAGATAATTGGAAATGGGAGGGTGTGCAGGTATCCCTTAACAAACAGAGCTCTGTTTCTTTCTGCCTTTCCCTCTTGATAGCAACTGCCTAGAGATATTTTTAATAGGTTCAGTGGTACAGAAACATATTAAATAAATAAATGTATACAATTTCTAGATTTCATTACAAGAATCTCACATAAGAAAGCTTTGTGGATATCTGCTTTATTTTCTGTTCAGGTCCTTGTTGATGCTCACATTTTGTTCAACACTTAAGTATTTCAATTTGTGTGTATGTTTTTCATTTTATCAGCTGCTCCAAGAAGGTGCTAGAGGGAATACTGTGACTAACACAAAGACCAACCAATCAGCCCTGTGCTCAGACTTGTTCGGATACAGCAGAAGGTAACTTTCATGATTCAAACTGTAGTCCAACCAATCAACATTGTCTTTGCTTCTGCTAAAAAATTTGCCGAGCTTGAGCAGAAGGAGAAGGTTGCCCTTATGACCAAAATGTAGTAAGTGCCTTCCGCAGTAGGTTCACCTATAAAAATAGATGCATCTGTATGACCCAAATTTACTTGGGATATAGTCCATTACGAATTTCTTTTACCCATGGCATGATGGGATCACTGTTTTCATGCAAATATATAGTTACTTGGTGCCTAGTAGGCTAAAAGGTTTGTTGAAGAAACTTGCCTTTCCAGTTATTGTTCCTCCAATCAAACCAAGATCCCAAACATTATTGATGTGTCCTTCAATAGTGCACATGTTTTAGCAGAAAGGCAATGACAGGAAAGAGGCTTTCTTCAGCATTTTGCTATTTATTTTGGGCCTTCCCTGCTTCCCCCAGAAAGGGTCATAGCAACCTTTTACTCATCAAAAAGGCATGCACACTGCTCTCTGTAAAAATGTTCAAAGCCACTGCCTCATTTGACCCAACAGTGTGGTTTGCGAGGGATGTACAGAGCAGAGCCTGTATTCGGCTGATTCAAACACCCTAAACTTGTGAGAAGAAACTCAGATTCACAATTGGATGTCTTACTCCCGAAGAATCACTGTTATCATATAATCACTGTTGTTACATAAATATGTTGCTGTCTACATGTAACCCCACAGTTGAAATTAAGACTTATAGGCTTGGCTTGTAAAATACAGTATAACATTCAGTATCACAACAATAACCAAAGACTTGATTAAGTTGAGGTATGGTATCATTCAGTTCAGCTTCCAATGCTATGATGTTTTGCTAAATCACAGTAGAACCTCTGAAATCCTGAAAAGCAAATGACTTTTCAGGATGGGTCAATAAACCAGATACTATCTTAAAGCTTGCTTCTTTCAGGAGCTACTACCACTGCCCAGTAGATGGAGGGGATGAAAAACACTTTTGTGGAAAAGCAATCCATTTGTTTCCCAGCACTGAAAGAATGCCTCCAGAGCCATAAGCCATGCCAATACACATTAGTGTAACATTTATTTATCTTATTTATTCATTACACTTCTGCATCACTGATCTGCCAAAGCTCTCTGGGCAATTGACAAGACAAAGCTGAAATTCACAAAATATAAAAACACGGTCAAACATAATATGCAACCATATATTTACAACTGTGTCACTAGTGTGATATAAGAAATAAGCAGTCAGTGTGTAATAGAAACATGTTCCCACGTGCCCTTGGTGAACAAATGGAAATGCTCATCAACATCCACACTGTTGCATTGCAGTGGCTGAATATGTATAGAAATGGCCACACACACAGACATCCATGGCATGTGCATCAATGGATGTGATGCAACTACACCAGTGAATAGACGTCTTGTTGACTTATCCTCACAGAGCAGGATATAATGCTGCTTTCACAGAAAAAGGGCAAATCTGGACTCTTTGCCACAACCATGTATGGTGCAGTGTAGTTTCTGCGTGTGGACCAAGAGTATTCAACATGAGGCTGTAACTAGAATGAAGTTGCGCTAGCATAAATGACCTCTAGGGCAGTATCAGTAAAGAGACCTTACAAGGTGGGAAATTGCATCTTTAGTGTAATCTAGGCACAAATCATACCTCTTTCTGCCAACCATGCTTAATACAATGAAGCATAATATAACAGGCACAATCCACTACTGCTTGCAGGCTTTTGCATGCTGCGGTCATTCACTGCTTGTGTAGAACTTACTGGTGGATTGTACTCAGGTGTGTGCACAAGCCTTTAGGAAAAAGCAATGCAATTTCGATCTCTGAAAATAAGGTAAATGGCAAGATATGTTTCCATACAAGAAATAATGTAGTCATGCTAGGATAACTGTCTATCATAATATCTGTCTAGAAGAAGACTATCTGGGGGATGGAGGTGCTTATGGCAACATGTGAGTGGATGTACACATACCTTACTTTAATGCTCTCAATATATCTACACCCAGCAAGCAGACTTACGGGATGCATGGTAGGCCACAAAGGCACCCCTAGCTTTGTCCCCCAAGACCTCAATATGTGTTGCTTAAGGTGACCATCTCATTCTTCGTATTGGTAGGACTGTCCCCAATATACAGGAAGGCTTTAAAAAATTAAAAGTGTTTTAGTATGAAGCAAAATGTCTGCACTTGGTACAATATAATGGTAAGTTTGAGTAAATAAACAGAAGCCAATTATGTGTGGGCAACCATTGATAATGGAATGCTCAAAACTGACCTCAGATATCAGTTTTTATGGCCGTAGCAAGCTTCTTTCTATGAGCCTAAGAAAAGAAAGGAGGAGGGATCTTAACTTTCTTCCTTGTCTAACTCCATTCCCATTCCTAAATAATGGCTTTTAGGGAATGGCTCTCATTCCCAGAGAGCCAATGTGATGTGGTGGTTCAAATGTTGGAATGGGGACCCAGGAGATCCAGGTTCTACTCCTCTCTCAGCCAGTCACACACTATCAGTCTAGCCTACATCACAAGCTTGCTGTGAGGATAAAATGGAGAACTATGTAAGCTGCCTTGGGTTCCTCACAAGAGGAAGTGGGATATCAATGCAATGTAATGGTTGTGGATGGGATATTTGTCTGGCTATACCTCTGCCTTACTGCTTTTTAGAATGGAAAAATATGGCTGTTTTTCCAGATAATTTGTTGGTTTAATTGTGATATCAACAATCCTTCCACTTTCACCTCTAGTGAAATGTTGTGTTGTTTCAAACACCTACAAAAGCTTTATGACCAAGTCCCCAGTTAATTGAACAATTATAGTTCTATAAAACATAGGAGTGATACTTCTTTCAAATCACATTTAAGCTGGGGTGCTGTAGTGCTTAGAGTGCTGGACTGAGGCTAAGGAGATTTGACAGTATCCAGCCATGTGGCAAAGCTATTTTTACCACATCCTCATGACTAAACAGAAATGGGCGTTGATGGGAAGGAGGTCCAATTCACCTATCCATTTGGCAAGGCACTGTTATGACCAAAGATAAAAAAAAACAAATGGCTCCAATTTTCATTTGACAAAAAGATCCTCATATCTAAATCAGCACCAGTGTTGTATTTGGTGGTGTTGGCAATAGAGAATCAATGCTTAATCAATATATCACAAGAAATCTTTAATATCCCTCAGTTTATTTCCATATGTTTAAAGGGAACCTCACTGAATTCTAGACTTTACTTAGACATCAAAATGCATCATGATGCTTTCTATTTCAAAAACAGAAAAAGCAACTTGTTGCCATCACTATTTAACAAGCAATAACATGTAGCATTTATACTGCTTTCTAGACTGCCCAGAGTGTTTCATGTACATTTTCTTGACATATTTTTTGTAAGGGCATGTAGTGGTTAGAGTATTGGACTGGGACTCAGGAGATCTAGGTTCTAGTCGGACATATCTCCACTCGGACATGAAGCTCACTGGCTGACTTTGAGCCAGTCACTGACTTGCAATTTAACCCAAGAGGGTTGTTGTGAGGATAAAAATGGAGGAGGGGGCCCTATAAGGTTTACTATGCACACAAAATAAAAACACCTCTTTCAAAACAATTGCCTTACCTGCACTTTAGCCTTTGGTACAAAGGCTCAACTTGAGGGACTACAAAATTTATTTTTTTGATCGTCCAGGAACTGCATATTGAGGTTCCATGTTGGGGCTTCCACTGTGAGTCGCACAAAAACAGGGGTACTGAAAGGTAATTTTTAGACTCCGGTCTGACTTGTCCTGATAGGACTCGCCTCTGCAAAGAGGGAATCATTGTAACTTAACTTATGCCAAAAAAAAAAAAAAAAAAAACCTGCTAAGGCAGCCCAGCTGTATTCAGGGCCTGCCTGCTCCTTTTGCTGCATGGAGCCTGAACACCACTGTACCGATCTGGTTGCATACCTTGCCTAACTCAGACATAAATCACGGCCTCTCCTGTCCTGTCCAGTTCAGGGAGCATTTTGTCTTTGTAAAGGACAGAGTGCCAGTTCCTATATAAGCCCTTAGTAGTCCTTATTTATGTGCGGATTCCCACCAGGAGTACTCAAACGCCTAAGGGTTTGCAAGAGTGAGCCAGAGAAAAGGCTTGCAAGATTTAGTCTTCCAGTCATGTTTCCAATGAAAATACATGTAGAGAAATCTAGAATTATATGTAAGTCCATTTACTTTTTGATATTACCACATCATTTCCACTTCTGGCAAGAAGACTTTGCTGAGGTTAATTCTGGGCACAGTTTCACTGAGTGCCTTGGCATCCTTCTAAGATTTCGATAGAGGCCTCATTCACAGGGATAGCCATGGAGACTCTGTCACCCTCCAACACTTCTCACAGACTTATTTGTTGAGTCTCTCAAGCCGCTGTCTGAACGCATAAACATGTTGCACAGACAGCACATTAGATGGAGGTGAAATACAGATGATTATATTTAAGGGCTTACAATAGTCATTAAGAGCTCTTCAACCACAGGACCTGGCTGGGCAAAAGCTGGGGCTTTGGCTGTATGTTTCGGCTATTTCTTCAACTGACTTTCTCTTTCTTCACCACTGAAACCTCGCCAATTGTGTCAGCCCAGTGGCCATGCAGGAAAAAAACCCAACAAAAACATCCAACCCCTGTTAATAGGATTATAAGATTTGGGGCATATAATGTTGTTGCAGATGATTTATTTTGAAAGTTGATTTTGTTTTAGTGAAAACAAGCACTGACCAGCACACCAGGGAGTTCCAGCTATTCTGCCAAATGCAATCATTTCTGGTATGAAAGATGTGATTGCTTTTTAATGTGGAAATTTCACAAGGTTACTCAGGGAGGGGGGAAGGAGGAGGAGGTGAGATTAAACTCCTTTTTTATAACAAAGTCAGTTTGAGATATGCACTACAACACCCTGACAGTGTCCAGATACCCCCCGATCCCTTTATGTATTGGAACAGACGGAAAGCGTGCAATTCGCACTACCTTTCAGCTGCAACTTCTGTTACATCTCTCAAAATGAAAAAGGAGGTGGTGGCAGCAGCGGGGGTAGGGACTAAGCGGATGGTTTTTTTTTTTTAAGAGAAGAAAAGAAAAACAAATAAATAGACTTCAATTGCAAGCCACACACAAATGCACCAAAGGGACAGCAAGAAGAAATCAAGAAGAGAGTGCAGTCAATCCTATCAAACCATCGGGACAAAATAATCTCGCTCGTTCTCTTTGATAGCTCCGGAAGCCAAACTTGACAGCCCACAATTTGGCATATTCAAAAGGAGTTTGGTTTTTGAGGCTACTAGACATCCTTCTTCAAATTGGTCAGGAAAATAAGAGATATTAATAATAACCATAATAAAGAGGCCTGTCATTTTAAAAAGCAATCTTCCTAAGGACATAAAGAGGATGCAAGAAAGGGTAGTGAAACCCTCTTTCATCTCCCTTTTAGCAAATGTCTGTTTTGGACTTTTCAATAACACACATACTATAGACCTACATATTGGCGGAAGGGGAAAGTTCAGTGTTTGTCAGATTTCCTTCTTCTTCATGGATGGCTTCTTACACAGTAAAAAAATGCTGCTGAATATTGCTGAGGAAATACATTTGATTGGTCATTTTCTCACATCAAATAATGTTTGCCTACCACTGACACTCCACCCATGCAGTTTATAGATTTGAACCTATTTACATATCTAGGAAGCTAAATAAAGCCAGGTTAGGGCCATCAATCCAACTAGCCTCATACTATCTGTACCTGCCTTCCTCAATCAGGTACCCTACAGATAGGTTGGAGTACAGCTCCCATAATCCCCCTGGCAGGCCTTCTGGGTATCCCCAGAATATCGTGCCCCTTCTCCTAGCTCCTCCCTTTTCCCCAAACCACCAATTTTTTGTTGGTTTCTTGTGCTGTTCTTTCCTTCCATTCTAAAGGCTTCACAAGGGCTCTGTGCTAACATTTGGTGGAACTTTGGGTATTCTGGCTGGAAAGCAGCCCCAAGCGCTTCCTTGAAATGCAAGTTATGCCTTTGAAAGAAGTTCTGTACTGTGGCTAGATCCATCTCAAGAATCCAGGTTGGGGCTTGGGAAGAGACAGGCTAGATGGTCATGTAGTCCTGGTAGGAGTGGACTTGGTAGCCTTTGCAGAAAGTTCAAATGCATTCTTGAAAGAGATTGGAAAAGGACCATCCGTGGAAAGAGCACCTAGTGTTATTAGAGGGATCAGACTGACTTCAGGATCTGAGCTGGGCACACATATGCTTCTCCCACTGAACAGCAGTGGGAATGGAAGATCCCAGAGCTCCAGTTGACAAACTAGGTGAGTGAAGAAGGTGGTTGGACACCTAGCAGGTGGGAAGGGCTGGTGTCAGGGGCTGGCAAAACTGAGCACCTGACAAGCTGGGCTGGTGCTGGGTACTGAAAAAATCAGGGGCTCAACCCCCACCCCCAGTCCCCCCTCCACTCACAAAAGCACAAATCAGCACATGCTAACTTACATGTGCTGAAAAGTATGTGTTTGTGTATGTCTTTAAAGGGTCCTGATTAACCAAAAAGGGATTTATGGTCAGGGAAAAGGGCATTTGATTGCAGGAAAACCACCACCACCCCAAGGCAGAAAGATTCAAGGATAGGGGCAGTAGGAGGTGAAGCATATTGGACCAAAGGGGGGATCAGATGCAGGGATCTTCTGGTCCCTGCTCCTTTCTTTCAACAAGCGCCTGTGGACAGCAAGGTGGTGGGATAGATGGCCTCCCAGAGATTCAGGGCTCCAAATGAAAGGTCCCAGCCCTGCTGGGCTACCCCCTGACACCGCTTCTCCTGCCAAGACCCATACCTCTGCATGCAGGGTGTCCAGCATACACCAGCACTCAGACATTCCTGTTTCTCCTCATCTCGCTGCTGCAAGCTGCTTGCCTGGCCTCTTTTCATGAGCTGGCTTGCATGATCACTGCAGCTCTCTGTGGCTCCTTAGTTTCAAAGGGTAGGGGCATTTCTTGGTACAGCATGCTGATCCAAGGTCCTGCAGTGAAGTCTTCACATGTCATCTGAACTCAGTGAGGATCAGGTCAACAAACCACCCTGCAGCCCTAGAATAGCCATGGGTTCTGGGTGGTTGGTATGCCATTCTTAGAAGCAGCTCTCATAGGTTTTGGTATTTGCTCATAAGGACCAGCCATTCCTGCCATGGCTGGCTGTTACGTGTGAAGACAGCCTGTGATGACCATTTTGTCTGAACTCACTGGGTGCTATAAGTTTCCGGTGCCTGTGTCATTTCCTCATAGGGGAATTGGCCCAGAGGAAGAGGGAAGGAGCAAGGTCAGGGAGAACGAAGACATCCAGTGCAGATAGGTCATCCTCTGCCTAATTTCTGTAATTATTGGAATGAGCACAGTCATGTTCTTGCACCTGTGGTAACAGCCTGCAGTGGAGATGCTATCTATTGACCATATCATGAGCGCTACCCCAGTGATGCCAGAATCCTCATCTTTGGCTTTCCAAATGGCCTCTTTCTGGGAGTTGTTTGCAAGTATTCTTTCTGACACTACACCATTACTGCACAATGATGTTCCTTGTCACAGGTCCCTTTGTGCACATGGTCATAGAATAGTAGAGTTGGAAGGGGCCATGAAGGCCATCGAGTCCAACCCCCTGCTGTTGCAGGACACTTTGTTACACCATCCCACTCAGATGGCTGTCCAGTTTCTTTTTTAATGTCTCTAGTGTGGGAGAGCCCACCACCTCTCTAGGCAGCTGGTTCCACTGTCGTATTGCTCTGACAGTGAGGAAGTTTTTCCTGGTGTCCAGCCTGGGTTGTCACAACTTGAACTGATTATTCTGTGTCCTACACTTTGGCATCAGCAGGAAGAGATCTTGACCTTCCTCTTTGTGCCAGCCTTTGAGAGACTTATATAGGAATATCATATCCCCCTCAGTCTTATCTTCTCAAGGCTGAACATGCCCAGTTCTCTCAGTCCCTCCTCATAGGGCAGTGTTTCCAAACACTGGATCATTTTTGTTGCCCTCCGCTGCTCAGAAAGCTCCTGCTTGCTGGCCTTCTCCTCTTCCCTCGAGGCTACTCCCCGCAAAGTGCTGCCCTGCGCTCAAAATCCCTCCCCTGCCCAAAAGCTCCTAAAACCCCTCCTCTCAGAAGGATGAGTGCCAGGGCTACCATCATTCTCCTTTGCTTCTATCCTCACTTAAAGATGTAGGGGTGATTGAAATTGGTTTGCCCCGATATGGAGTCAGAAGCTTATATATTATATATCCCACGCAGACAAGAAGAAAAGAAGATATAATCCAAGTGAGGAGTTAGTACCCAGATCAGGAAATAAAATCCGTTCACAGCTTTCACATTTCCATTTGAACACAATAAAGAATATTAATACATTTGGTGAAATGTGCATCTATAGAGCCAAGAGTAATTGCATCTGGTACCTGCTCTTCATGTACTTTCATCAAAGGTTCTTCTAGTGACCTGCAGTGCCAAACTGGTCATTTAGAAGGGAGGCATAAGAGGGACACAAATGATGCAGCCCAAATGTTTCTTTGTAAGAATGGATTGAAATGACACATACGCCACAGAACCTTTTCCTTTTCCTTGTAATTTGCTATCATTACGTCGGTATGGTGCATTTGGAATGCATGTCAGCCTGCTCTCTTTTTAACTCGGAGCAGAGGAGAAGGTGCTGTTATTGCAGGGTTCCTTGCAAAAAGCTCAGCAGACATTGTTATTATTATATCTACTGGGCACAGCACAGGGAGCACAGAATAATGCATGTTTATTAAGAGGACAGGGTAAGTGTGAATGAAATGTATTAAGCGGCTGGTGGGGAAGCCTGGGGCTTGAAGGCATTGGCAGGGAGCTTAACACTATAAAAGCGGGTGGGGGGCTGAAGATAGATCCAGCTTTTCTAGATAATACCACTGAAATCCTAAATAAAGCCCTGACTCCCCTGACTTTAGGGGGATAGTATGAATACCAGGGACTTGCCTACTCTGACATCATAAAGCATGAAGGAGGCTTGCTATCAAAATAGTTCAAGTTAAAATTCTAGTTCTCAGCATCTACATAGGGTCTCCAATTCCTTAAAACTGGGGAGCAGAACCTCTGAGTTGCAGGCCCTAATCTTGCCAGGGGGGTACCCTAGTCCAGCCTGTGCAGCTCCTGAGTTTCCTCCAGGCCACACTTTCCCCAGGGGGTGTGAGCAGGCCACACTGCTGTCTCTGATCTCCAATCTCCTTTTAAGGCTCCCAAGGACAAAAGCTGGATCCCTGTGTGATGGCCTGGTCAAGGAGCAAAGTGTTTTACTTTTTCAGACCAGAGTCACATGATTTCTTTAAGAGCTTCAGAATAAGTGGAGTCAGAGAATTGTGCCCCAAAGACCTTTATTCTGCTACAAATGGGAGTCTCATTCAAGGGTATCCAGAAGCTGGGTTCTCAGACTTTTCTGCAGAGAATCTCTCTCTCTCTCTCTCTCTCTCTCTCTCTCTCTCTCTCTCTCTCTCTCTCTCTCTCTGTGTGTGGGGGGGGCGGGGAGAGAGAGAGAGAGAATATGGGCAAGAATGCCCTTGGATTTTCCAGGCATAATTGAAGCCCAAAAGCATGGATGGAGAATCTCTTTCACTGAAGACCAGTTTCAGTTTTGGAGAAACTCTTGGGGAAGGCTATTTCATTGGTGGATGGGGCCCAGAGTCAAAAAAGGTGCTGCAAAAATATCAAAAGTACCAGCCTGTTTTAGCTTTAAGTCCATACTGCCAGTAAGTAAACCTTGAGGGAGGTATTTCAATCATTTTTGGGAGAAAGTGGCAAACACTGGAAAAAATAAAATAATCAGCAGTGAAGAGGAAGGGGGCATGGCCAGGCTATGACCCTATGAGGGCTGGATTTGGCCCACAGTTGGGTTTGAGCTGCCCCACCCTTCCCAGAATGCCCTGTTCTGTCTGAGCTTACCTGAATCCTTACAGGTGCTCTGGTGGTGGGAATGCATGTTCTCACCCTCAATCTATTTTGGAATGGCTTTGTGCTGAATGGCTAGAAAAGGCCTCTTTTACAAAAGGACCACTCTTAGTGGATGAAAACTTCAGGAACCTGTGTACTGATATGGGTCAACACAGTTGCACGGAGTTTTGGACTCTCCTTGAAGGCATGTGTATAGAGATGGCAATAAAGAGAACCTAAATTTAAAAATTAACCAGTGCACCATTGCAAAGCAGGTGCCCTACCCCTGAACTATGCCAATTCCCTTGGTGGATCATGCCAAAGTCCACCATTCAGTTTCCAGCTGTGGCCAGCTAGAAGCTTGCAGGATATCTCAGCCCATACATAATGATAATGGTGGTCCTCTCTTTTGAACCTAGCATTAGGCTCCCTGAGGTTGACTGCTTGTGTGGAAAGCAAATGAGACATGAAATCCTTTCTTTCTCTAACTGCACATAGCCCAAGCTGGATCTCTTTTGTCAGGTCTCCAAAAGCTGCTCAAGGTTTGCCAAGACACTGACTGCTGTATGATACATGCATGTATAGACTACAAAAGCCCCATCCCTATTCCTCCTAGAATTGCTCTGTGTGTCTCTACATTTCCATATCTAGTCAAGTATATTACAGATAGTCCTGCTACCAGCAAGGCTTGTGTTGCCTTCTTTTTACTTTGCTGAAGTGATTAGTTGCAGAGAACTTGTGGCATGTAATATTATATGCTGGGCAGGCCACAATTTTAAAAGCCTGGAAAAAGATTCACTGAATCAGAGAAAGACCCTTCTAGTCCAGAATACTGTCTCTAACCATGGGTGGTCAGATGTTCCCGGGAGCTTGCAAAGATGATCACCATGATCTAGTAGGCTGGATTGAAGCTGACGTTAGTTGCATTTTGTTCTCACTGAAATCAATGAGATTTAAATCACAACTAACATTCAACTTGATTTCAGTGGAAGGTCGAGGTGACTTATTTTGTCTCAGTCCAAGCCACAAGTAGGTAACCTCAAAAGGTCTGGGGGCCATTTTAGGCTCCTAGATATTTCTCTGAGGGCTGTACATTCTCACACCCCCAGTACTGAAAAATGTGTAGAGCACTAAATAAGCTTTTTTTAAAAAAAGCTTCAAAATGGTCCTTCTAGACAAGTTATTTTTATTTTGTTTTCTTGTTACAGTTTTCGGGGGGCAGTGGGGGGTCCAGCAGGTGCCTCACATTCCCTCTCCCCCTGCTGTACACATTATTACACATCTATGCAGAAGTAACCAAATAGTGAGTGGTTTTAACACCTTCTATCTAGTAAGCACAATGGATAGCTCTAAGAATGCAGAATATTGCAGAATGCAAGCAATCTAACTCCAAGTTGACAGCACACATCTGAAACTGTGCTCTATAATAGTGACATGGGCAAATGCTGCCTTATCTGGCAGATTGCTGGGTGATTTGCAGGAGTTTCTGACTCCTAATTACTTGCTGAGGGCTGCTACACAAAGTTCCCCTTCTAAGTCCTTCAATGCCGATCTGTACTTTTGTACGCAGGTCATTCCAGTTCACGGAGTGCACTTGGTAATTACCCCACCACACACACGCACACACAAGCCAGTTTTGTGCATGGCTCCCCCAACTCATTTTGCACTGGCTTTGGTTGATAGCCCCCAGGTTCCAATGAAAACAAGCACGTATCTCACAAGCTTGAAGTCTCCCGATGCATCTTAGAGCAGCCACCTCAAATCCTCTCTCGCAGCATGTCTGTGGTCAAGTCATTGTATCCTGTTGGCTTTTTAAAGTGGCGGTGATTTGTGTCTGTCCACTTTCATCTCTGACAGCTGTCTGAAAGCCAGGAGAATGGCACCGACGTGCAGTGGTGGTGCTGGAGATGATCACAACGCCTGCAACGCTTCTTTCCGTAATTATAGCTCTTGCAGACAAGGGAAGGGCTCTAGCACAGAGGCAGTGCACCTGCTTTGCGTGCAGGCAGTCCCAGGTTCAGTTCTGGCATTTCTGGATTAGGGTGGGAGAAATTCCACCTGAAAATCTCAGAGAGCCGCTGCCGGTCAGAGTCACCAACGTGGGGCTAGATGGACCCCTGGTCTGACTCCACAGAAAGCAGCTTCTGATGAGCCTGTTGGTTGTGAGCAAGCTGATAGGGTTGGCATTGAGTGAACAGAATTAGCTCTGCGGTTTGTCATGCTAGCCTGAAGGGGAACAGTGTGTGGAGTCTTTTGCTGTCATTCTCAGTTCGCTCTCTCTCCCACCCTGCTTCTGTGCAGAAGGTTAGATGGCCTAATGAAAAATGCAGCCTGAAAGGACGACCACAGGCTCACAGGTTTCTGCTGGCATGACAGACTATCCGAGGCCTCATGTCAGCAAGGGGCTGGACACGAAGCAGCCTTTCATTGGGTTTGTCTTACTGAGAGGAAAAACAGCTTTGTGCAATAACTTTATGGCAAATGTTGGCAGGGGATTTTGCACTGCATACTGAAAGAGAGACATTCCTAACCACAGCCCGATGAACCACACTTGTTTACTCTGGCATCCAGCCACTGGTTGTTCATAGGCTTTCTGTCTCTGCTCAACATGTTCCAGTCTTGGAGGTGAAGTTATTGCCAGTCGTTTCCAGGACATTCCGCTAGGCTAAGCAAAATTGCCCTGAGCAGTCATCAGGAACCACGGGGGTAGTACTTTTGAAACACAGGCCATTTTCAGAGCAACGAACAATACCGAACATCCTCCTGGCCTGGCTTGTGGTCTCCGTGCGTGCTTTAAATTACCACATGGGGAGAGAGTAACCCCCTCCAGCCGAAAGAGATGCAAAGTCCCATGGAGTGGCATGTACCAGTGGAGCCCAAAACCTCATGGGCAAGGAGACCGGGAGCACAGGGTGACACTGGCCAGGTCTTCTCCCGCTTTCTTTCAGTTCTAGCACAACAGATGATTGCCACATGTCTGGCATGTTCACTTGTGCTGGTAGAAGCAGTTCAGTGGTGCCTGAAACAGTGTGTAGGTGACTCATTCGTGTGCTGACAATGGTCAGCTATTTTAGTGCATTGGGCCTGCACTGTATTCTGTAACTAGACTTTTTCTTTCAACTACCATATAAATAAACAAGCAAAATACTAAATGAAATGATGGCAGGTACAGAGACACCTTGCTGAGGACATGTCATAGCGCTAAGGGGTTTTCTGCACACATTGGTGCGTGTGCATCCCTATCCAATCATATCCAGCATAGCAGAGCTGAGAACATCCCCTGCTTGATACCCAGAAAATCCACTGATAATCAGAGTAGGCAATATAGGGCCAGAAGCATAGTGACCTTAAGGGTGCCTCTTATGTTTAGGTTTTTCATTAGTACCAGGCTACAACTTCCATTCAACATGGAATGAGTTAAAATGCCCAAATAATTACTGGGTTCAGACAACATGATAACCAACGCTCAGGTGCTGAGTGTGGGTTGATATTGAACTGTGGGTTATTGTGTCATCTGAATTCAGTTACACGAAGAAGCTATGGTTTGTTCATTTCTGGCATTCAATTCTGGCATTAAACTGTGGGTTTTTCACCAAGGTTTGTTCTCTCAGCTGGATTCAGAATATTCAGCAACAACCCATGGTTTAACAACACTTCATACTAAACCCATGCTCTCTTCTTGAGTGTGGATGATCATGTTGTCTGAACCCAGTCAGTGTCTTATTTATACTTTGAAGCTCGCACATAACCTTGGAAATAGATTCCACCTTCTTACACGTTGGTTGTAATGCACATAATACAACTATTTGTTTAGTAAGGAAAAGATAATTCCATGGAAAGGAAGAGATGGGGTGGAGGAGGCAAGTCAACCAGAGTGAGTTGATATATTTTAGAAGGCTTGAGAAAAATCATTGAGTTCAAATGGACCTTCATCTAATCCAAGGTTGTAGACACTCTGACCTGTGGACCTAATCCTTTCCACTGGGTCCATTTGGGTCCAAACATTTTGGGTACTGTATTTCTGAATGTCTTGCGCAATGCAGCCTCTGCAAGGCAGAATGCAGTTTCAGCAGTCCTGACAGATTGCCACCCAGGTCTCCATCAAGACCTTCAAGTGAAGGACAACCTGCTACCTCCTCAGGCATTCAGTTCCATTGCTGAACAGCTTCATTGTTGTTGAGTTTCTCCTAACCTTTTGCTGAAATCAGCTTCCCTGAAATGTCTAGCCGTTGGTTCTAGTCCTGTCCTTGGAGAGACAGGGAACCATCCTGCTCCACTTTCTTCATGACAGCCTTTCAGTTATCTGAAGATAGCTACCATGTTCCTCTCTCACCTCCTCTCTTTCAGGCTAAATATACTGAGATCTTTCAACCATTCTGCATAGGATTTGGTTTCCAGCCCTCTCAGCCCTGGCTGCCTATGTCTGCAAGTGCTCCCACATGTTGATATCCTTTTAAATGAGGATGCCCAGAACTGGACACAGTATTCCAGTATTCCCATAACCTCATCAATCCAGAACAGAACTATTATTTCTGAGACTGAAAATAACATTTCTGTCAACGTAGCCTGAGATTACCTTAGCCTTTTGAGCAGCCACATCACCCGACTGGCTCAGATTCAGCTGTGACCCACTGAACCACTTTGGCCTTTTCATGTGTGCTGCTGCAAGCAATTGGCCTCATGTAGAGCTGTGGGTGTTGTGTTTGCCAATGCTTCTTGAGGCCAGTAAAAGTCTCACTTCTTCCCTCCTTTGAATGTGTTGCCACCAGCCCTAATAGCACACGGTTTAAAATGTGTGTGTCACACCATCCCTGCTGCAATGCTTATTCATATTGGGCAACTTAGCTCTCACAAGGAAGACAGCAGCAAAGGAAGAAAGGTAGACTGAGAATGGACACATCAAACAAAATCCAGGGGAGGCAAGGGGAACATTTCACTCCTTCTAGCTTTATTCTCTGTTCTTAATTTCACTAAATCACTCCCGCCTGGAGATTCTATATTTTCAATGGCCTCTCTCTGCTGCCAGCAATGCAGAAGGGCAGTGCCAGTGCTCCTAACACCAGCTAAACCCATCTGAGATGATGCTACATTTTGATGGGATGTCAGGCTCATGTCAAGCAAAATGGACCTCTGCTCCAGAGGCTAACACAGGAAAAGCAAGTATGAACTAGAACAAGAGTGGACAGACTTCACTCTTACAGGATCAACTTTGGCTTTTGGGTTTTCCTAAACTAGAAACCCAAGATCCACCAACAGGAACAAAAAACAAAATATTGGTGCACTTGCTGGAGGAACAGGGTGCCTCTGAGCAAATGTTTAGCTCACTTTTTGTGAGCAGTAAATACAATGGCTACTTTCACCAAACATGCAGCCCTGTATGGTTACCGTAGTTTCCAGTTTTTTTGCCATGATTTACCTGACAATCAAGTGATTTCTATGTGATTGTGATTTCCATTCTCCCCACTCAGCCCTGTCACTGTTGACACATATCCCATCAGCCTCTGTGCCTGAAACTCAACCCCAAGGTACATTGCTCCTTGCTTCTCCCTCAGTGGTTCGCACATAGAATCTGGGTGGCTAGAGTTGCCCCTTCATTTTCTACATTTTCTAGGGGATTCTGTGGAAGCTGCATGCCAGGACTATGAAAACCATCATCCTGAGTTCACACATAATGACAAGTTGTGGTGGTATGGAGAAACTGTAGAACAAGCCCGTTTTTATCATCGTTTCTAAAGACCGAATCTACCATGGTGAAATACCATGACTGGTTTCAGACAACTCAATAGATCAACAATGGTTAAAAACAGGCTTGTTGTGTTGTCTGAACCCAGCCAACCATACCCACAAGTATTTAGGACAATTATGCATTCCTGGTTCTTCCCCAGGCTTTTTTTCCCCAGCAATGTAATTTGTGGAGGAGGAGAAGCTTTTTACATTGCAATCCTATGCACATTTAGACATGCATGGGGGCTCTAGGGATTTTTTCTGGATACACTTGCATGACATTGCACCCTTTAAATTGTTAGATCTTTGGAGACAGAAATCCTTGCTGATCTGTGGGAAATCACCTGGAGAGCTACCTTCAGATCTTGATTGATCTTCTGCTTCAGTCTAGAAATCTGTGTCAAGTTGATTTGGACTGAGGATCTGCCTTCTAGTAAAGAGCTCTGCTTGCAGAAGGTCCCTCTGCTCAGTCTTTTTAGGGGGTTCCCTCACTCTTCCCCTCCCCCATATACAACTCACTCAGTTCAGCAAGGCTGCATGTCTCTGTGTAGCATTTTCAGGGGGCCGGAGGACTTGCTATTGGAAGAGGAATAGGCAAATCCGCTTCTGCCAGTGCAGTTGATTGTGTGTAAATCTAGAATCAACCCTTTCCTGGTGGTGTTTTTGTGTTCCAACCTTTCTTAAGCAGGATTAGCCAAAAATTAAATTTGAGATACAGAGAGGATTTGACTTTACTCTTTATCCAGCGATCTATCAGTAGATCCCAATCTACCTTCTGCCCTTCCCTGAACTAAGCAAGCAGAAAGTATAATATAAAACTGCTCCATCTCTAAGATACCATTTGGGAGCAAATGACATCTAGTCCATGCTTGTATAGTTTGCAAAATTCTCACTGCACTTTGCATTCAAATGCTAAAGTCTCCCAAATTCTCCTTAGTGATCAGGTGATTTGTGGAAGTCTGTCCAGGTACTCTGTGGCTGATGGGCAGTTAAGCCAATGGTATTGAAGGTGCCATGTGCATCTCAGGTCTCATTGTGACGTCACAGCTGATTAGTTGCCTGTTGCTTGGCAATTCTTACAGGCATTTAGGCCAGGAATCTGCTAGAACATTAGCCCATTAAAAGTCTGTTAAATGTATACAAAGAAAGGGTTTAAATTTCTTTGATTTTATTAATCCAAATTATTAACTTGATTTTACGGTAGCTTCAAATAAAAGCATGACATTCAAGTGGTAAAGCATTAATCATTTTAATCACTGGAAACAACAATTGGGAGTTTGGATTATGTACCCAAATCTGTACTGCATTTGCACAAAATACTGTCTGGATTGCATTTCGCTCTGTTCTGTGTGGGCTTCACTCTTCCTGAGAAATTATAAATGTGTATATAATGGTTTGCTGTTACATAAATAAAGCAGATGCTGTTCATTACCATTTCTGTTATCCATTTGTTGCCACATTCTAAACAGCTGTCAATGGGTAGCATGTTTACTTACAAATGAGCAAATAAACATGCAGTTCTATGACCTTAGCTGGTGATACTATTTATTATGAATGATGCATATTTGATTAACGTAGTAGCATTATTATGGAGTTACCAAGCACTCCACAAAAGAATAAGACATATTTACATACAAGGTTTTACTATGTAAGAGAATATCTGCATCAAAAGGTACAATTGTGATTTAGGAAATCTACACAATCAGTTGCTTGGATAACACTGCATGCATTCTTGCATTTTATTTGTTGCTCACAGACCATATGATTTCCCACCTGGCTCTGTCTTGGGATAAGAGAAAAACAAGACATCTGAATCCAGTTTTATTTAAAATATTAGTCCATATTGGGCTTGAGTTTTTCCCTCTAATGATCCTGTTCCTGTAACATCAAATATTGTGTTCTGCTGTATGAAGCCTTTCATTTTTTGAATAAAAAACCAGGAAAATTACAGTAGGCAATGTTGTTAGGTAGAAGGGGTAGAGAATTTAGGAAGCTGCACTGTACCATGCCAAAGTATTTGTCCATCCTTCTGAGCATTATGTGGTGATAAATTTCATAGACACTCATCGTGACAATTTCCATAACTCAAAGAGAACCTGAAACTTTCAGCACCTGGGTTGATCCGTATTAGCAAACCTGTTTTAACAGCTAAAGTCTGAGGGAACAAGTGATGGCAGATGAAATCAAAGTCTCTGCTAATTAAAAAAAGTGCAACACTGTATCCTTGTGAGCCCTGATTCCACTACACCACTGGCATTGCCTAGGTTTGGGCAACACAATAAACCACACTCAATTGTTGAGTATGGGTCGAGTGTGGATTGTCATTGAACCATGAGTTGTTATTGAAACATGGGTTATCCTGTAGTTTGAGTCCTCCTGAGATAATAAACTACAATGAAGAATCCACAGTTCACAAGCCAGCAACACAGCATGAGTTCTCTTCATGGGTTGTTCATGGTTAACAAGCCATTTTTTTTTTTTTGTGAAGTTGGGTTCAAAGAACAAGATAACCCTCATTCCAGCATCAGCCCAAGATCCAATGGCAACCTACACTCAACCCATTCTCAACTTCTGCAGTTCACTTTGACTGGGTCTGGTTCTCTAGAGTATCTTGAAGAGGGTGTTGCTATCAACTGCTACCTGATTCTTTTGTAACTGGAGACACCAGGGATTGAAACTGGGATTTTCTGCAGAAAAAGTATGTTTGTGATATCCATGGACTACATCTAGGACTCCAATATTCCCACCAAAGTTCAGCGGCAGAGTATATGCTTTCAGAAGCTTTGCATGCATCTCCAGTTTAATAAGATTGCCTCTGAAAGGTCTTCCTTTATCCACAGATTACATTTGGTAAGAGCCATGGCCATCCACCTGGAAATACCAGTTAAGATGGACCAATTGTCAGACTCAATGTTTGCTTCCAGACAGGGCTTTGGTGACTCAGAATTTTATGAGGAAACTGAGGGCAGGGGGTGTGGAGAGGTCTGCAACTTCTAAAACTCCCCTGTTGTCCCAGTCTCTTCCATCCTTGCAGGTAATGCAGAAATCCATTAATTAAGAAAAGTGTCTTGACTGGTAGCAAAAGTTTGTCTGGAAGAACCCAGCATTAGGCCAATTCCCATATAATGTTTATGAAGACCACTTCTTAGACATGGTTAAATTGGAATATTGGATCCTGTTCATTTGCTCCACTTAAAAAATATGTGTACAATCCATTCCTACATCATTTTGTCATACGTATGTTTTCATCTCCAAAAGTCATCCTATGACTGCCAAACATCACAGCAGCATTACACCTAATTGTGGTGCCTTCACTATGAGATATTCTGGGATTGGGGTTGTTCATGCTTTGAGAATGTTAAGGATTTCCTTTACCCACTGATTATAAGGTGCCCAATGCACTGTCAGTGGTGAGAAAGAAGAAAGTCCCAGAGGCCAAGAGCTGTAAATTTCAACTTGAAAAAACTGAGTGGGAGATATGATAGCAATTTCTAAATATGGACAACAGTGGTATAAGGCAGAAAAGATAGATTTGGAATGAAGGAGGCAAAGGAAATTTAAATATCAACTTTGCACTTTCCGAGAAAAAAGACCATTTCTTCTCTTTCTCTGCTTTCTTGCTCACATGTATTTCTTTTTAAGCAATGCCACAAGATCACCTGAGATCATTAATAACTTTACTGTGCACATTTTGCAAGCGCAACCATATTTTTCACACCCAACAGCAGTCATGTATTGAAGGTTGTTAAATGCTCACATTGAATCTAGCTGCCCAGCTTCTTGGACTAAGACAGAGCTAGGGAACCTTATTCCTACTGAGGGACCAAAGCCCATGGTGGCAGATGGGGTGGGTGCTGAACCGAAATAAGTGGGACCATCCTCCTTCCTACTTTTTCTCCCATCATCCTTCTCTATTTCCCAGCCAGAGGAGTGAAAGGTCACTGGCAGAGGACATTTGACTTTAGCCTGGGAGTTGCAAAAAGCAACTAGGGGCATCATTCCCACCTATGGCATAAGTAAGAGGTCATGACTTCAAATCCAGGACAAGGACTACATGGAGGAGGAGGGTTAAAGTGGCAGCTCAGTGGCAGACACACACTTTGCAGGCTGTAGGTGTCTGCATTCAGTCCCTTGGCATCTCCAATTAAAAGGAGCAGAGAGAGGCTCTGTACTGAGAAAAGGCTATACCAGAGACCCTTTTGAGGTAGATCAACCCATAATCTTACCAGATAGGAGGCTGCTTCTTATACTCCAATCTCAGCTGATAATTCATGGTGCAATGTAGGCAAGATCACACAGTGAGCTTGCAATTAAGCAAAAATCAGAAGGACACATCTGCACTACAAACTGATATTCCTTTTGTTGTTGTTGTTAGTTGTGAAGTCATGTCTGACCCATTGCGACCCCATGGACAGCATTCCTCCAGGCCTTCCTGCCCTCCACCATCCCCCGGAGTCCACTCAAGATCACACCAACTGCCTCAGTGACTTCATCTAGCCACTTCATTCTCTGCCGTCCCCTTCTTCTTTTGCCATCTATTGTTCCCAACATTAGGCTCTTCTCCAGGGAGTCCTTCCTTCTCATTAGGTGGCCAAAGTATTTGAGTTTCATCTTAGTGGGGCTGAATAAGCTGAGAGTAAATTCAGAAAAGACAGAAGTGTCACCAGTCAGTAGAAAGCCCAGTTTGGGGCCTGAGATTCAACCTATTCGGGATGGGATCCTGCTCCCCCTGAAAGAAAAGGTTTATAGCTCAGGGGTACTCTGGGATCCTACAGTCCTTGGATTTTCAGGTGGCAGCAGTGGTGAGGAGTGACCCTACCAATCAATCTGAGATTGGCCCAGAACGCTGACTGTTCATAGAAGCCAGCTGGCATACAGGCTTCCATTAGTTGGAAACCGGAAAAATAGATGCTCTCTGCAAGATACAGCTAAGGAGAATCATATTCTGTGGGCTAGCTGGAACTATGGTAACAGGCCAGGCTCTGAGAATGCACTAATATAAATGAGTTACCAGCAGTGAAGCAATTTATGCATGTCGTTGGTCAAAGTAAAATCCACACAGGAAGGAGAATAATACAGCAGTGAACCTTCTGGGTCACATAAGCATGTGTATCTCTGCTGAAGAGAATGATAAACTGAAGAATCAGAAAATAGGGGTGGCATCTA
This sequence comes from Varanus komodoensis, assembly GCF_004798865.1. Taxonomy (NCBI): domain Eukaryota; kingdom Metazoa; phylum Chordata; class Lepidosauria; order Squamata; family Varanidae; genus Varanus; species Varanus komodoensis. Next base: position 50,035,282 of record NW_025335568.1, on the reverse strand, counting down.
TATACAGTCATGCTTTATGGGAAGCGGGAAGAGAAGGGGCTTCCAAGAGATGTGACTGTATTATCTGGATCATCTGAATAGCTTAGCATGGATCTTAGCACCATCTCATCTAATATTTCAATTTAGGCATGATAACCTATAGTGACCCAGTTAAAATATGACTTTGCCATACAAAAAGCACTTATTCACAATAGCATGTACTTTTTAATTCTTTTATTACATTTTAACATTTTAAAACAAAATACAACCATAAAAAGAAAAAAAACCAAATTAACTACATAAATTTAAATAGATTAATTTCAGTTGATACATATGAAAAGTATGTGTGTGTGAAAATAAAACTTTCTTTAAAATTTTATATAAATTGTAACAAAGAGAGACCAAATATATGCCCTCACGCCCCTAAAGATCTGTGGGAGAAGCCCTACTCCGGGAACCCTCTCTAAGAGAGGTAAAAGGGTCATCAGCTCGGAGTAGGGCCTTCTCTGCTGTGGAGCCCAGACTCGGGAATGTACTTCCCAGAGAGGTATGCCTGGCTTCAAGTTTATACTCTTTTCGGTGCCAGGCCAAAACCTTTTTATTTAAACAGTATTTTAAAATTTAATAGCTTTTACCTTTCAGTCGGTCTCTTGGTTTTGTGATTTATTGTTTTGTTCTGTTCTACTATTTATTGAAATTGTTGTTTTAATTGTTCTTTTAAATATTGTAAGCCATCCAGGAATCTTGTATAATAGGACGGCATACAAAAGTTTTAATTAATAAATAACTAAATAAATATCCATACATACATATATACCATCCATTCAGAGGGTGAAAACATTATTTGGTCATTCCATTGCCTTATAGGAGGTGAATATTTAGCCTTCCAGTGTTGTAATATGTCTTTTAGCTGTCTAAGGGGCATAATGAATCAATTTACATTAACCATGTGTTGATTTCCAAGGGGCATGAAAAGATTAAAATGTCCCAGTACAAAATCTATCCATAATATAACCTCTTTCCAAAAAGTGGAAACTACTGGACATTGCCAAAAGTTATGATTCAATCTCACCTTTTCTGACTGAACCAGTTTGTAAAACCTTGTTGCAATTTATTGGCCAGAAGTGCAGTCAATATTTTAATATAAACATTAATTAATGAAATAGATCCATAGCACAACACATGTGATTCTTACTGCCTCAGATGCTGGTGGTGGCATATAGTCACTAAGACTAATAGCCATTGATACCTTTATCCTCCATAAATGTGTTTATTTCCCTTTCAAAGTGATCCAAATTGGTGGCTTTCGCTACATCTTTTGGCCCCATATTTCACAATTTAACAAGAAGATGTATGAAGACATACTTTCTCTTATCTTTCCAGAATCTCCCACCAATAAGCTTCATTTGATGACCAAGGGTTCTAGTATTGTTTTCTTATCCACTTTCTCCGAACCATGCAAGTAGTAGCGGATGAATTGCTAGCTTGATAGAAGATGATGCATTTGCTGTCCAAGAATGTAGGTTCCTTCTACAGCAACTGTACAATTGCTGTAGAGAAAAGAAATCAATTAGTTAACAGTCAAGTAACACTTAGAGAGTTTAACAGACTTGCAAGCTGATCAATTCATCATATGATTATCTTTTTAACCATAAAGTGGCATGTTCTGCCCTAATGTAAATGCTTGAGACCTGATGGTTATTAGAGGAAAGCCAAAACACTTCGTCCTGAATAGTTTGGTCCAACAAATGGCTTTTCTTTGTAGATGTTCTTCCTAACCAGAGCATTGTCATTAGTTTTGGTCATCTGATTTTTGCAGTGTAAGTGCTAATTGTGCAAATACAGACTATGGCCATTGGACCGTGAAGATGCTGGTTCACTGGAGTTCTCTAGGTGATCTTGTCACTCTCTCCCAGCCTAACCCACTTCACAGGGTTGTTGTGAGGATAAAAGAAGGGATAGAGAACCATGTATTTTCCTTTGAGTACTTTGGGGAAAAGCAAGATATAAATATTATAAAGGAAACTGATAACAGGACCAACTGCTAGGCACCGTCTATCACAACTATGCACCAATTAGTTCTCCTTTGCTTTATTATTGCCAAAATAAGAGGAAATGTTTCACCTCAAAGAGCAGTTCATTTGTGTAAAATATGCTGATTTAAATGTAGAAAAGCAAATTTAGAAACACTTGTGATAATTTAAGCAGGAATACAATGCACTTCACAACCCTGGGGAAGCCATGACCATGTGACTTTTGAGTCTTCTCAAACTGCTATCCAGGTGCAAACTGCTGAGGGCAACTTCAAGGCCCAGCTGCTTTCCCTTCCTGTAGGCTCGTTAACATGGGCCCAGACTGGACAGCTCTCAAATAAGAGATGCCTTGCAGAAGAGGACAGTCCCTGTAAAGTAGGCCATCCCCTTCATGGCTCCTGGATCATATTTAATTCCATGCTTCTGGGATTGTGAATGGTATTGGTTTGTATGCTGCAACCCATTTCATAGTGTATGGATCAAATAACAGCGTAAGCCACTTGGATAGCAGTATGATAGAAAATTGGCATGTGTGTGCAGAATACATCAGCAATGGCCTACTTTTAAAAATGAGGCCATAGTTGATGTTTCTAAAAATGAGAGAAGACATCTGCATGGTCTCACTAGTTCTGTGTTAAAGTTCTTCCTAAGTCCTTCACGCTCTAACACTAGGGTTTCATTAGGAAAGAGCTACAGCTCAAGCCTAGAGCACCTGTCATGCGTCCCAAGGCTCCCAGTTCAGTCCCCAGCACCTCTAGGTAGGGCAAGGAAAGAATCCTTCCTGAAACCCCAGACAGCTGTTGAGAGTCCCTGCCAGCAGTATTGGCCTAGGCCAGGTGTCGGCAACCCGTGGCTCCAGAGCCACACATGGCTCTTGAATCCCTCTGCTGCTGCTCCGTTGCTCAAAATACGCATCACAGCCGCTGACCTGCTACACGTGCCGGCACAGCCGCCGATCTGTGACCCGCGCCGGCACAGCACAGCCCCCGATCTGTTTCATAAATGCAACACACTATAGATTTTTTATACATAACATAAAGGTAAAAAAAATGATATATGCAGTGTTATTTTCATTTTAGAGGTCAAAAGAGTTTTGCAACTCCCAGTGTTTCTGTGGGAAACAGATCCAAATGACTTTTTCAGTGTTAAAGGTTGCCGACCCCAGGCACAGGTGGACTGATCGTTTGATTCAAAATAAGGCAGCTTCTTAAGTTCCATAGTTTAGAATTATGAGAATGGATCTAGGCAAACCTTGCCCTTCTATTTCACTCCCTTTTCCCTAACCACCAATCATTTCTTTCCTTCCCTGCTGCAAACCTCTGACTGTTCAATAGTTTCCTGGCTTTGGCATGTTTTGCTTCCTAGCCCCAAAAGATGGAACCAATCCCCTAAAGTTTAGCTACTGGCAGTAACAACTTTAAGCTATAATATGCTGACCTTTTTGTTATATTTTCTCCCTATTTCTCCTGCCTTCGGCTCCCCCTACACTGGAATGTGGACCTCAAGAGAATCTCTGAAATTGAATCCGGTTCCCAAGTTAAAGGAGGATTCCCCCCACCCTTGCTAAAGGCAATGCAGATCTTTTTTTCTCTCTTCAGTTGAAGTGGGAGGGATGAGCCAATTTTCCCTTCCCTTCCCCCTCCCTTCCCTTCCCTTCAAAAGAATATAGTAAGTTGCTGTGCACCAGAACTGCTGCTTGGTCCAGCTAGTCAAATGCTATCCATACTGCCTAGCAGAGGCTCTCCATCTTCAGACAGGTATCTTTTCCAGCTGTACCTGGACATCCTGGGAGTTGAACCTGGGACATTCTGCAGGTGCTCTACTGCAGGGCCTTCCCCAGAATGTCAGTGGTCCATGGACAAACCATACACCAAGGGAGCAGAAGCAGCCCTGTTGACATGCCTGAGCACAACCACAGTGTGTGAGTCCAGAGCACAACAGAGAGGGAAATGTGGAAGGCCAGGTGGGCAGTGGAGTTCACAGCTAGAACAGCTTCAGTAAAGGAGCTCATTGTTGCAAAACCAGCCCCTCGGCTTGGTATTTTGAAGAATGCCTCCCAAATAAACGGGCACTGTACATTGCTGAGGTCAATATTGAATGGCATGGATACCAATAAGGAGAATGCCATAACATGGAGACAACACTCATTTTGGAGGGGTATCTCTCTTTCCAGGAAGATTTCACCACATTGAAAAACACTATTCATTGATAAAATAATTGATTCATTCTTGCCTCTTCCTGGGCTGTGCACTCAACTGAGTCGCTGCTCTGAGCTGCGTGTTCTCCCTGAAACAAGTCTAAGTCAAACGGGCAAAATCAGTCATGCACAAAGATCCCAGAGACATCTAACATCCTCCAGGCTCAGAGTCAGCGTATCTATGAGCCAGCCTGTCTGCGGCATGCCTTGAAGAGTTGACAATGTGATCATTACACTTGAGTGGAAAAAACCCATGACCAATGAATCCATTTATTCGGCAAGATTTTAGGCTGCCCAGACTGACTATGCCTCAGACTCAATGCTCTGTGATGAAGGCAGCTCACAGGGACCCTTCTGATTCATTGAAGACTGAATACTCAGTGACCTGGTTGATGCTGAATTCTGGGTTGCCGTGATGTATGAGGCCAGCTGCACTAACAAATCATGGAAGGGGAACCTGACATTCATTGGTGACTTGTGAACTCTGGGTTGTTTAAAGTACTTCACGGGTTGGCATAATATGTGAACGCGTAACTATGGGTTGTACACAGGTTGTTTCACCATGTTACAGAGGTGGTGGGCAAAAGCATTCTCCCCACCTTTGCAGAGCCAGCATTACAAGCCAGCATTACATTGCCACAAAAGCATTTGAATTATAAAGGGAAGAGGAAAAAACAGCAACTGTCACAATCGGGGCCTGAGAGACCTGCAAGTGCCTGCCAAACCAGGAACACTTGTGCAGGCACTTTCAGGGAACAGCTGAGGGGCAATTATGCAGTGAAGCTGGAGACCCTGGAGACCAGCATGAGAGGCCTCCTTGCACACCTGCTCATGATCACAGCAACATGAGCTGTCCTGGTCACTACCTTGTTCTCTGACTTCCTGCCTCTCCTCTCCTCAATCCTGGTTCCTATCTGCCTATTTACCTACCTGATTCCTGCCCAGCTCCAGCCTGTTCCAGCTCCCATCCTTGTCTCCAGCTTGACCCTGTCTTACCAAGTACCTGTACCTGTCCTCCTGGACCTTGCCTGCTTTTCTGATACTTGACCTTTGGGCTGTGTCCTTGGACTGTGTTCTATTGGACTATTTATTTTCCTGAACATTGTCTCTTGACCCTAGACTTGCATCTGGCCCTCTAAGCCAGGGCAGACAAGCCTCTGCCCTGCATCTGTGCCCTGGCCCCAGTGTCTTGTCTGCAGCTGCCTGGCACCCATGCCCTGGCTCTTACAACAACCCAGAAAGTGAGAAAATAACAATCCTGGTTTGTTTGATTATCTAATAAACAAACTTTGGTTAGGGCAACAACTATGGTTTAGTGTTATGTGTGAAAATCCACCATTGGTAACTTGCAATGTGTTCACATGACACTTGATACAACCAACAGCTGTCTATGGTTGGTTGGTTGTCATGTCATACAAACTCAGTATCAGCTGATATGTAAGTACATGTGTTTTCCATGTTAGAGTTCATTCTTCTTTCCCATTATGGGTCCCTCTGGATGTTTCAGTCCGAGCCAGTATGCCCAATGTTTGAAGTTGCAGTCCCAAACATCTGGAGAAACCCAGATTGGGGAGGGCTGCCTAAACAAGGCATGACAAAGGCTCCACCACTACCTCTACTGGGAGAAGCTATTAGATATATGAACAACTTATCTGTCCCTGAATCCTGCTCAAGTACTAGGTATTTTTATATCAAAACCTGGAAACTTTAGGAAAGTTTCCTGGAAGTAGGAAAGGCAAAATGCACAATGTGATGAGAAAAGGGGTACATGGAAAGAACTCATGACAATATGCATATCTGTAATTCGGTATGCATTTCTAAATATTTTGGTGCTTCCATAGTCTCTCATGTCACCATTTTCTTGTCCTTTTTTGATGTAGCAACCAGAGTGACTGCAGCTGAAGATAGGTAGATAAAGCTGTTAATTATACTTTTTATTTTATTTTATGTATTTATCTATTTATTTTTCAATGTATATCCTGCCTTTTTCCTACAAAGGGCTCAAGGTGGCTTACATCATTCTCCTCCTCCATCTTATCCCCACAACAACAACAACCCTGTGAGGTAGGTTGGGCTGAGAGTCTGTGACTGGCCCAAAGTCACCCAGTTGGCTCCATGGCTGAGTGAGGACTAGAACCCAGATCATCTGAGTCCCAGTCCCGCACTCTTAACCACTACACCACACTGGTTAATAGTTCTTCCTCATATTACACACATTTATAGCCAGTTTTTAAAGGCTAATTTAATCTTGGAAATGATTAATGATATTTTGTTGCCTTGTCAAAACATATGACTTGCTGAAAGTGAGTAGGTACATAATCCCCCCTGCCCCCGCCCCATACACACACACAATCATTTAGCCCACACAATCAATTCTAAAGAATCAGCTTGCTAAGATCTGCTTTCAGGTGGGAGGTCTATTATTTTGTCATTGCAGGGTCAGTAGAAATGAGAAGATATCTGAGGGGCTACGGCAGCAGAAGAATATAAGTTTTGCTTGTTTTTTTTTTTAAAGAGACTAGGTTCTAAATCTAGTTTAAAAAACTAGGTTCTAAATCTTTTTCTTTCTTGCTCCATATCATTTAATTATAAGAAATCCCTATTAATTTAGGCAATCGTGATGTTTTTATTCTTGCTTTAGCCTGATCCTTCCTTCTGTTTCTCTTTTCTGCTTCTTCTGGTTGTGTGTCTGTTGCCATGACAATGGGGTTTGCTCACTTCTGGGAGGGCTGGGGCTTATTCTGCCAGTACTTACAACTCCTCCTGATTTCTATTTTTACTTCTCTTATGATTGGGCTTCCTTTGCCATTTCCCCCATTCTCCAAGACCTCACAAATTTGAGGCAGCAGTTCATACTCCAGTGTGGCTGTGCTGTCCTGCCTAGATTTTAACCCCGCTGTGGTACTTCTGGAGGACTCCTGTGAGGATGAGGATACTGCTTGCATTACCTGTTCAACCTTCATGCAAGAATCTTTGAGAGTGTAAATTTGTACAAGGGCTTAGAAAAATCTGGAAAGTGCCCTCTGCTAAACCTGTCCTATTATCCCAGGTCATGGGATGGTAAGAAGGAACATGCTAACCCACTTATGTTTGTGGTGTAGTAGACATTGACTAAAATATCTTAAATTCATTTTGTTCATTGGGATTAACCAGTTTGCAGCTGGGATGGAACAATTAGCCCCCGAGAAAGGATAGTTGGTTTAATATCTATTATAATACATCCTAAAAATCGAAATGCTGCATGTTCCACTCTTGTTGAGAGCTATTTCCTTTTCTGATGCAGAGTTATAACTTTTGAAGGACCACCACCCAGGAAAGAGATATTCCAAAGAGGTGAATTCAAGATGATTAAAGATCTTTACTCAGACTGTTTTGCAGATCCATATGAAGGTAACATCACTTGCAATGAGCATCTTCTGCCTCACTTCTTTAGTAGTCTGGAGGATTCTGTTTACTTCCAAATGGTCTGACAGTCATGGCAATTTTCCTCATATTTGTATTGGCTGCTAATTGAGAGCGAGTCAAGAGGAGTTGTTGGCCACTGACACCATAAGTTGCATATCTCCAGGTTTCCTCGTGATCCTTCAAGAGAGAGTTCCCTAGCAAAATCCATTAGGGTTCAAAGATTCACTCTGGATACATTTGACAAGAAATTATTTAAAGAGCATTTCTACTGATTTTTAACATAGGCTTCTTTTTATTTGAAGCCATGGGATTTCTATTTCTGATGTGCATGCTTCACCATAAATAATTCAGTAATGCTGAATGTAATCTGCTGTAGCACTTGATCATGTGATGTCAAGCAGAATTCATGTCCAGGTCGGACATTATTATGCAGTATGGTTGGGTGGCCTTGAGGACTGTTTTCCTGAAGATGGTCCTCTCTTCAAAGGACTGTTGACTATCTGAAGGTGTTTTCTGAAGAGAAAAAGAGTCCACTGGGTCCAACTCTCAACACTGGGTAAAGATAAGGATGCACAAGAACATTGGCCATCAACAGTTATCACCTGAACTGCCGACTGAATGGATGATAGGGCAGGCACATCCATTCACTTTGTCACAGTTCACTTTGTCATAGTTTTACACACTATAGTGAAGTAGTGTTGTTGTTTAGCCGCAAAGTCATGTCCAACCCATCACAACCCCATGGACAACATTCCTCCATATTTCATGATGGTTTAGGCCAAAATCACATGTGGCAAATCACACGTGAAATCATGGGATTTTATCTTATGTTCTGATTTTTTTCCTGGGCTACCATGATTTTTTTAACACCCAACATGTTCCCTTCCCCCTCTCTTTGTCAGCTACTTATTCAATGGACACTTAATCTCCCTCAAAGGGGCATGCACAGGATTGTGGGATCACCATTTTCCTTAGAAATGCAAAGGAGTGGGCATCTTGATGTAACATTTGAAACCTGTCCGTAGCTCTTGGCGTGTTTGTTTCTTTTCTGGAGTCACGCTTGTCATGGAGATGCAGAACAACAGCTAAATAATAATGATTATTTTGAAGTGTCGGATTCTGATCTTTCCCACATCATGCCCCATGTAGGATGAGATTTTCCTAATGCATAAACAATAACTATGATTATGAGTTTTGACAATGAAGGTGTTGGTGAAATGCTGTTCTTGTGTAAAACCTGCCATTTTAGTGAGAGAAAGCATCTAGGACTAAATTCTTTGTATTTCCCCCTGCCCCCCAAAAAATGTTACAACATCTTTTGCATCAGATTACAGAAATATATTTTATAATTGTGAACTGTGTGTGTGTGTGTGTGTGTGCATTACCTTTATGTTGCACCCATCACCCCAAACTTTCTGTGCAGTTTATATAGAAAAACTTCAAACTATAAAATATGAAAACATAGTAAAACCCAATGTAAACACCTTATACAACCAAAGTAAAAGACCATGTAAAAGACTGCAGCAGTACAAAGATCTAGAAATGTATGGACACAATTTGTAAAAACAGAACTAAAGTGCCTGGAAAAATGAGCAGATCACCAGCGGGCACCAAAAAGACCACCATGTAGGTGCCAGGCAAGCCCCTCTAGGGAAGGCATTCTATGCCTGGGGTATCACTTCATTTGCTGGAGCATCAGAAAAAAATCCTCTGTGTGTGATCTAAGCATCCAGGAAGGCATATGTAGAAGGAGATGAACCTTCATATAATGCATTCCCAAGCCATTAAGGGTTTTCTTAGCAGTGGACCTAGACATGGACTGGCAGCTAGTGTAGATCAAAAGGCACCAGCAGAATATGAAGACATTGGCCAGTCCATGTGAACAGTCTCACTACCCTATTTTGCACCAGCTGATGTTTCCCCACTGCTTTCAACCACATACAAAACCATTGCAATAATCCACATGTGGAACACTGGTTATCTACTTACAGTAAACTACCAGCTTAAGTGTTATTTCCAGCAGGCCTTCCAGGTTTGGCAAGATACTGGGTAAGTTGGCTCAGGTGCCCGCTAAGGAGCACAGCAACCCCATGATTGAGTAATATTTTCTGCACTGCTCATCATTTCTGCCCATTCTAAACACATTCCAACCATCAAAATCAGGCCAGGACACCTCATTTTTCTAAGCCTAGCCCAGTGATGGTGAACCTTTTAGAGACCGAGTGCCCAAACTGCAACCAAAACCCACTTATTTATCGCAAAGGCTCAACACTACAATAAAACCTGAAAACTGAGGTGTTAGTTTAGAAAAAACAACTCCCTGCCAGTCCAAGCAAATATACTGTGTATATATCCTCAGCAGTGCATTGACTGATCATGTGACAGCTCAGACAAGTCACAGCTAGTGAGTCATGACTCATGATGTCATTGCCTGGCACCGCTACTCCTTTCCGAGCATGTGCATGGCCCCTATGTGCGCTGTTATCCAATGCTCGGCTGCTGGGGCGATGCAGGGGCGACTTGGCTCACATGCCAACAGAGAGGGCTCTGCGTGCCCACTGTGGCATGTGTGCCATAGGTTCTCCACCACTGTTCTAGGCCTACTAGGTGGTATTAGAATTAAGCATGTTTAAACAAAAATATAACTAACATGTGCACAGCAGGTTGGGGGATGCTGGGAGTTGTAAGACTTTTTCTGTCAAAACACATATAGCATTGTGCCTTTAATAATAGAGATAGAAATTTGTGCCTTTCCAGATTTAATTAAGCTACAGTTCCCATCATTCCCAGTCATTAGCTATGCTTGCTCATGTTGATCATAGTTGTGGTCCAAAATTCTTGAAGGACTAGAGCTTCTCCATCTCTGATGTACATGCCAGGGCAAAGACTAAGTAGTCATTCTTTATTTGAACAGATTTTAAGTCAGTTTACTGATGGGCCTGTGCTTCAGGTCAGTGACATAATATAAAAGCACTTTGATGAATTCTCCAGTTTTCAAGATTTTGCTTCTCAGAGCAGTATTCATAATGGATTCGTACAGGGTTGTTACTCTAACAAAAGGGTCTCTTGGCAGTTCCCTTGGAGTAATCAAATGACTGTTGGTCATATGCTGCATCTCTTTGAAGGCTCCTTCTCTGCAAAGGCTTTATCAAAGTCCTGAAACTAACTAGGAGCCGAAATTTATACTGCACACCTGTATCACTCCTATCTTGGTTATTAGCATGAATTCCATCCAAATACCAACCATATTTCCCTTCTAAGACTGGCTAACCTTCTGAGTTTTGGTGTGCAGTGGGAGGATACACAAGGAGAAAGATGTTGTGCAAACTTAAAAAAAAAATCATGAAGAACCAAGAGTGTACAGAGCAGGCCATTTACCACCATATATCTTGGATTGGAGCCATATTTAGTCATAATTCTAGTGGATCCACTGAAATCCATGGGACAACCTGGCAATGTTTTACTTGTCCTATTGATTTAAATGTTTCTGTAAGTCTGGGTCCAGCACCCTGTTTTATACATAATGATGTCTTTCTCCAGCTTCAGAGGCTGCACTAACTACTGACATAGTCTGAACCAATATTTGAAGCAGAAACTCTGCAGCAAAGGGACCTATCTGAAGATGTCAAGATTATATCTAGGATTCATTTGTAAATTTCCTCTGTAGCAATTTCTCTTTCATTTCTGGTGTTCCAAAGAGTTATGCAGCTGTAGCTGGCTGATACACCAAGAAAGATTTAATTCTATTAGGTGGATTCATCTGAACATGTTTTGCAGATAAGGAGCATCTTGCTAAGTCTTGCTGAACAATCATAACAGCAAGAAGAGCAAGGCAGCCCAATAGAGAGTAACCCCAGTGGCTTCATGCATGCTAAGGTATGTTACTGCTTGGTAAATGGCTGTCTGCATTTGCTGGGGTTTTTTCTGGCTTTGATTTAAGTAGCAGAAACCACTCTTCCCCTCACCCCAACCCAAGTGTGGGGAGATTGCAAGCTAAGCATGTACTGTGTTGGAAAGAGAACAGAGCCCTTTGTCTCTTAATTGAAGTTTACACAGCTTGTAGAAAGTAGTTTCCCTTAACATTGAGATCCCATTGCTCCACTATTTCATTTTTATATTTCTTCCACCAACCCTGCCCTCTTTTCAAAGCACTAGAAGGGTACAGTAATAAAATGATGTATCGCTGAGCATCAACATTCCAGAAGGAAAAAAGAAACATGTTGATTGAAATATGCTTCCAGGGAGAAGAGGAGGAACGCTGGTTTTTCGAAGGTTGTCCTGCAGCAAGTGAGCTTTCTGCAAGCTGGGATGCTCCTTAACATGGTGTGAGCCTTGCTCTGCTTCAGCATTCTTTTTTTCCCCCCAAGTTCAGTTTTTAAAAGTTCATTGGGTTCAGTAGCTGGGGGCCAATAGTGGGAGGAAGTTATTGCCCTGCGTCCTGCTTTGGGGCTTCACAGAAGCAACTGGTTGGCTACTGTAGGAAACAAGGTGCTGGATTATGGCAGCCTTTGCTCTGATCCAGCAGGGCTCGTCTTAGGCAGAGGTCTTCACTGAATGCAAAAAGGCTGCACATCTACAGGAGATCTCCCTTCAACCTACCAATGGTGTTTTGCTTTTATTAAGTGAGCTCTGGTAATGAATAAATCGTTTCAAGGCTCTAAATGTTGTGACCTCTCAGCAACTGAAAAGTGACTGCCAGAATTATTGTGCACCTTGCTCTCTCTCTCTCTCTCTCTCGAGAGAGAGAGAGAGAGAGAGAGAGAGAGAGAGAGAGAACAATACATATACATACATACATATATGTGTGTGTGAGAGAGAGGGGGAGAGGGAGAGAGATTGATTTCTCAGGAAATAATGACGCATGCCCTGTGGCTCTGGGGTTTTGTAAAGAGGGTGTGCCACAAAACTATTGGACTGATGATGCTGGAGTAATCACACTGGAGGTCTTTCTATGGGAAAAACAGTTATATGCATACAGTATTTATTTATTTGTTTGTTTGCTATTCTTTTAAGTCACCTAAAACCTGAAGTTCTCTGGGCAGTGTACAATACATTAAAACTATGTAATGATTGTTGTGTTGGTTTCAATGCTCTAGTAAAACTTGTAAAAGTACCTCTGTGACTGTGACCGTCTCTTTGCCTTAGAGTAGCTTGGTTCTTAAATCATTTCTGTCTAAGTCTCCCTGTAGCTGATATACTGCTTTGCATCCTTCTTAAAATTTGTACTAAATTAGCACTCCATATACAATTAGTCTCCCCTGGAACTGAAATATTTCAAAAAGTTAGTTTTAAAGGAGCCTGGGTGAATACATGTTTATCTGTAGTGTATGTATGTATGGAAAACATTTATATACCATCCACTACTAAGGTCTTGGGACAGTCTTACAGTAAAACAGAGTGAAGCATAGCATCCAAATAAGTTTTCTCTACAACAAAACCCCACATTAAAATCACAATCAAACCTTAAAATACTACATAATTTCTATTCTTGAAATGCTCATGATGCATAGTAGCACAGTAGAGGAAAAGCAGAAACACACACACACACACACCCTAGCAAGCACACATACATCTTAAATATAACTCATATTTTGCCAGTGTTGATCTGGTTTTGGCTCTTACGAAAACACTGGCTCTGCCTGTACTACCCCAAATAAAATCTGAAGATGTTTAAAATGTGTGAAGAGTGAATTCCCAAGCATTCTATTCTTGCCACATGTGTGGTTTCCATATTTTCAGATTTACATTTCTGGCTGCCACAACAAATAATCCCCTACATCCATCTGAGGGTGCTTGGAGACCATTGTTGAAGTGGGGGTCTTTTGCCACTCCATTGCAAGTGTGGCTTGGCTCAATTCTGCTGCAGTTGCAGTGCTACTGTATTTTTTAAGCATTCAGAGTGTCTTTGACTATGGACTGAGTCAGATGTAACCCTAAACCATAGTTTAAGCATACTAAGAATCAAACACAGTGACTGGTGGTAAGGCACCCTCCCCTCTCGTGCTGCCACAAAGAGGAGCTTGCAAGCTTTCACTTCTGCTTAAGATTCACCACAGATTGCCAGGTCTTCCAAACCTGGACAAACTAGAGTTAATCTTACTCATGGTTAGTTTCAAGCCACTGTTTATGAAGCTGGCTTGTTTTCACTTCGCATAGTTAAAATTAAGCACAGTTCAGGGTTCGATTTAAAAAGTGCATGGCAAGTCGCCTAAATCTGAAGCAGGAGCTTCCTGTCTCTTTCTCAGAATTGCAACAGTTTGTGGGGCACCAAAAGCCAAGCTTCAGTCTCAGAATGTGAGAAAATGAAATGTAGGATGGTGACTTATGCTAATACCCTTTACTGCATCTTGGCCAGAATTGCCTGGCAGTGGGTCCCCCAGCTTTCAGACAAACATTTTTCCACATAACCCTACCTGGAAACGGCAGGAATCATACCTGGGACTTTCTGTATGCTAAGCAAGCTCTCTACTATAGAACAGTACCCCTATACAGTTTGTTTAGTAACATTAAATTAAGTTTAATAATGTTGAGTAACACTAAACTAGGTTTAATAACATAGTGTTTAGCAACACTATGGTTTAGTTTTGTGTCCCAGTGTATTAAGTGGTTGCTCTTTGGATATTGTGGGAACCCCTCAAAGACTTTAATATTCCATTAGCATGTGCCACCAAATATCTCTATCTTTAATATAATATAGTGTGGTGGCGGATACATTTTTAAAAGGGCTAAAAAGCACATGCATAAATCCAAGGCAACATTTACTACAGGCTAGTAAACCTGTTTCATGTCGGGTGAGTGCAAAGTTCAGTTACATTGCTCTTAATCTATAGGCGAATAGTTTATGCTTTGACTGCAGTAGCTTTAATCTCTCATCTTAAATGACCAGTTATTCTTTTATATGGACAATTCTGTAGTTGCCACCTGGCAATAGAGGCCCCTGAATCCAAGGGTTATGTCTTGCCAAAAGCTTTTCTCCCCCCACAGTGTGATGACCTGATTACCACTGTGATCACCCTTTATAGATCAAAGAAGGATTAATGCCGTTTTCCTTTCTTCTCCTCCTCTTGTGCCTGGCACATCACAAACATCTGAAGATGCAATGGAAATAAGGAGCAGCCTTACTCTGCGAAGAAAATGCAACCAGGGGAGCATTTGATGGGAACAGATTAAGGCATGTTGAAAGATACTTGCCCCATCAGTGGAATCATTCCAAAGGGTGTTTAGAAAGGCAGACAGATTTATTTAGATGAACTTACTAATAAAGCAATGTCACTGAAGTCAGTCCAGACTGCAAATGCTTAAACGAGCCTTCCAGCCACTCAGTAGTAGTATGCAATTTGTTTGCTGCTGTTGCTCTCTCGCCTCATTGATGTACACTACCTAAGATTAATATCCAGCATTGCTTATATTAGGCCTGTTGTCTTTTCTTTAACTCTTTCTCTCTGCTTTACAAGAAATTAGCATTTTAAGTTATCCTGGAGACAGATATAAAATAAGGCCATACTAAGATGAATCCCCTGTGCTCTTCTTGGAATTGGCCCCATTGAATACAGTGGGACTTTCTTCCAGTAAACATGTTTAGAGTTATGTATCAGAACACTTCCTTCATGGCACCCTAAAACTATTATGTAGATCCTGGATCAGATCAAGGATCCATTTAGTCCAACATCCTGTTCACAAAGTGGCCAATCAGCTGCAGTTGGAAAACTCACAAACAGACCAGGAGCACGACAGCACCTTCCTGCCCAAGTTCCCCAGCAACTGGTGTACAACCTGCTTCAGAGACTGGGCAATGCATGTAGCCATCAGGGATAGTAGCCCTTGATAGCCTTCTCCTCCATGAATTCAGCCAATTCCCTTTTAAAGCCATCTAAAGGGCTGGTCATCACTACATCCTGTGAAAATGAATGCCATAGTTTAACTCTGCACTGTGTGAATAAATGCTTCCTTTTATCTGTCCTGAATCTCCCCCCAATCAGCTTCATGGGATGACCTTAAGTTTTATGGGAGAGTTGGCAACCTGTTTTTCTTTGTTTAATTTTGTTTCTATACTACATGATAGCCGAAGGTCTCTGGGTAGTTAGTTATCTTCTTGCCTTGCAACAACATGTGCAATATAATAAGATACAAAGAAGAAGAATAACAATAACTGTAGAACTGCATGACATTTCAATATAAAGTTAAAACAGTATTTAAAACCATATGGGCAACTAAGCAAGTTCAGACCTCGCTCCCTTGAAACTTTGGCTTCAAACTGTGCTTTGCCTCAGTCTTGCTGATAAGGTCTCCACGGATGGGGAGCAGGTGGAATGGCTAACCTTGATCAAACTGCATCTTTTCCTCAAAGCAGTGCTTCCTTCTCTCTCTTACCCAGCTCCCCTTTTCTTGTTGTGTTCAACGTCCAGCCTGAATGAGAATTCAGGGAACTTCGGTGAGCCCAACATGAAGGCATGAAACACATCCATGAAGCTAGCTTCTATGGAGCAAGGAGTCTGTGAACTGTAGCTGAGCAGAAGCAGTCTGACACGACCGGCAGTGGACTCTTCCATGTTGGTGGACTCCATGGAGAGGCTGGGCAAACACTTGCTGGGGATGTTCTCATTTTGGACTGCCTGCTTTGGAGCTAGTGGCCTACAAACTCTTACCAACTGCACTTGGATTCAGATTTGCTCATCTAGGCTAGAGCAGCCTGCTTCCAGGCTAGGTGCCCTCTGCACAAATTTTGGACTTCCAGAATTCCTGTCCATTGGCTTTGCTGGCTGGGGGTCATGGGAGCTGAAGTGTGGAGCATTAGTATGGTACCGCCTTAGGGAAGGGTGAGGTAGAACCAGTGAAATCAAAGGGACTGAAGTTAGTCATCTCATTGATATTAAAAGGCCTACTAAAAGAATGACTAAAGCTGGAACCAAGTCTATTGCAGGAGGGAGAAGGTTCAGTCACCTCCTATCTTTTGTAGGTGTATCCACAGGCCAGATGTATCACTGGGAATGGAAGCTTATGAACCACATCTTTCCATGAAGCAACTCACCCCAGGCCAGCATCAAACAGAGGCATGGTCGGAACCTGTGGACGACCCTCACCTCAACAGGGAAACACTGGCAAGGAGTTTTCCTTGGAATTTTCCTCCTTATCACCGCAACCTGCTTCTTTGCCTGCCTCCTTCTCTGGTGCGGGCAAAAGTAGTGGTGGGAAGGAAGAGCAGTTGTGAGAAGGTGGATGCACTGAGGGTAGGGGGCCATTGAGGGAATCTTGTCCAAGGGACATCCAAAACCTGAAAGCAGCTCTGGATTCCCGCACCTCACCCAGATGATAGAGCTGACCTAGGGTGCCATAAAGATGGCAGAGTGGGAAACAGGACTGACCCACAGGTAGAACAATTAACCAGCTGAATAAAGTAGAGAAAGTGGACTGTAAATGTAGCTAAAGAACTCCGGGTCACCCAATGAAATGATTCATGCAGTCTATTTAAGGATCTCACCACCATGAGATGTACCTGAAGAGCTTAACTCTGAGTTCCTAGCTGCTGTTGGATTCAACTCTCACTGGCAATGGGAACCAATGTGATGTAATCATTAGATTGTTGGACTGGAACTTGGGAGATCTGCCTTCTAGTTCCCACCTAGCCACCCATAAAATGAAGAAGCCAATTTGGATGAATTGAAATGCATGAAAAAGGTAGAATATAATTATAAATAATATAATATAAATATAATGTATCAGTAATGATGGGTGGGAATGATGAAAGTTAGACAAATCATGAAGGATCGGTTTATTGCTTACTCTAGTTCTGATACTAAGTCTCTGAGTGCTGTTGCTTGTATGGTCAAAATGGCACCATCCATGCCAAGATGGCAGGCAACACATCACAGCACAAGCTACAGACAGACAGACAGACAGAAAGCTTCTTTTCCACAAGCTTTGCAGAAGTACAGGCAAATATTTAAGAAAAGAAGGAGCTTTCCCACCCTTCCACCCCTCCACCGCCAGCACAAAACACATACAATTGAGGACTGGTCATGCACAGCAGCCATGAAACACAGGCTTTTGAAGTGTGGAAATGAAATGTGGAGCAGGCAAAGGCATAAAATGTCAACAATCCTGAACAGAGTGTAGGCCAAACTGCAACATTTCTGTTGCAATTCCCAATTGATAGTCCCTATGACTATCAGCCATTAGAACAGAGATGTTGAACCTCTTTCATCCGAAGGGCCGGATTCAGTCTTGGAGAAGCGCTTGAGGCCACATTCTAGTGGTGGTAAGCAGCTAAAATATCTCTCTCTCTCTCTCCCCCCCCCCCCCCCCGTACATATATACATACATTGGCTTAGTGTAAAGAGCTTGAAGCTCTTATTGCCAATCACTAAAGCTTAGGATAAGTATTTCCACCATTTAGAATGGAGACGTAGCTGAACAAAACTAAAGAAACTACCACAGGATTGGTGTGCAGAAGAAAGAGGGCAGGGCTAGCTGGGAAGCCCTAGGCCTGAAATTACCACCACTGGAATACCACCACCATATTGAACTGGAATCTCCTGCTTAACAAGCAGGACTCCAAAAGCTGTGGGGAAAGGGAAGGGGGAACCAGGCAGGCTCACTGCCTTCCCACCCTGTCTGTGGGCTTCCCAAAAATGTCTGGCTGGGTGCTGTGGAGAAACACCATGCTGGACTAGTGATGGGTGGACTTCGCTTGGAAAGAAATGGATTTGCCCAGGTAATCTTGAGTGAGAGCTCTCCTCTGAGAGGTTCCTCTGTATGTACACATCGGCAATGTCAAACTGCATCTCAAGAAGTGTAGTTGGAGACGTGTTCTTTGACCTGAGGCAGCATCACCTCATTCTATATCCCTTCCTGCTTGGCTGTTTCTCTTTGGCCTGCTTTTGTGATGTTTACTCACCCGTGACAGCACCATGACAGTGAGAAAAGTGCCTTTTGTGCTTGCAGCAGGTCTGCGCTCTGAATGCACATGCTTCCTTGCTGGCCGTGTGACCGCACCAGGGTACATCACATGGGAAGTGTCTGCCAGGCTGAAACGCTAACTGTGAAGATAGCCATTCTGGAATGCACATGTGACCACATTCAAGGAAGTGCTGCTTGGCCAAGAGAATTGAGAAAAGGAGATTTGTATACTAAGCTGAACGACTGCCAAGCTCACTACTCATATGAGCATAGTAGATTTGACTAAGGAGCCACCTAGTTTCAAAGATTGCTGCAATTTTTATGCCAGACTGGTCCGATTCACTGGCAGGCTGAGTGGTACAGTTTGGAGTGCAAGGGCTTATCGTGACACTCCCTGGAGCCACACTGCAAGGAGAGTCCAGACCCCATGCTGCTGTGCTGGCCCATTTTCAGTAATCCAGTTCTGGTAGGATTGTCTCCTCCAGGAGCAGGTCTTTGTAAAGCCAATGCAACTTAATGGCCCATCAGAGACCAAGCCACCTCAAAGACTGAATATTAAGACGGGAGCAGTGAATTGCTGTTCTGAAAATTCATTTCCCCAGGACTGCTTTGTGGATTGCAACTAAGCTTCGAAGGAACAGGGAATTCTAGGCTGGGGGCTCATATCATCCACTGCCCTGATGGTGCTACATTCCTGAAAGCCCTGGCTCCATCACACCAGCCCCACTGAAAGGAAGAAAGAGCATTATGGAGCCAAGATAGGGCAATGCCCAGGGAGTAAGACACTGGCATGATTGGGATCCTGGGTACCCAAGAATTTGGGGCCAGCTTTGCCACTCAGTTAGAGCAGAAAAAGCTCCAAATGGGAGTTCAGCCACTGATTGCAACAGGATGTGAAAACTGAATCCAGCCACCAGCCACAGATATTTCCGTAAGAACTCTCTCCTCCGCCTGTGCTCCACCCCCTTTTTCTCTGCAGAAAGATGAAAGGGCTTCACAGGTTGTTAGTTTTGGAAAGCATCTTTCTCATTGCACTTTGGGAAAGGAAACCTGGCTTGCTTTGGTCCCACACAACCCATTACTGTCCTGGGAGAAGATTGTTCCATGTTGCCTTGAGCAGGAAAACCCACTCTTCTTTTGATGAAAATAAAGAGGAATTTGCACTGCTCGTGTTTGCTAAAAGAGCTCTCATAGGGAAGGCAGCCCATGATACCTCCCTTTACAGTTTTAACAGTGCAATCCTGTACCCAGCTACTCAGAAGTAACTCTTGTTCCATTGAGTTCACTAAGATCTACTTCCAGGGGTGTGAGTACAAGCTGGCAACCTAACAGATTTCATATTGCGTTTATCAAACTGTTATGAATGTTCAAACCACCAGGATTCAGAATATTTTCAAAGAGTATTGAATCGTTTGTGGGGTGCAAGCTGGCACCATAAAAATTAAGAGTAATAAGAACAACACCAATAATATTGCCACTGCCACCAACTTAAACAAAAAGAGGATTGTGCTATTTCCTTGCTTACTTGCCTGATATAAAATAGGTCTCCCACATCCCTGACTTGGACTTAACTCCTGATACTTTCTATTGAACTTACTTCCAACAAATCATCCCAGCCCAAGCAAGTCAGATAACCCTCTGGATATCTAAATATGATTCCCATCTTTTTTTTTTACTCCTGACCAGGCAACTTTGCCTTTAGCAATGTCTTCAGATGTGCATTTTCAACAGGAGACCTTGCTCATTTTCATTCCTGTGCTGAGAATGCTGAACCATCAGGAGTTGGCAGTGCTGCTGCCTCTTGTAGTGGAGGTAACATATAGCTATCCTGACTATTTTCTTTCTATTCACAACTTCCTTCTTCTTGTCTTCTTCCTTCTTTTCCTTACTCCTCTCCTGCATCACTTCTCTCTCTTCCTTAACACCTGGAGTCTGAAGTTGGAAGTTGGTTAGTGCACCAGAAACAAGAGTAACCAGGCCTGAGCTCACAAAAGTAAGCCCTTGGCCCTTTCCAAATATTTCCCAATTATTTGGAGTCTGACTCTTTCAAGATGCCACAGCAATTGACCAGTCCACATCCTTGTTTCTGGCCAACACAGGATGGCCACAGGCCTCACAGAGGTGCATAGTTCTCATAAAGTTGTATTTAGGTCAGGAGGAAGGGAAAGCTTTGGGGGATTTAAGGATGAAAAATCTTGTGATGGCCTGGGAGAAGTGGAGAGGCAGAGCATTTTCCCCAGCCCCTCTCATGACATTAAAACTAGAGGATTAGGGAAGGAAATCACATTGTAACTGATTCAGGATTGACAGAAACAAGTACTATCAAGCAACCTTTCCCGGATATGTGGCTTCCAGATATGGTGGACTACAATTCCCATCACCCACAAAGAACATGGTATCTGTCTGGAGATGGGAGTTGTGGTCCACTGGGAAGACACTGGTTAGGAAAGACAGGAGTAGCACATAAGACAGAGTGCCACAGGATATAGTTGAGATAACGGAAGTTAATTAGTTAGAATCTGTGTGGGAAAGATCTGCCAATTGGAGATAGCCAAATAGCACCTCCATGGTCAGGCAGAACGCCACTGAATCCCAGTCACTGGATGGTACTGAGGAGTCTCTAGTCTTTGTGTCCTACTTGTAGGCTTCCAGAAACTTCTATTTGGCCACAGTGGAAAAACAGCATGCTTCATTAGATGAATGGATCTTTTGTTTGATCCCGTGGACCATTTTACTGCTTGTATGTGGAAACTACTCATAAGTCAGGTGACATATCTAATCCTACGAATGCCATGCTGATTTTGCCACTGTTGTGGGCAAAACACCCAGGAGGCTTCAGTCAGAGGTGGACATAAGATAGATCTGGCCCCACTGGTAGATCTCTGTGCATCATGAAGATATCTGATTTGCAGAATATCCCCAAGGATTTGTTGGTAATGTGTGCCAGCGAACTGGTGGATGCTATCAGGGAAATTCTCAACCATAAATTGTGGTGATTATAGACTCACTTCTCTATGCATACTTCAACTTTGAAGTCCAAACTTAAGTTTAGCTAAATGATTACAATGAATGGCACACCTAGATTGACTTTTTAAATGGGTGTATTAAAAAACACACACACACATCTTGAGATCTTGATGATACCCAACTGCCCCACAGGAAAATGTTTCTAACCATGGCTTCCTCACTCTGCAGCAGAGGTAAGCAGAAGGTAGACAGATCTCCAGATGTGTTAGAGTTCAGCTCCCAGAAGCCACTGCCAGCATAACCTATGGTCAGGAATGCTGGGAGCTGAAACATCTGGAGATTTACTTTCTGCTTACCTCTGCTGAAGAGTGAGGAAGCCATGGTTAGAAACATCTGGAAGACAAGATTGAGAGCAAGAATTATGGCCTCCATAATTTATTTTTGACTCACTTTCAAAAGCCAGAGGACCTTACTTCATATAAACCAAATATTTTGGGATTGGGGGTTCAAGGGAAAGAAGTGAAATAGGTTTGCATCTGGAAGCTTCTCCTGTTGAAACCTGTGGGACTTCCTGCCACATATGCAGAAACCTTCCCTAGCTCAGTGTTTGAACACCAACCCAAAAAGCTATGAACATGGGATCCTTGAGTTAAAGCAGCCAGCAGCAGGCCATCTAGCAGTGCCCCACCTACACTATCGACATGCCAAACTTCAAATCCACTAGTCAAGCCCACAATATTAAGGATGTGGACTTAATCCACATCCTCAGCACTTTTAAACAAATTCTCATGGATTCAACTCAATAAGAACACCTAAACATTAAGTGATTTAATCCCAAGTACCTTTTGTTTGGAGTAATTCCCATGGCAGGGCTTGGTTCTGAGTAAACACACATTAGCACTGAACTGTGAGGTTGCCCTTTTAGGCTCAGCTTCTTCAGGGCCAAGCCTAACTAAAGCCAAGGAAACTTACTGCTGAACAAAGTTGCATAGGATCAAACTATGAATGTGGTCGTATCCACTGAAGAGGATGAACACATCAACATTTATATCCCATTTCCCCCTCTTGTGAGGAACCCAAGGCAGACATTGTCCTCCTCTGCATTGTATCCTCACAACAACAATCCTGTGAGCTAGGATAGGAAGAGAGTCAATGATTGGCCCAATCATTGTCCCAGTGAGCTTCATGGCCGAGGAGGGATTTGAGCCCTGATTTCCAGAGTCCCAGGGCAGTCTTCCCACCATCCTAGCTGGGAATGATGGTAATTTCAGTCCAACCCATCTGCAGAACACCAGATTTTGGGAGGCCAGTCTTAGACCTAGAATGCAGACTCCTTGCATTTCCTTAGTTACAGGAGATGTTCATAATAAACTACAGACTTGAGAGATTCCATTATTGAAACTGACAGGCAGGCTATTTGGTTGTTGGAAATATACTTCCCTCTAATTGCATTTCATTTCAGCAGAACTTTCACATAAAGTAGCTGTGAGGCTCAATTCCTTGGTATGGTCCGCTATGTCCCCCCAATGTCCAACAAGGCAGGGCTGCTTACTTTCTGGAGCAGCCCTGCTCTCACTGCAGTCAGAGACAGATCCAAAATCTGAGGCTTTGCTGACTTGTATGCCAACCCACCACACAGTTAAGCCTAAACCGTGAGAGAGACCACTTCTCCAATTGTTGGCTCCAGTGTACACAGGCCAGGCTTGTGTTTCATTGGAAATAAGCTCCATTGACTTCAGTGGGACTTACTGACAGTCAGTGTGCATAGAATTGCCTAGGATTACCTATTAAAAAGAAGGAAAAACACACTCAGGACAGGGGAATGTTGCTGCCAACAAACAATTCATGCCACACATGTGCTTAGATTATTGCGGATCGTACTTTCAGTCTGACTGTCTTTCCAAGATCAGCTTTAACCCAAAGGCAGAACCAAGTTCAAAACGGATTATCTGCCCCTGCGTGTCCAAGAATGACAAAATGTGAACTGATTTATCTGAAAGTAAATCTCAGACCGAAATTGTTTCCAAGTAATGATCATAGCCTCACAAGGATTTATCTTTGTGCACAGGGGAAACCCGCGGAAATTGATTGTAAATCTACACTGATGTACCCCAGTCACTCTTGGCTTTTGTTTTTGTTTTGTTTTTTCGGCATAACTATTCGGAAGATCTTCCTTTTACGGAATTTCATCCCGATGTGCATAGCACACCCTCCTATTTTACCAACATTAGAAATCTGTATAGGTAGGGAAATAATGTAATAATTCCTCCCCCCTGGCGTGCCGTTCTTACACGCGCGCGCGCACATTCAATAGGATGGGGGAGGGAAATAAAACCGGGGTGCGAGTGCAAAAAGGGATAGAAAAATAGATCGAAGAGAAGAAGAGGAGGCCTCGCGCTTTTCTCCCCCTCTCATTTGTTTATCTCCAGATTTTCAAACCAGCAACCCGCCTCCCCCTCCGCCTTTCCCTACGAATTCATTTGAATAAGCTTTCAAGTTGTAAAATGGAAATGTAGCTCCTGCCCTCTATTTCAGCAGCAGTAGCAGCGTCCTGGCAACAGAGCAATTTTCTATCATCAAGGATAAATGGCATCGAACAGAACATTCTGATAAAAAAAGGGGGGGGTCGTGGGCGCGCGCGCGCGCGTGTGCCATCGCGCGCGTGCGGGGGGGGGGGCTTGTGCCGGAGAAGACCGTGATTGCTGCCCTTCCTGTCTGTCATCCCATTACAAAACCTTCTCCCCAAAACCTGAGCTGCATGCTGTCGGAGCTAATAACGTCTCTGTAATAAAGAAGGAGTGGAGAGAGAGCAAGGGAGAAGAGAGAGAGGGAGAGAAACAGTGCTCAGGCACAATGTTCCCATTTATAACACAGGGATCCTTCTCTTCCCACCCGCCCCCCTACCGCCACCCCCGCCTCTCTTCGAAAGAAAGGAACCCAAAATTTCAAATATAGCTCTGTTTGGCTGGCTTGCAAATTAAAATGTGGAAGTTGCATGATGCAGCCGTTCTTCATGTCACAGCAAGACATCAAGCCCTGAATATTTCACTTCCAGGTTCAGGTTGCAGCAGCAACAACAACAACAACAACAACAATAATAGCAGCAGCAGCAGCAGCAACAGCAACATCAAAATGGCTTGTATATAAGGATTTAAGATAGCCATTTTGTCCATTATAACGCATGGGGACAGAAAGACTTTTGCTTACGCGTGTGTTTAAGAGAAGATGGGTGATCCGGGCGACGGGGGTCTCTGGAAACGCGTGATGTGCGTAACAAGAACGGCTCAGGAGTTCGATAGATACTAATTCGCTAATGGACTGTTCCAATGCCCCGAAAGCAGATCTCTGCACTCTCTGGCGAAGGCAAAGATCCTAATTACTGGGCCTTGGATAATAACAGCCCGATCCGCAGGAACAGCGTTGGACCTGCTGACGTTTAACTCCTCAGGGCGGAGGGGGCACACCAAGCACTTGATCGCGGGTTCGCCAGGAGGGAACCTGCAAGGGCCTAGAGAAAGCGGGGATTATTGAAGCTGGTGTCCGGGGAAGATTTACCTCTGTGTAAAGCAAAAACCCCGCACATGCCACGAGCGTGGGATGGCAGCCCCTCTGAGGAGAAGAGCCACTGATGGCTAGCCCCTAGTCGAGTTACTAGCAAGTGATTCCCACAGAAGTTAGCCGAAGGGATGTAGACCTTCCCCCCATATAGAACGAAGTGGGGGCGGGCGCAAGTCCCTTTCGTGGTTTATGACCCTTTGGCTCGCCCCTTTGGGCTCCTTCGGCCCTGGGCACACGCTCATAAGGTTAGATAAGGCAGCTCTTGGCCCTCTCCAAGATCATTTTCTGGATTAGGGGGTGAATCTGGACTGTCTCATGACCTCAGTTGATTTCAAGCAGACTATCTGCTGTATTTCCATCCTGCCATCTTTCTCTTGAAGGAACTCAAGGCAGCTGCCGTAGTGCTCAGCTTATTTTTATCCTCTCAACAACAACAACACTGTGAGATGAGTTAGCCTGAGTGTGGGACTGGCCCAAAGTCACAAGGTGAGCTTCATGCCAGCTGGGGGCCTGGATCCACCAGATCCCCAGTAGGACACTCCAACCACCGCTCCACCCTGGATCTCCAGTGTTGCAAGTCTGATTCAACAAGCAATTCACATCAGGAACTCGTTGGACCCAAGCTCGGTGAGGGGTGTTCTACATATAAGTGAAATAATTTAAACAAATTAAACTTGTGCTGCTTTGACTCCCTAGTGGAAATACAGCAAGGTAAAAAAACCAACCAGGACCACATTGCTGGGCTCAGAAACGAATACGCAGCAGAAGCAGCAGCAATGAGTGGGTTGCAACGCGGGCATACACATGCGGAGTGGGCACAAATAGCCATGGAAAGCGAGGAGCAAGGGAGGCCTGTAGTATTTCGCTGCGAGACTCAAATGGATGGAACACCAATACAATGAGCATTTACCAGGGTCTGGCGATAACGCGATCTTACCACTTTTCCTGTGCTAATTTAGCAGCTGAGGGCACAAAGCTTTGAACTGGTATTGAATGCAGTGGAGCTCTTGCTTTTGTCACATTTCCCTAGGGGCCTGGTGAAAGTGACGGGGAGGGCAATGTGAAGGGAAGGAGCTGCTTTTAGCTCTTGGTATGCTTGCTTCTGCGCTGGATGCTGCAATGGCACTTGACTGGGACACCTGCCTACTTAGTCTAAGGCCATCCCCTGGGAGGTGTATTCTTGACTCTTCATTTTATTTCTATGGTAACAGCAGAGATCTTCTTTCTAGACACTGAGACCTCTATTAAGATAAAGATCAAGGCACCTGGCAAATTAAAACATGCATACCCTATATAAATAATAAGGGATATTATCCACTGTATAGATAATAATATTTCAAAAATTACTCTTACTTCCCAAAATCTTCTGTCAAACCGGAAAGTGCCTATTTAATCCCTGCTACTCTTCCAAAGTAAACCATTTTTCCTCAGTGGGTTGCGTACCTTGTTTATTCTACTTAGAGTAAGACCCATTGAAAGGAGTGGGGCACAGGTTCATCTAGCATTGGATGCAATCCATTAAATACATCCAAGCACCTGAATTATTTCCTACCATGACTAACCAGGTCTGCAGTCCTAGGTGAAACATATCCATAACGCTTTCACCTAACAAAGAATCAAGATGGGCTATATTATATATACACTCAATAAAGTTAAAAACACAAATGACTAACAAGCCAGCAATGGGACCCAACAATGGTTATGTAGATTTAATAAAAACAGACTCTTGAATATTCTTTCAGAAGTTAGAAGCAACTAAGTCCTAACTTTCAGAAGTTAGAAGCAATTAAGTCTAATTTATTTCAACAGAACTGTCAAATAAGCAAGAATCCTCCAGTTGTATGCACATTTATTTGGAAACAAGCTGGAACTGAATTGTGAACATATTAAGGTCTGGCTTCCCTTTGAAACCAAAGGGATATGTTTCCAGCTTAACCAGATCTATAGAATTAGTTACTTGCCAAGTCAAACAAAGCCCAATAAGGACTGAAGAAAGAACCTATTTGTGTGTTATAAGCTGTCAAGTCCTCTCCAAGTTATGGCAACTCTATGAATGAATGTCTTCCAAGGTCCTTGTCCCTGGCAGCCCTGCTCAGTCTTGTAAACTCAGGGCTGTGGCTTCCTTTGTGTGTATATGGTGGGGAGTCATCTCAGCCCATGAGGGAGGACCTTAGCCGAACCAGTGCTGCAAGCCTTAATGCCAGATCCTGTCTGTGAACCAGAAACCTTGTGTTCGTTAGCATTTGATCTGCCCCTCCTCCAACATGGTCAGGGCTTCCCTGTCCACTGTTTATGCTCACAATAGTCCTATGAGGCCCAATCACTGGAACCCAGGTCTTCTCAGATATTCTAGTCACTCTGCTACTGGCTCTCTTGTTGCATTTCTTGGGTCCATTTGAGCTAAGTGCATTTTCTTGGACATGGATCCCACTGATCTTAGTGAAAATTTGGTTTATCAGTCCTGTAAGTAAGAAAACCTAAATGGAAACAATATATAAATAAAGAAATAAGGGCAGAGATTTGCTCCAAGTGCTATAAATTATTAGGAAGCGGAAACATACAAGGATGGTGATATCTGTATTGCCACTTCATGTCCAGCACTCATTCTTACAATGTTTTACATGTTTACTAAGAAATAAGCCCCATTGACTTTAATGGGGTTTACTCACAGGGAAGTGGTTATGGAACAGCAAGCCTTAGTTGCAATGTCCTGCACTCACTTATCTGGGAAGAGACCCTATTTAATTTAAATGGGCATTTCTGAGTAAATATGCATAGGATTTGTGTGTGCTTACCATGGTTTCTGGAAGACAGAACTGATGGGAATTTATATTTATTACCCGTGAATGTCTGGGAAGTCCTACATGTCTTGGAAAATGAAGGATGAGGTACAAATACCTCAGGCCTGGGGAACTTATCTCGCTTGCAGAGTTACCTGGAAGGCCACGCCTCTTCCTATCACCTGACCCTTCACCGCAACCACCCATAGTTTGATGGTTCTCCGGTTTTTGTACAGGTGTGGGGCTTTTAAACAAAATATAGGACAGTTTCAGGCTACAACTTTTGCATGTCTTAATATTCTGTTTGCTTCCACCGCTTTTGTCTTCAGCCCACAAGCCTGCCCTCAAACTGCCCCCCCCCCGCCGCCCCAGATGTCGCAGGCTGCAGCTCATGCTTGGCCACTGGCTGTGTGAGCTGGAGTGGAGTCTAGGACATCTGTCAGAAGGCACCACGTTGGGTGAGGCTGCCATGCTGGGTGGAAGTCTGGGGCTGAGATCCGCACAGGACAAAGAGCGAGGACAGAAGCCAGCAAACAAATGCATGCAAAAGGCTTTACTGCACAATCTGCTCCAAGGACATCTGTTTTGGCTCAGCCTGCTGAAGTGCTGCTGCAGCTGGTCGCACCAAACAGAATTATATTTTAATTTTGACTGGGTCTGTTTAGAAGGAAAATAGCTAACATTTTGATTTCTTTTCTTTTTTCCCTCTCAGCCAACCACGATCCTGACCCTAAGTACAGCTGCATCTGCAAGCCTAGCTACATTAACTCAGAAAGAGCCAGTGTGGCTAGTGGTTGGAGTATTGGACTGGGACTCAGGAGACTGGGGTTCTAGTCCCCTCTTGGCCATAAACTACTCAACTCACTGGGTAGTTTTGAGGATAAAATGGAGAGGTGGACAGTCAGGGTCAGCTTGGGCTGCTCCAGAAAAAGGCAGGATAGAAATGCCACAAATATAGAATGGTAAGAAAAAGAAGTCCCCTTGAGTTGAAAGGATTTATTCCCGAATGTGCAGCCCGATTCTGCAATTCAAATCAACAGGTGCAAGGGCTTTGACGGGGGCAGGCACAGTGAGCCTTTGGGGGTCTCCCAGCCCCCAAGACACATTCCATACAACCCCTCTGGCTCTTCCGCATCCTACAGCAGCAAGGGGAAGGGCAGAGGCAATATTCTCAGCCCAGTCCCTCCTTAAGAGGCAACACAAAAATAGCTTAGAACTTGCAACTTTCCTCAAGGATGCCCTCTAGGTGTGTTGGACTACAACTCCCGTCCTCCCCAGCCAAGCCTCGCTGACTTTGGGCATGCTCCAGAATCTTTCCTGTTTACAAATCAGTCAGATCCAGTTATCCCCAAGCGATGCTGCTTAGGATCGCGATGTTTACAAGAATACTTGGAAGACTGCACGGGGGAAGAAGGGTAAAAGGCGGCACAACCTCCTAATGTTGTGTACTGTTGTGTAGCGTTGCTGTTGAAGGAGAAGAAGGCAATGGGGGCAAGCATTGGGGAAAGTCAGTGGCGGGTCTACCTCCAGACGCACTTTCTCCTCCACCATAACTCTGCCACTGCCAAGAATACTGGGAAAAGGCTTCCTAGTCCCCCTCTGCTTCCCTTGGACTCCTTGGGCTCTGGAAGAGCGGGCAGCCCCGACGCTGCTCCTGGCCTAGTTGGTCCCGAGGCCATTTCCCAGTCCTGCCCCCGCCCGCAAAGAATCCCACTGCGGCGACTGGAAGATTGATGGGGCTCGTTCTGCGACGCTGGTCTTTCTCCCCCCCCCCCCCGCCTCTTTTCAAGCTGTCGACATAAGCAAATTAATACTGTTAATTACCCCTCGGCGGAGACTAAGCAGATCCTTCCTCGGCTGGGGTCTGACTGCGGCAGTTGGGAGCGGTTGTGGCGGCGGGGTCCCGCCGAGCCTGCGCGCTTCCCGCTGCCGCGCCGCGCCGCGCCGCGCCGAGCCGAGGAGGAGGCGGCCGCGCGGGGCACCGGCCTCCGCGGCTTTCTCGGGCGCCGGGCGCGGGGATCGGGCGGCGGCGGCGGCGGCTGCAGCCCGCGAGCATGCCCCCCGAGGAGTTAAGAAAGTGGGAGCTCGCCCCAAGAGGACCCGCTCCTGCATTACTGCATTTTTAGTCCGCCCGATAGTCGAAGTGCTCCTGGCGGTTCACAAAAATGGTTATCCGCATCATGCGTTTGTGGATCGGAGGAAACCCTGGAGGGGTGGGGGTTAGGTCGAAGTGCCAATAAATCGAGAACTGTACGGGAAAGAAAGGAGAGCTGCGGTCCTGGAGAGAAGCCGGATAGAGTATCCTGCAGTGGATTCGTTGAAAATATGCATGCGAGAAGACTGGGTTGCACCCTGGCGGGGGGCCACTCACCAGAGCAACCTTGGCCAACCTGGCGCCCTTCAGATGCGTTAGACTACAGCTCCCATCGTCCCCAGCCAACATGACCTCTCTGGGTGGACCTTGTTGTCTAACTCATCTGGTGGGCATCAACGGGAACTGCGAAGGCTGCCCCCGACGCACACTTCCCCGAGACTAGCAGTGCCAATCTGATCAATGCCTACTCGGGAGTAAGACCACTTGAGTCCAGTGGTATTTGCTCCCCACGTCCGTTAAGGAATACCGGACTTCCAGCGTAAGTCAACTGAACTGAGGGAAATATTACTTTGGAAAGGCCCTTAGACTCTCGGAGTACAGCTTCGAGAGAGGTCAGACCATCTTTGCAGCTTCCCTTTGCAGACGATCGAGCGCAAACAGATCCTATAGCTGCGCAGACTACCTTCTAAACGGACCGGGTCTAGCAGGGTCACCCATTCAATTCCTTCTTGTCTCACCACGGAGCTGCATGCGTCCTTTTCCTCTCTCCTACTTCGCTTTCTTTTCGAACAACCTTCCTGACACAGTTTAAAAGTTTTAAAAGGAAGGTGTCGCGATAAAGCAGGCCTCCCGCTCCCGAGCTCTCCCGGCGGAGCGTTACTGGCGAGGAGAATAAAGACCGGGTGTCTCCGAGACCGGACTGACAACGGGAGCGTGGATTCCCAACGCTCGGCCATTTCGACTTTTAAACCGACTGTCTGGATCTTGATGAGGTGACAGGGAGTCCCTGTGGAATAGAAACCGCAAGCCTGTCGAGTCTGAAAATCCGAGGTTTAGAGGGTGGGCCAGGAGGGAACATGAAGTCTTGTAATAATGCCACAACTCAAGCTCCTCTCTGTCTCTCTCTGTCTCTGTCTCTCTCTCTCTCTCTCTCTCCCTTTCCCTACTGTAGGATGAAGAGAGGTGTGTAACTCAGAAGTCTGCATGTATGTACACGAACAGGATGCCGACTGCAGTAGCAAAAAACTAACATTGCACTGCTGGCTGTTTCAAATTCTCTCCTTATGATTAAAGTGCATTACAGTCCACAAAAACCTGTCAGCATAAATGTATTATTCCTAAGGTGCCACAACTCCCTTAATGCTCAATTCTGCACAAGTTTTGACTCCAAAAGGCCTACAACTCTCAGCATGGCCCAGCCAGTGAAGACTAACAAATGTATTCCAACATAAGTTTTTGTGGACTGTAGTTCATTTCACTCATGAGCTACCCTCTGGAAAATACATTAAAAACGTGCTTCCTTTATCCAGATCGTTTTGACTGTGATACAATGACATACAAGCAAGAATATGGCTCAACAACATGGATCTCACACACTTTCCTGTTGCACTAGTTCTCCCGCAAAGTCAAGGTGGCTCAAAAGGGTCTCTAACAGATTTCCAGAGCTTCAAGGAAAACAGACCCCTCCTTTCTCCAAGTGAAGCGCAGCCTTTGTGAATGCGCACCACCCAGGCTGGTTGGGCTTACACTCCCCATCAGCACCAGCCAGCTAGCAAATTAGGTGCAGGGCCGGGGGTGATGGGAGCTGGAATACAACCATCTGAGGGAGGCACATTAAGAAAAGGCTGTTCTAGAAATTATGGGATGGATGGATGGATGGATGGATGATAGATAGATCTCTCCCCCCCCCCCCCCATCTCACACACTTCTGCTTTCCCTTCACACAGGCAGGGGCTACATGGGAATCCATCCAAAAAGTGACACTAAGTTATCATGGCTGTGGAAAGGCAAGCAGGCAGATTTGCAGAGTTAAACTGTGTTCGGCGGTAGAACTTGAGGTTGGACTGTCTCTTGTCTCAGAGTATGGCTTTAATTACAAGCCTTCCGGCTTAGAACGATTACAAAAGCGATCTTAGCTTGAAATGTATTTTGGGGAGGTACAGAACTACTTGCCTATGCAGACACTTGTACACATTTGGGGAAAGAGAGGGGAAGCAGCTTCAACTTTTCCAAATGTTGCGAGCAGCTGTATGTATCACCCCCATTGCTAGATCTGGGTCTGTTGGTGGAAGAGCGATGAGGTTTCTTTATTTACAGTGAGTACATACCAAGAGAGATGAAAACACCTCCCTAACATCATGGGTCACACAGGCTGGCATGGGAGGATAGGTGAAAACCACACTTGGAATCCAGGCACCAAGGAGACTCAGACTGCCCGTTTCTTTAGCACCATGCAAGGTAATGGGCCTCAGAGAATACTGCTTCCTTTGACTGTCCCGTTTTATTTTTTATTTTTTGAAGTTTGATCTTACAGAAAGTTGCATTATTTTTGTGCTTAATAGTGATTTTTTTATACATTTTTATTTTTGTGTGTATAATTATTGTTTTTATTAAGTTTTGTTAGTGATTACAAGCTGCCCTGAGAACCATTTTTGGGGTACATCTCCAATAATGAAATAAAAACTGTTTAGAGAGCTTTTAGTATATGACTCCTAAGGTAGAGATCCAGAAAGGATGACAGCCCTCCAAATAAGGCAGCACTCCTAACTGAAGTAAACTTATTGGGAAATCCCATTGAAATCAATCGGATGTACTTTTGAGGAAAACACGGACTGCAAAGGCATCAAGGGTGCCTTGTTTTCATGCCGTGTTCTTAGCCAGAATATTGCAATGTGTTTGTTAGCTAGGACAGGTGGGTGGAGAAATTAGTCTATGCCAGGGGGCTATTTTGTTGGCCTGCTAGTTGCTGTTGCTGTGTTAAATTTGCTTTACTGAACAGATTAATATTGTGTATGATGGCACAAATGCCCCCAGAGGTGTCCCAACCAAGGAAATGTCTAGGATGCCTGCTTGCTCAGGACTGCTTCCACGGCTTTGGAAGCAGTTACTCATTACTTTGGTCTCAAAGTGAAAAGTAACTGCTACTTATTTTGAGTTGGTCTCAGTTCTCTCTCCACTGGCCATAAAGGAAGCAAGCAAGAAATATAGGAGGGAGGGTGGGTGGATGCATGTCCTTAGGATACATTATTCTAGCAAAATAATAATACCCCAAGAGTTTTCAGTCAATGCACTTGAGTAGTCAGAAGCCAAGGAGACCAATTTAGTCCTGTTGAAGTTATTTGGGTCAACTAAGCCTGAAAGCATGCATTTTGCCTTAACCACATCATGAATCACCAATTAATTTTTCAACATTTGAATTAGGTATTTGTGATGTGGGGACCGATTCTGTGTTAGATCTAATCCTTCATTCGCTCTTCCTCCTTCACGATCCTATATACATGCACAAACTATTCCCTTTCCCTGCACCTGAGTTCTTAAATAATGCATCGCATTGGATCACTTGAACATAATTAATTTTCACTTCTGTTTTGTTGTCTACTGAGATCTTGGAAAAGAAGCAACTGGGCTTCCAGAGAAGAGCAACGCATAGATCATTAGACTCTCCTGGGTCAAGAAATAAAAGTGGAGGGGGGGGAGTGTGTGCATGGATGGGAGGGGGCTCAAAGTATATTTGCTAATTAAATCAACTCCAATAAAATAATCAAGGTTTGGGGGGACGGAGGTGTTGTTTACTACTATTTCATTTGAAGCTTGTTAAACCTCTTCCTTGAGGAAGAGTAACTAATTGTCTTGGTCTCAACGTGTAGGCTTTTGAAGTGCACTAAAAATAATCTACAGGCAAAATGGAAAACGCTGAAGGGGTGGGGGCAGAAAGGGAAGGGGCCATCGCGATAATTGGATGCAATTAAAGCGTCTGCCGCGTTCATTTGCCGAAGCGATTCTCTCCTCCCTCTTCTTCCCCCGCTCCGGTCCTCGCAGAGAAGTGACAAACTCAAGGGATGCTGCATCTGGAAGGCGGCGTGGGCTTGTTCAAGCGAGACGAAGAAGTTCGCGGCAGCGCCTGAAATATTGATGGGAGAGCGCAACCTGATCGGAGGCAGGGGGACCGACCGGCCCGTCTTTGCTTCGAGGCTTCTCTCCGGGAAATTGTAGCTTTAGCTCGCAGCCCGCCTTGAGAAAGGCTTGAATAAATGAATGAGTAAATAGATACAGAAAGGCATGCATCTATTGACGTCTTGCGCTCCTGAGCAGGGATGTCCGTACTGCCAGGGAGGCAGTGAAACGTGCAGGCGAGCTGCCCGAGCCGAGCCCCGTCTCCTCGCAAGTAAATCCTGGTCGTAACTTGAACAGACGCTCCCCTGTGCCCCCTTCTTTCCCCCTGCTCTCTTTTTCCCGTTCTCGTTACGGCAAAGCCAAAGCAAACTTGTGGGCAGACAGGAATCCACTCAAGTGCCAAATCCCCCCGACGCATTAGGGACTTGGCTTTAGGCCGAACCGGTCCCCTATCGAATAAGGGAAAGGGGGCTGGAATGGAAAATAAAGCACCTCGTTGCAGTGGGGAAGTACTAACGTGCGAGGGAATGAAGAAGCTCAGCAATCCTTATGGAAAGGATGTGCAGCTCGAGGTCATGAGCTGGCCGCTAAAGTGCTCGCTTTAGGTCAAGCGTTCTACCTAACAAGGTTGTTGTGAAGAAGGAATGGAAGGAAGCCATGCATCGGATCCAAATGGGTTAAAAACAAACTCTAATGAAGATGCTGTTTGCTCTTGCTCTTACTGAGACTTAGGCAGCGGTGTGGAGGCACATTCTGAAGGGCAGCTGTCATCATCATGATCCTTATAGCTGCCTTTCTCCAGAGAATCATCATCATCATCATCATCCTCCTCCTCCTCCTCCGGCCGCTGTATCAGTATCATTCACTTCAACCAACCTGCATTAGTGGGTTTTTTTCTCCAGCAGAATCAGGTCTTTTATAAAGCAAAGAGGTTTTAATTGCCCATTCTAGACCAAGCCACCTCCAAATACTTTACATCAAGGAAAAATACCATCGCTGCTGTGAAGATTGTGCCCTTTCCTGTGACTGCGAGGACCTGAGCCAAGCTCGGAGAGAACAGGAGATTCTGAGGGGCAGGAGTGAGTGGAGGCAGATGATGCTAATTAAAAAGTGCGCAGGCTGCCTCCCTGCGAGCCTTGGCTTCGCTACACCGCTATTTTAACTCCAGCAGTAATAACACCAGTAGCAACCACTGGCCGCTAGGGTGATCCGTAGTCCTTGTTCGGCTCGATAGAATGAAACTGATATGGAAGATAAAGAAAAGACCTGCAGCTCTGTGCCGGCCCTGGAGGGATAGGTGTGCTGTGTGACCGGATCCTGTTGGCACCGGTTCCTGGGCAATACTGGCTCCTTGGAAGACAGGACCCACTGTTGCATTTGGCGTGTCTTCCCAGCAGCAAGCGTCGCTCGGGATCTGGTGCCAGCTGGATCCAGTCACACGTGCGCGAGGGGAGTCACAAGAAAGGGTTGTGGTGGACGACGATCAGAGTGCTGAAGGCAGGAGCAGGCAGGCGCGGGGAGGAATCTACCAAACCATCAGAACCGTGACCCGGCTAAGGAGGTGTTTGAGAACGCAAGGAGGGAAATGTTTCCGTGTGCAGGGGAAACCGCTTGACACTCTAGTATTACTGTTTAATGGTTTGTTGCTGACAGAAGCCTGGAAAAACCTTTTAGAACCCTCTCTTCAATTAGGTTGGTAGGTTTTTAAAGCAAAAACAGGGAGACACCTAAGCACCCCTGCTGGAGAGCAGGATGTACTGATTTCAGCCGTCTGTCCTTCCAAATGAGTAAGTGCTGGCTGGCAATTTGGGGGCTTAGGCGCCTTCAGCGTGGAGGTCCTTGGCAAGCGCCAGTGTGACAGGGCAGTCAGAGTATTTGACTGGGACTGGGGAGATCCTGAATCAAGTCCCCACTCGACCATGAATTCCACTGCATGACTTGAGGACTTGGGGCCTACCCTACCTCACAGGGTTGTTGTGAGGCTAACATGAAGGGGAGGGCCATATGACTGCTCTGGATTTTTGGCAAGACGGAAAAACCAGAGGGATATGGCTGCAACAATAACAATAACAACTGTTATTCTTTGTGCGGGTCATTGCAACGTTAGGGAAGGCTGAGCCAGTTTAGGCGGACCGAGAGCTGCCTCGAATTACGTCCGAGGGAACTCCCTCTGGCAGAATCAAGCCGGAAGAATTCTCTTGGAGCGATCCGATTTAGTTAAGCAAAACACTGCTTGATTGCGGTAGATCCATCGTATCCCTCCCCCAACTTAATGACGTCCCCATCCAAACAAACTCCCTCCTATTACTAATTCCCCCCTCCCCAGAAAGATAGTCTACGACACCCAGCTTCGTTCCGCTACCTCCGCCCCCCACCCCACGCCGCCCAGCATACACCCCCTACCCAAACTGAGCCCTGTCAAGAAAGTCATTGTTCTTACCAGCCTGTCGTTCCCCCCCCCCCCCCCCGCCTCCCAATGCCTAGGGATGTCGGCGTTAAGGCATGGCAGCAACGAGCTGCCCGCTCAGCAAAGCACACATTGAATCCATCTGAGAGGGGATCCGGTTTAAATTACACGACAAATCTGTACAAGAGACAGTGGCTGGGTCTCTGTGGATCTTTCCCTTCTGCCTTCGATTATTTTGACCCCGAGTACTCTGAGCACCGCGAAGCTGCGTGTGTGATCCATCTGCAGGCTTCTCTCTCCCCCTCCCGCCCCCTCTGCCCCCCGTCCGCCACTTCCTTCACACTAGCGGTATGGAAAGCCCTTGACGCCTGCCAGTCTGTTATCATGCGAGCGGGTTACAATCCAGCAAGCGAGGGAGCGGAGCGGAGCGGAGCGGGAGCGGGCGGGGGCGACGCGCGCCTTCGTTCCTCCGTCCATTTCGGACTGGCAGCGTTTAACTCCCTGCCTCTTCCTGCAAATAGCTCGCCTTCGCATGGAGGAGGTGACCTCTTTTTGTGGGACCCACTCACTTTGCTATTAAGGAATGACAATAAGACGTCCTGGCTGCAGGAGACGAACAGCAAATGTGTTCGGGGGTAAACAGGGCTTGGGGAGGTGCTGAAGCTGCGATCAGCGGATGGAGAGGGAGCTTGGGGTTCTAGCCTCGGAGGGAAGAAAAAGAAGAGGCGAGGAAGGGAGGGAGAGAGAGAGAGAGAGAGAGAATGAGAGAGAGAGGGAGAGGGAGAGGGAGAGGGAGAGAGAAACTGTTTTCCTTTGGGGCTATGGGATGCTGGGTTTATAGTGAAGCGCTGGGCAGAACACTTTCATTCTGCCACTTCCCATTTAACTTCTTGAAAGAAAGCAGTTTGTTCAGGTATATACGGAATGTTAGAACTGCCTTGCTGGATCCGACCAAGAAGCTCATGGCACCCAGCAGTTTGTTTTCCATGGCAGCCAGAGCATTACCTTTAGGAAGGTCACAAATAGAGCGTCCATCAAATAATATATAGACATACAGACAGTTGTTGCTCATAATAAGTGGGATGAATACATAATAGGAGGGGTTAAATCTAGGCTCATGTTCATAACAATGAGACAAATAAGACATAGTCAGTTTAAGTCCCATTATTTCAATGGTTCTGCTCCATGCATGGCTAAGTCTAATGAAATACACACATGCACACAATGTGCTCAGAATAATCTGAAGATACAGGTTTGGATCCAGTCTTACTCTTGCTTGAGGTCGAACCATTGGCCTCAATGGGGCCACTAAGTCGTGACTAATGTAAGCTGCACTTACCTTGCTGGACCCACTCTAAATATGACTAAATCCAACTCCAGCCCACAACTTTTTATTGTGTGTGGCCATGTGCTCCTGCAAGCAATCCCTCCGATAGATGTCAAATATGTATCTATTTATACTGAACAGGAATGGTACCACAGGATTATTCTGGTTATCAAAATCATGTGCCTGCGTATCCCTGGACTCATATTCACCGTTCACCACAGACCCAAGGTCTACAGCTTGCAGCTGCCCTATAAAAGCAAGCTGGGGCCCTTCCAGATTTACAATGTTTTAGTAGAAAGAAGATTCAGGTTTTATCAATTCCTGAGCTGGAGTCTGTCTTAATAGAAAGAAATAGTGGCCTGGATTTGTGCCCAGCATTAGCCTTACTTAGAACATACCCACTGAAAGTATGGGACTTGCAATAAACTAAGGTTGGATACAACCCATTGGATACACCCAGGCTGGCATGTGGCCTGACTCTCCGATACAGGTTAGGTTGCAAATTAGAAGAAAGAAGTGGAGAGAGAGAGAGAGAGAGAGAGAGAGAGAGAGGGAGGGAGGGGGAGAGGGAAGCTGTGAGGGTGGGAGAGAGAGAGAGAGAGCTTTCAGATTAGAGTATGTGTGGATACAAACCAAGCTCTCCGGATTGATCTTAGACTTCAAATACTATTCATACTTCCATGAAATGAAAGATTTATATGTTTAAAACAAAAGAAGCCCAGAGTGTGTCACCCACCTTATTATTTCAAAATAAGTCAACAGAAGTATTATTTTATCTTCTTGAACCAATTTCAGTAGCACCTTGTGTGTGTGTGTGTGTGTGTGTGTGTGTGTGTGTGTGTGAGAGAGAGAGAGAGAGAGAGAGAGAGAGAGAGAGAGAGAGAGAGAGAAGGATCTAGTTATCTGTCTATCTTTTGACTACACTGTTTTTCCTCTAGTCCTGTGTGGGACTATTGGGTGTGGTTTATAAAGCCAGTACATAAATAATAAAGAAATGTACATTTCTACCAAGATTTCCCAACATATTTCTTTTTTAAAAAAACTCAATATTTTACTCTAAGTGGTCCTTAAAGAATTAATAGATAAATGTAGAGCTAAAAATGTACACTTTAGGACTGATCTAGATTTAGTCATAATGAGAATGGAATTTTAAATCAGTGGGGCTTAACTTAGGCATGACTTTCTTCAGTTGGTCTGCCCTAAATATGACTAAGTCTGGATCCAACCCACCAAGTTCTTTGAGAATTTAGACAGAAAACAACAACAATAACAACAAAGACTTGTAGTATCTTAAAGTCTAAGGGATTTGTTCTGGCATCATATTTTGCAATCCAGAGTGGTCTTTGTCAGATGCCTGACTCTAGTTCGCTAAAGCTTATATGTGCTAGTATTTGCGAGTCTTTAAGGTGCTAATGTGCCTCTGTTGTTTTTGAAGTCACAAACACAGCAATCCTGTCCCAGAAATGGCTAAACTGTGTACGGTCTTTCTGTCAGAATCCAAAACATAATCCACTGGCATGAGGTTAGTTTCTTCTATTCCACCTGACAGCACTAGGCCTCTAAGGTGGCTAACAAGGCTAAAATATGCAGCTAAGTTGTACATCCTGAGATGTTTTCAGCATTTCAAGAATTCTTTTGGACTGGATTATGTCCTCAACTCCAAAAACAAAAGTACAGGTAACCTAAAAGGTTTTTCTCAAGTTCTCACCTATCCTCTTTATCCAAGGAAGGAAAAAATGGCATATGATATTATTTATGGGACAAATATACCAGCAATCTTCGGGACAAGACCAAGAGTTTTCAAAGCTTATCTGTGTTTGTACCCATGCCTCATAAATAACTGTAAAAAAAATAGTATCCCAATTTCCTGTTATCGGAATGCGAAACCCAAGGCAGCCCATCATGGCTGTGCTTGCTGTACAGACTTTTTCTAAGAACAAAAAAGCAATTTAAGCTTATTGGACTCGTCCAAGTCAACACGTGCATTGGGGTTGAGTTACACTCCTAAGCAAACAGAGCCCGAAAGAAAGATCCATGGGCATCAATGGGGATCCTTAAAATAAAGTCATATGTTTATGATCTAGGAGTACCAGCCAGGCCAATTTTGTTCAAGGGGACAAGAAGGGCTGAGATGTTGGTTTCACTGCTGGATTATGAGATTATTTACTTCCAAACTTCACATATCTGTAAATTCTGTAGTGACCAAGGTGATCTCTGTCCCTCACATCCCTATTTCTTTCTCTTGCTCTCACCCTTTTCGATTTAGAATTCAGGTGTTAAACCCCAGCAGGAAATCATAAACTACGTGTGCAAATAAATGGACTCGTGGGCCAGCTCCTTTGGTTTCTCTGTGCACATCTGGCACGAATGACAGAAAGAAACCTTGCCGAGAGTTCATGGAAGGAGTTCATGATGAACTAAACTGCACCCCTTCCCTAGTAGCTTTGGGCTTTTATCTGCTCATTGCTTGCAACTGCCGCTAGACCGGGCAAGTGAGTGCCAGCAGACCTTGGGCTGTGGGGCAGAGCACCTTAGATGCAATATTCACGAGGCCCCTATTCGTGAAAGGGAATCAGGCCCATTCACCTGGGAGAACACTGTGCCTCGGCTCACAGTTTACGCCTCAGTCCGAAGAACATTTGCACAACCCTTTCCTATTTTCCCAGGGAGGTTAAGGACCTCAGCGACAGAAACCGACTTTGCCCCAAATGCATGTGTGATGGTCGGTTTGGGTTCAGCTGAAAGGATCCTAAGCACCTTTCATCAGAAATAAGTCCTAGATCGATCGAACATTACTCCTGAGTAACTTTAGAGCCGAAGTATTTTGCTCTGAGCAATGGAGTATTTTAAATGTCGGGGAATTAGTCGTGGGTGAACTGCCTGCAAGCGTGGGATTGGTGCTTCTAAAGAGGAACATTTTGGCTCTTTAGTGGGGTTTGGCTCCTGCAGGTATTTGTGTGTGGCGGGGGCGGAGGGGGGGAATCAGAGGGAGGAGAGAGAGAGAGAGAGAGAGAGAGAGAGAGAGAGAGAGAGAGAGAGAGAAACTATGAGCTCTTTATTTAGGAGTCTGGTTTGGCGACTGCTCATAGAAAGCTGCCTCTTCAACTTAATTATCTTAATTCTAGAGGGATCTTATTTGAAGGACGGCAGAGTAGTCTTTTTTTAATGGAATGTTGAAGCAATTCCTCCGAAATCAGCAGAATCAAGCATTTTGTGCGAGGAGGCAATCCAGAAGCAAGTGATACTAAAGATAATCACTAGAACTGGGACTGAAGATCCACACTGGATTCTCTTCCTAGCCCTGAAAGTAACTTTCCCACCACGTTTAAATAGATGGATTCAAAAGCGCGCTCGGCGTGACATCCAGCCCCAGCCCGCGGGGCGGAGCTGACAGTCAGTGGTAGAGCACGTGCTTTGCACGGGGAAAGTTCGAGGTTCTCCAGGTAGAGTTGGGAGAGAGCCCTCCCTGAAACCCTGGGGAGCCCTTACCAGTCCTCGTAAGTCATGCAGCTCCCTGGCCTGCCTTGGAAGATAGGGCTGTTTTTCACACTCCTGATCATAGAATGGGCTTTGGGAATTTAGTTTCAAGCAAATGTTGTGAGTTGGTGGGGGAAGGTAAGGAAGAAACGTGCATGTGGGTGCGTGGGGGTGGTTGATAAAATGCCCTTATGGGAGCTTCATGCTGGATATTCCATGTACAGTTCCTTTCAAAGCTTCCAAAACACCGAAAAGAAAGTAGCAGGTTTTCTCGCACTATGCGATTATTTAAATGCCCGTGTAAACGAACACCAAGTTATTCCTGCGTATTCAAAGGCTATATGTACAGGTCTAATTTCTTTAGAATCAGTCTTGTAACTGAGCTCATCTTAGCAACCCCACCCCCAGTCCATCAAGGCCTTTCTCTGCAGCACTGAGTGGGGCCTAAGCCGGCAGTTCTTGGAGAAGGGGAAAGGAAGGGGAAGGTGAAGGAGGAAAGAGAGAAGGAAGGAAGAAGAAAGGAAGTTAGGAAGAAAGGAAGTTAGTTTACCATATCTCATCCCTCTCTTTGCTTGTTTACCATTTCACCTACAGATTAATCTTTGTAGCTCCATAAATCAATGTACGCGAATTGAACGGATCCACCATCTAACCCACCCAGTGAAAATCAAGTGCCTAGAGAACTCTGTTGGTTTCCATTGTCAAAGCACAGAGAAGGCGGGATGCAAAAGATGCGCGCTCGAAGGAAACCCCGCTGCGGGGACTTGCCCCTGACTTCAGTGAGACTTTCTCCTCAGTCGGGAGACTTAGGCTTACCGCTTTCCCGGATGAAAATCCATTTCATTCCCACGGAACGTACTTCTGTGGAGTCCCACAGACACCGACACCGGTACCAGTTTGGCTGGGCAGAGACTCTCCTAGCTTTGAAACATTCTGATGTTCTGCTTTCCTTACCGGCCGATCTACAGTCCCACTGAACTGATTCCTTGGGGGGAAAGAAATCGAGGCAGGGTGGACATTAGAAGCCGGAAACCGCTTTTCTTTTCTGCATAGATCAGGAGCCACAGAGAACGTCTTGCGAGAAATCGCGTTTCTGTGCGAAAACCTACCCACCCAGCTACCCGTCCCCGGGCCGGGGGTCCTGCATTTCACAAGCAGCGATAACAGCTCCACCTGCTGCCTTCTCTCCCAGAAAACTGCCTCACCTTGAGGTCCCTAGATTCTGCCTCCCCCAGACCAGCACCCTCGGGGGTCACCAGGATCTGATGGGGTTCCCCTCATGGATAGGCCTGGAAACGGCACTTCTGCGAGCGGGGGCCTCTAGGACAAAGGGACCGGCACCAGGGGTCCTGCAGCGGGCGAGGAGGCTGGCGTTCGCGGAGGGGGAGAAGAGATCCAGGTCCCCCGCGGCCACGCCACCGTCTTCTCCTGAGCCCCACAAGCGCTGCTCCATAAAGCCTGCCTGGATCTTTCCCTACAGGACGCAAAACAATAAATATTTACCGCCGGCGGCGAGGCTCCTCCAAGTCAAGAGTCATTAACACGAGCCAATGAGAGCTGCAGAAAGTCACCTCCGCAGCCTAATGGATCTGGCTAATTAAATTGGTGGAAATTGCCAGGATCACATTGAAAGTGTTTGACTGGTTAGATGCATATTGAAAGCCTACCCAAGAAAAGAAAAGAGAAAAGAGAAGAAAAGAAAAGGAGAAAAATTGCTTAAGGAGAGGGAGAAGTTTTTCTACCCATCCCTCAGCCCTAGACCTAGGCACCGTCCTAGGCAAGAAAGATCGTTATCTTTGTGAGCATCCATCACATCTTTGGAATAAAAAATAAATTCTCTCTCTCGCACACACAGCTCACATTGATTCTGTTGCTAGAGTTGTAGGTAAATCTACCACTCTGTTAACAAAGAGGCATTGGAGCAATAACAATGTCACAAGGGTCCAGTTCAAAACAATTGGTCTACTTTGATGTAAAGGATGCATGATTGCTCCCCATTTGGCTCTCTCGGTATGGTTGGTTTGTGGCTTTGGTATGAATTCCACAGAAATTAGAATGGGGATTACGTAATACATTATGTGTATATGTGATTTATTTTACTGGGGCA
The DNA here is from genome assembly GCF_004798865.1 of Varanus komodoensis. Lineage (NCBI taxonomy): Eukaryota > Metazoa > Chordata > Lepidosauria > Squamata > Varanidae > Varanus > Varanus komodoensis. The sequence continues at coordinate 49,991,941 of NW_025335568.1, read as the reverse complement.
GGTCCTGAATATGTGTAGGTACGAAACCCTTCCAGTTGCAAAGAGTTCTTCTGCTCGGTGAAGATTCTTGTGTAGCTCATAAGCTAACACAGTTCAACAGGATAAAAGAAGTCACCCTATTGTTGCAAGCCAGCGATGAAACAGATAAAGGAAACTCATTTTAAATACAAAATATAGCTGGTTTGATTAAAAACTGTTGATACTAGTGGGGATGATTTTGTGCACAATTCCATCAATATGCTCATATCGCAATCACACTCTCGGAAAGATCACACCAAAAAAAGAAAAGACAAGTTCCATGACCAATTCGTTTCCCCAATGAGCTACTTCTGGTTCCAGCCATTTCTCGTAATTTGCCCCCAAACTCCCCGAATGCCTGCGTTTCTTCCCTAATTTTATTTCCTTGAAAGCACCGTTTGCCGCTGTCCTTTCCAAATAAGCAGAATTAGCTCTGAAGCTCCCAGTCCCTCTGTCCTCCAGAGGTTCCTCTGGCACGGAGGAATAGACTCGGAATAAAGCTGCAGGTCGTTCAGTAGGATTTCCTCCCACGGAAGACGGTACATCAGCCGCGGCCCTACAAATGTGGGAAGCGGAGCGAGGGACACGCTAGCACCTCCGCCCCCGCCCGCGGAACGGGAATGCTCCTTAGCTCGCCTTTGACTCGCTTGGAGGTTTGCACCCTCGCTGCTGCGGGAAAGAGGGAGAACGGGGCCGGTTCTGGCACCTGCGGAAAAACGCTTTCCTGGTGGTTGTTAACAACACGCGGGAGACTAGCAAGGAATTACCCTGCCAAATGCACCTGCCCCTTGGTTACACCGCCGGAGTAAAAGATCTCAGGGAACGAGCGCTACATGCGCGACTTCTCGTTCCGCACACCTACTCCAGAACGCCTCCCCGTTCCTCTGTATGAGTAGGGAACTTTTTTTTTTTTTTTTTTGATGCGGGGGGTGTCATTGTGGAATTGTACATTCCCAGGTCGGGTTGGTCTTTCGCGTGTGAGAGTGGATCTCTTGTTAAAAGAAGGAGAACAAGGCGACACGCTCGCAGCGGCGCTCAGAGTTGCTGAACCGACTCTAGAAGCTCAAGGAGTTAAACGCCGAGAAAGATACGTGGTACGCAGGGCGCGGGAGCGGGGCGGGGGAGACAGACTGAGAGGGAGGAAAACAGCCCATTAGGTCTGGAAGAGACACACAGCCCTGCCTGTCCCACGAGCAAGTGGCCCTGCGAAGTGGGGCGGGGGGGTCACGACATTTCCTTACTAAAATCAAGTCCCCCCCCCCCCAGCCGTCTTTATAGAGCATAAGGTGCCAGAAAGCTTAACCACCACCGCGAGGTCTGTCGTGACCGGGCGCTCAAGTTCGGGAAAACACAGACACAGAGATCACCTTCTTGGTCCTTCCCAGTGCGAGGCCTTAGAACAAGCGACAAACAAAACGAGGAAGAAAAAGCATCTTGCCAGACCTGGAGGAAAAATCCATCTCCCTTTGAAGTCGACAGCATTCTCTGTAGTTCCAAATAAGTCTCCCCTCCACCAGCCCACTGTTTGCGCGACACTGAAAGCGCTTCTCGGGTTCTCCAACTTTCTCTAGCTTATCCCATCGCTGGTGTCTTTGCCTACCTGACTCTTCTTCCGTAAATCTCCAGAGATCCTAATTTTTCTCTTAGTGGACGCCAGATTTTTAGAAAAACAAATAAACAAAGCCAAACCGAGAACAAAAACCCCTTCTGTTGTCTTCGCCCCAAAAGAGAAAGCAACGGATCTTCAGCAGTGTTGCTTCCAACTTAATGTCTTTCCCCAGTCCATCTTTGCGAGAGATGTGGCGATACCACCTGGATCTTCAGCTATAAATCCCCTTGCAAATAATAAATGGATTAATAATAACAAGGTATGAAGTTCTTTTTATAGAAAAAATGGGAGAGAATTGAAACTAAATGCGGCAGTTAGACAACCATTTTGATAAGAGGATAATTGAGGCGACACTGGTGTATAATTAGAGGATAATTTATGCTATATCCACTTTTATTCCGCCTCCCAAAATAAACCCAGTCCATAATCATTACAGGCAAATTGTTCTGAATTTTATAGCTGCAATTTGAACAAAATAGTGCCGTTAATCATGGGAGATTTTTTTTCTTTTTTGTGTATTCCTGATTAGAACTCTAATTGCCTCCTTTCGGAAAGTAAAAATAACTGCAAAGCGACTCTATTTTTATCATTAACAATATTGACAATAAAATAAAATCAACTGGAATTGTAATCGAAAGGCAAATTTAGGGCGAAGGCACTTTTCCTCGGGTAGTTTATATTGCAATCAAGATTTGCCAAACCACTAACCGCAGGTCTCATTTGCATATATTTGAAAGCATTACAGGAGCTTCTGTTTTCAATGGGGGGTGGGATCTATTACTGACATCTTTAAGGATTCACCCTAGGAGAAGGAAGCTGAAAAGCAGGCAGTGGCACCGATGGAGGATGATGCCGCAGCATTCGAGATCTTTTTATTAGATCCTTCCCATGGGCACATGATAGGCTCTGGAAGCATCTCACGTAGGAAAATTGTGCCAGTTTTGTTTAGCACTCTGGGTTATAAGCCACAGTCACTTCTACCAGTCAAGAAAGCGCTCTCGTGCTTTGGCTCGGAACCGGGCGTCTGAGGGACTTTGCGGATCCTAACGCACCCGCTTGTGAAGCAAAGGACTCACGGGCTCATGTTGAATTATTGGTCATGTGAAACGTATCCCATCATGTCTTATGCAACATTGCAATGAAAAAAGTGACCGTTCCAGATATGTCTCACTGAAGGGGT
>NW_025335568.1:49961625-49989034 GCF_004798865.1 Varanus komodoensis | reverse complement strand
CTCTCCCTCTCTCCCACCCTCTTTCCTTGCTTCGCTTTCTGCTCGTTTTGGCGTCCTCCCGCCCTCCCGCCCCCCCACCTTTCCTTCCTCCCGTCCCTGCCCGAGTTTCTCTGCCCTCCCTCTGCCTCTCGGCTCGACTCTCTTTCTCTGCATCCCAGGACTCGTTTCCTTGGAAGTCAGTGTCCCACAAATCAGCCGGACCTTGCTTCCGAGTGAACCGGTGTTGGGCGAAGATGCGCGGAGCCATCCCCGGCTTTCCTCAGTCTCTCTCTCTCTCTCTCTCTCTCTCTGATTCTGTTCGAAATGGCATCTCTTCCTCCTCCCGATCTCGGGGCATGTTTATTCGGAAAGTGACGCCCCGGCCGCAGTTTGCCGCGGCTTGCTCGCAAGTAAGCGTGCCTAGGGCTCCCAGCCCTCTCCCTGTAGGCACTGGCGTGTCCCAAATCCTCGAGCCATGGGCTGTCACGCCCGGGTCCCCACGCGCGCTTGCACAGGGCCCGGGCCGGCACCGAGGTGCGTGGAGATGCTCCGCCACGCGTTTTGTTTCGGGGACTCCGAGGCGTTTTCAGGCGCTGGAACGCGCGGTCCGTGGACTGTGAGGCTTGCAAGCCTGCGTGGCGGCAGACGGCGTCGGCAGAACGGGGCAGACGGGGCGCTTCGCTGCGCTGTTTGTTTGCTTAGCCCGCGGATGCCCTCTCCGCGGCGGCCTGTGCGCGCTCCGCAGAAACGCTTTCGGCAGGGCGCGCGGGCTCTTCCCCTGCTCCTGCCCCGGCGGCCGCTGCCGCAGCTCGAGCAGCCGGAGGCCGGAGGGCCACGCTCGGCGCTCGGCCGGCCGCGTTGCGCCGAATATTGGGAAGAGTACGAACAGGACTGACGCCCGCGGGAAAAGAGGCCAGGCGCTGCTGGTAGCTGCTGCCTCCTGTCCTAGTGCCAGCGCTAGAGCGAGAAAGTGTGGCGTGCACAATTCTCACAGATTAGCCCAGGCACTATGGTTTTGAAATTTGTCGTAAATTCGGCCCGTATATCCACTGCTCCTGCGGTTATCTGTTGGGATAATTTGTAACGAAGTGCCTCAAGAAAGAAATCATCCACAGCACCAATGCTCTGTGTGGCTATTTTAGATCAATGACTAGTGCCATGGGCTTGACTGTGGCATGTGCCCATCAGTCTAAACAAATCTGCTAAATGCTCCCTGTCTTTACTTTTTGAGATTGATTTAGACGCATGAGTGTACAGGACGGCTATATAGAGAGGAGATAAAATGCCTGCTCTTTGAAATGTATAGATAGATTCGTATCTACGTAAATATTGAAGGGGACATTCAGATAGTATAGTGCTGTCTTTGTGTATCTAGGAAAAAAGATAATTGTATATTAGACAGATGTAATAGCCAAGAATCACTTGATAGAATGTACTCCAGCTGCTCCATAAAATGTCATGAGCTTTGGCATGAATTAAAGACTTCTGCATTGCTCCCATAAGTAAGAGTAATTATTGTCTATTGTAATTATGAATTGCTAGCACACCTCGCTCACAAACCTATCAGGAAAGCAAATGTGCATTATGCAGGTAAAAGTAAAACCTCCATCACAGAAGACTGCCCCGACGGCTGTGTCGTGGCCTTTCCTTCTTATTGTCCCCCACCCCAACGTCTTTTAGCATCTTAGCAGTAGCGCAGAGATGGCTTTGTCCCTAGATGCTGTTAAATCTCCCCCCTCCTACCCAAATGTGGAAAGCACCCAAAACTCTGGGTTTTCCTTTTGAAGGAACGGTTCCCTTTCCAACACACTCTCCCTTTTGATTGCAGATCAGCAAAAAACCACAGTTATCGAAAACGGGGAGATCAGATTTAATGGGAAAGGGAAGAAGATTCGGAAGCCTCGAACGATTTACTCGAGTCTCCAGCTACAGGCTTTAAACCACCGCTTCCAGCAGACCCAGTACCTGGCGCTTCCTGAGAGAGCAGAGCTGGCGGCATCACTAGGACTTACACAGACACAGGTAATTCCTGGGGAAGTTTGGGTCCCAGTGATCCTGGAGGAGGCAGCATCGAGACAGACCCCCCCCCGCCGCCGCAAAGAAAGAAGGGTACCCTAAACCAAAAACAGTCCATGACCTGCTTTGACCAAAGGCTAGGAATACATCTAGAGCTTATCTTTTCATAGGACCAGTGGATTTCATAAAACAAGGTCAGCTGTGAAGTATCACTCGGAACTTTTTTATATATTTTTTTCTTCACCCTCCAATTTATCTGAAGTCTTTTGTGGTGCATTTCAAAAGGTTTAGGTCCACCAAATCCAGAATTTAGGCATTTATCTATTTCCACCACCCCTCCAATTTTCAGACTGTGAAGGATACAATTGTCAATGAGCTGGAACATTTAGAAGATAAATTATATCTAAGGTACACCCCCCTAAAAAAATTAGCTGGGATGGGAAACAGCCTCCCTATTCTGGTTTAATACAGTGGCAATATGGTACTCAGTCTTTGGGCCTGAAGAAAGCACACCTACCTTAGTAATATTCAGTAGTAAATTATCCTGGATGAGTAACTGGAATTCAGTGGGTGCCCTTAGGCAAAATGTACAAAAGGTGATGATAGAGCTGACGATCAAAGGGAAGTGTGTACAAAATTAGAGCAAGTTAAGCCACAGTTAAATGTGGTTGATGTGTTCTTGGTTTCCCAGCAAATTTAAGCTTGAATGACACACAAAGTACTATTGACTTGGAATAAAGAAGTAAAGCGATTAATTGGATTCATGAATAGAAAAAACAGTTCTTAAAGTTATGGTGGCATTTATAATCTTTTTTGGAGGAGGAGAAACCATATGCATACATGCAGGAGTTGCTTCCAAGAATGTAAGAAAGAGAGAATAAATATATGAATTGGGGATTTGGTGACTTATGGTGATAAGTCTGACCTTGGAGGCAAGAAAAGGCATGCAGGTGTATTTTAATAACCACACATTGATATGGTTATTACAATCAATGTGCGTTTGGTTCTTTGGGGCACAGAAAGCATGGCAGAGAGTATAAGAACTTCTGGATAAATGTGTTGGAATGACACCGACTTCCACTACTTGGGGGGAGGGGGTAGACAAATAAGCACACTTCAGATATTTTGGACTACAACTCCCATCCACACCAGCCAGCATGGCCAACAATTAGTGATGATAGGGGCTGTAGCCCAAGGCCATCTGGCAGACATCAGGTTGTCTGCCTGTGTTCTACAGGGTTGCAAAGGTTTCCCTTTCTAAAGTTTGGCCCACTTTTTCACTTCTGCATCTGTAGCTCAATTTTGTTGACTTTGCACCACTTAAAGACATCACTGGGATCATCCTCACTTTTACTTACAGCACTAGCCTGCTTAGAGAAGCATTGGGACTCTCCTTGCCTTTTCTCCAGGCTACGAAGTGGGCTGCTGGAAGGGGGCTCCTTTTCAACTCATGGATTACTTCTTTATAGACCAAGCTGGAATCCAACAAAAACGGACATGTTTTGGATTCAGGCCAATTTAGACCCATTGAAGCCAGATGCCAGACAGTTTTAGAGTCTGATTTTCAACTCGTTAAAACGAAAGTGGCACCCTTTGCTACGCACATTTACTTGGAAGTTCGTCCAACTGACCAGGGAAAGTTCTGACTAGGTTGCTTGGGATCGTACTTCTGTCAGTTTAGGTGAATGGCACCGATGAACCGCATCCTCGGGGACTCAGCGCTGGGCTATGCCAGTTTGGACCCCCGGATCCTTGAGCTGTGTGGCAGAACCGTTCAGTGAGCGCAGGAATGGCAGGGTGGGGTGGAGGGAATCTCCCAAATACCGGACGAGGTCGTGGACTCGGTATGCGCGAAGTCCTGCCCTCCCCCTCATCACCCATGTGCAGATAATTATAAATGGTAGTTACGTATTTACAATTATGCAGTATATTATAGACCAGTGCATGCCCTACCTATCCACGTATGCTGGGGTTCTGCGTGCGTAGATGCCCTGCATGGGCGAGTGAAAAATGCACGGGCAGGGTGAACGAGTGCGTTGTAGTATCCCCACAGAAGGAAATGGCCTTTTAAAAAATGCAAAACCAGTTGCCTAAGCACGTGCTAATTGCAGGTGACTTACACAATGGAAATGGAAGAAAGAGGAGAAGGGTATGCTAAAGTTTATGGCCCTGCAGGAGCTTGGCCGGGTTGCACCAGAGAGAGAGAGAGAAAGGCAGACAGGAAAGCAAGCAGGCAGCTCGAAGCGGGGAAGACGCATCTCCACGGGGCTTTCTCGCTGCCCCTCGCTGCCCTCTTAGTCGGCTTGCTACGGGCTCTCATGTCTTGTCTTCCGCCTTTGGGTTGCAGGTGAAGATCTGGTTCCAGAACAAGCGCTCCAAGTTCAAGAAGTTGCTCAAGCAAGGCAGCAACCCGCACGAGAGCGACCCCCTGCCGGGCTCTGCCGCTCTGTCCCCGCGGTCTCCGGGCCTGCCTCCGGTCTGGGACGTTTCAGCCTCTGCCAAAGGAGTCAACATGCCTCCCAACAGCTACATGGCCGGTTATTCTCACTGGTACTCTTCTCCACATCAAGACACAATGCAGAGACCACAAATGATGTGAGTGGGCCAAGAGAAACAACTCGCTGGAGAAGCGGCGTCTCCGGCAGGGCTTTGCCAAGGGGGCCAGCTCGCCGGGCTCCGGGTGGCTGTGGAGTGCGGCAAGGGAGACGGGCTGGGGCGGCTCTGCCTTTCCCTCTCCTTTAACCTCAGCGATTGATCTTGCGCAGAAAAGAGGCCGTGTGCGTGGTGGCCCACGTCAGATGATCCTCTTTGGGATATTTCCATTGGGACTCGGAGGCACCAAACCTCTCTGGGAGTACAAGTCGAAGCAAAACACAACAAAAAAAATTTACAGACTTTTCCCACCAGTCCACGCAGCAACTTTCAAAAAAGAACTTGTTTAATGAGAAAGAAGCTAACGAACCTATCTTATTTTTATTCACTAAACCGAGAACGAGATTGGAAAGGGTGCTGGCCGGGTGGGGGTGGGGGGAAGCGGGTGTTTGGGGGGTTTTATTATTTGTTTATTTCTTTCTTTTGAAGGGAAAAGAAAATGCCATTGGAAAAAGAAAACAAAGCTGAGGGAGGGAAACTTTTCTCATTCATTTAGAGCACTCCACAAGGCAAAATTGGCATGCTTTCTCCGAGCGAGCGGGACTGACAGCTGCGCAGACGATCCACTGGTCTGCCTGCTTCTCTCCCTCCCCACTCCCTAACTCAGTAAGCCACCTGCTAGGGATACCTGGAACTAGGGGCACCTGAAATTGACCACACTCTCCCGACGCCCCCATGCACACCCCATTGCAGCGACTCGGAGCAGTGCAACCCTCGGATGTTTCCGCGAGGGGTCCAGAAAACGTCCCCAGTAGATTATGTCCCAAGAGAAAGAGAACCAGAGAAAGTTACCTCCTTAACCAAACAAACCCACACCCGATCCTAAGGCTAGAATCCCCCATCACCACCAGCCGCTTCTCTAACGTGATCTGCGGCACGCTCGGCCTCTCAGTTCCCGAGCAACCTTGTTGTACATATTGTTGAATTTTAGCTGTATATATATACACTTTGTATGTTTTGTCTCCTTTCATATATAGAGTAAAATCCACAAAATGTCAAAGAGCTTTTAACATGTTCTTTCTCCCTCTCTTTCCCGCCATCCAAGTTGCAAAGAGAAAGGGCAAGAGCTTAACCACCCCAACGTTAAAGCACAGTAGCTTGGCATTTGTTCATCTTTTCAGCAAGTGTGCAGCCTCAAAGGCCACTACGGAGTACCAGTGACTTCAGCAGGACTACTCCGGAGAAGACGTTTGCTAGATGCTCCCCTATCTAAGTAGACAGCCCACCGAAGAAAGAGTCATAGGTTAAGTTCTAGAAAAGTGGGTGTGTACCCTTGGCTCTGTCTGTCTGTCCATGTACTAGGTGGTGGTCAGGATAGATAGATGGATATTGTGTAGCATTTGCGCACACGCACGCACAAACACACACGCATCCCAGTCATAAAATCCTGTTTTGTGACTGTCGACCTACCTAATCAGTAAACAGTATCTTTGTTCTAAAGGAGACTTGTCTCGATCCACAACCTGGTGGATTTCAGCCCGTCTGCACCCTGCAAAGATGACTGAACCAGAATGGCTCTGCCCTCTCTTATCTGTGCTGCTAAACAAATGTTGGATTTTGACAACGTCGTGGCATTTCCATTCAGTTTCAATATCGATATCCCGAAAGCTGCCCTCAACCCATCTCGGGGCTGTCAGGGTGCCTTCTAGTTTGAGGCAGGTTCAACAAAGGCTAAGAGGTTGCCTGCCTTTGTATGTGGGGTGGGTGTTGTCGCTGTGGCAGATTCCCCCCACCCCACTCCGTGGCACCCACCCTCCCACCCTGAGCAGACAACTGGAGCTGCTGAATGGTCTCCAGGAGCCCTCCCTGGTTCACACAAAGCCGTGTCCGGGGCGAATGATATCCCTTCCTAGGCTGTGCAAAGGCGAGAAATCATAAAACATGAAAAGCCCCTTTCGTCACACAAGCAGGATGCCCCATACTGCGAGAATTAATGGCTAGAGCCCTGGGCATCCTTCAAATTATGAACCTTGAAACCACTGAGCCATTTATCAGAAGTCAATGGAGATCCTCAGAGTGCTCCATATAATGACAGCTACATACAGTCGTGCAAAAGGACAGTCACTATAATTAGACACAAAAGCCAAGACTACTTACCAATATACCAGCGCCGGTTTTTTGTTGAGCAACTTCCACGCTCAGTCAGTCTTCAGAATGGCTTAAAACCGATCAAGTCTTGTCATTTTCTACCATTCGCATTGTTACATTAGGAGCGAAAAAAATGTTTTCTTTTCTTTCTCCCCCCCCCTCCCCATTCCTACTGTGAAACTTTGGGTTCAGCTCTCCCCAGGTTCAATTGTGAACAAAGCCCCCAGCTGCAGCGCCATCCAATTTGAAGCAGACATTGGGGACAATTTAAGGTTTTTATCCATAAGAAGGTTTTTTCCCCCATTCTCTTAAATGCAGCCATAATTAGAGTAATTTTTCATGTAGCCCGCTGATTACAGCGTTTTTACCGTCAAAGATAATTACCTGTAATTTTCTTCCACTTTTAATACTAAAAAGCCATCTTTATTTAGATTCAGGAACAGGAAAGGCGAAACAAAAGAGGGAAATTATTCTGTTATTCATACACAAATTGCAGAGACGTAGGACCTAAAATTGAAAATTAACCAAAATTATAATGCTAGGAAGAATGGAAGAGGCTTCTGAGGTACAGCTGGCTGTGGGGTTCACTGAATTATTCAGATTCATGTTAGAGAGGGAATGCTATCATACATTTAAACCAAGGGTAGCCATTCCTTTTGTGGAGGAGCCAGCTTATCCAGTCCTCAAAGATTTCCTGATGAAAGATAATCCCCCCACCCCCAGAACCAGTTAAGCCACTGGGAAATGGGGATGCTTCAAGCAAAGCCACAATCCAGTCGCAGAATGAAAGCTCCCAGTTCCAACAAGCGCCTCTAAGAGGAACAGGCCTTTACTGCTAAGTAAGTATATTTACTCTAGGGTGAGGATAGTACATGAATGTAGCTCTTAATCTACTGAAATAGGTGGCAAAACTCGCATCAGTTGTAATGAAATTGGACTTTAGCTTAAGTGTGCTTAATTAGGAGTCATTCCTTCCCCTCCTCTTCTCTTCCTTCTTTTCTTGTGAACTTGCTTCTGGAGGGGGCTGGTTGATCCATTCATCCTCATGCACACTCCCCCACTCGGAAACAGCCCACCTCTCCCCTGCCCTCACACCACACATACAGTGTGGTAGAACATCCTGGAGGGTGTGTTCGCTTTCCCTCCTGTTACCTCATTTCATTTCTCTCGGTTGGTGCACTTTATTTTGTCATAAATGTCCAGCTCTTGGATAGGTGAGATGGGAGCGGAGAAGGCTGGCAGTGGTGCTCGTCTCCCCTCTGCATGCCACCCCCCACCCTGCATCTTTAAAACTATTTAGAAGCATGGAAGTAGATGTACTGGGTTTTTTTTAAGGGGGCTATTAGATAAACAGGGTTGCCTTAAAACAAAAGAACAGAAAAACCTACAGGAATAAGGTTGGGAAGCTTCTAAGCTTTGAAAGCATTATCTGTGGCCCTCTGATGGAGTGGGCTGGGGGGAGGAGAGAGAGAAAGATCACAAACCACAAAACAGCGTCATCTACAGACAGACCTTGGACAATTCTGCCATTCCACCAGAATTTAGGGTTTTTCCAAAGCAGTGTCTCTCTCAGCTGCTCCAGATCAGCACCCTGTGCATAGCACATTGGGTAAATGCCTCCGAAGTCCTCACCTCTGTATCAAAAAGGGATACCTAATTTTCCACTTGCAGGCTTCCAGTGTGAAAAAGTACCTGGAAAGATGATGATGGTGATGATGCTGGGCGCTTGTGTGGATTTGTGGTGGTGGTGGGACATACACATAACGTCTCTGGGAAGTGTGTGCATGTCTGTGAGGTGTGTGTGTGGGTGGGAGAGATTTCTCTTCCCTTGAAATCTAAGGTGAAAGTCCTTGCAGATCCAGATGGTTGCTGATAAGAACCTCGAAAGCAACCCGCAACCCATGCAGAAGTGAAAGGTGGGAGGAAACGTCCTGAAGCAGATCAGGGAGAGAAGCCCGCTTAATCCTGCCAAACCAAAAAGACTGCAGCAGTCGGTTTAACATAAGCAACCTGGGCCAAATCTCAGCATCCCTGATTCACCACAAGCCTGCTTAGAAGTGGTGCCCAGCTTGTGTGGATATCATGATTTACTTCATCATTATGGTGTGGAAAGGCTAGTCACAGCATAAAGTCGAAGTAGCATGGTCCCGTGGAAGAAATGGGGTGCATTTATTTCCCATTCAGCTGCGTTAGGTAAGAGAAGAGATACGACGGAAACATAGAATTCATATTTTGGACCTTAAAGGTATGTATGTCCAAGAGAGTTTGGAAAACAGGTAGTCCGGATAGGCCTCAAAAAGCCGGACCCAAAGCTATTTAACCTAGAGGGGACCCTCAGTGGGCTTTGCAGGCGAGGCTAAGCATGCGTACTCCCAGGTGGCCCGTTGAACTCAGCGGGAGTGACTCCTAAGCGAGGATGCACGCAAGCATCGCCTCGCCTCGCCTCGCCTCGCATCGCATCACATCCCCTGGGAAGTTGCAACACAGAACCCCCCCCCCCACCCCCCGCACCAGCTCTCGCTGCGGGTTAGACCCCCGGCTGACAGTAAGGCGACTCTGGATTGGACCACCGTAACACCGGTCTAGAATGTAAAACCTGAGCAGTAATTGGAAGGAGGTGAAGTTCCCTTCTAGAAATTCCTTCCAAAATGACACCTCATTGATGTTGACAACAGAGCGGTCCAAGCCCCCACTCCGCACCTTACCCGGTCCGTTTTGAGACAACCCCCTCTCAAACCGCCCCCCCCCGCCCCATTCTTTCTGAGCCTCTGAGTGAGTCATTTCATAGGGAAAAGTCGAATAAACGGGATGGCAAAGAGACTTGGCATTCCGAAGCCCACCACCTAAAGCCCAGAGCATCCCAGAAGACGATTAGCAGGCGGCAGGCAGGCAGGCAGGCAGGCAGGCAGGCAAACAAAGAAACGATCAGGCTTGGGAGTGACTCAATTAAATAAAGGACTAGGAAGGAACCCTGAGAAACCCTCCAGAGCTGGGATCTTTCTTTCTTTCTTTCTTTCTTTCTTTCTTTCTTTCTTTCTTTCTTTCTTTTTTTGAAAAATAAATAAATAAATAAAACTGAAAGCACCTATCATTAAATCGTGAGGCACTGAAAGGATATGCAGAAGTCAAGGAGAGTTAAAATAGAAAACCAACCAAACCAAAGCCAAACCAAAACTTACCCCCGTGTAAATCTGTTAAGCAGAGATGAGGGTCTAAAGAAATCTAGAGTGAAGAGAGCGGTAGAGAATATTTTTCTGAGTCCCAGGGCAGAAGCTCTTTCTCTATATTCTTGGTTGACTGAGCATATCCAGGTGTGAAATTGTTTGCACACCCCAGCACCTCTTATATTGCCAGCAAAATTAGCTGTTATTACTGTCACTGTTTAGTGATGGTTAGCTTGATAAAAAAAACCCCGCTGTAATCAAGACCTGGCGCATCTTTGCAAATTACAGATAATTGTAAACGTCCAGATTATGATAATAGCATCCTAATCCAGCCTGCAATATAATTATTACAGAGTGTTACATCTGAAACTGTCCAGTAGGGCTAATTCGGCCATTATTTAGACCTTTTTCCCCCACTCTCCCTCTCTCTCTCCTCCTCCACCACTACAAATGGGTTGCTGAGCTGAAAATGTACGCTTGTAATTTCACGGGGCACTCAATGAGTAATGATAGAGGAAAGGGGGGGAATACAAAAGTGAAATGTGAACAGGAGCGATCAAATCAAAATCGGGAGGAGCAAAGAAGGGGGGAAGGAAAGGAAGGGGGGATAAAAGAAAGGAAGGCGTCTGGGTTGATTTAGGGGGAGAATAATAAGAGCGGGAATTAAGCACAGCAAATCAGGGAGCCGGAGCGGTGCGAGTCCTCCGAAGCTCCGTGGCCGGCGAGGGGGGCTTGGTCGCGCATGCGAGGGTTGCCGCGGCTGCGGCGCTCCGGGCGCGGGGAACCGTGTGCCACGACCCGCTCGAGGCTGCAGCCGCCGGAGAGGTCCGGGAAGGAGGATCGGCTCCCCCCCGCTCCCGCCCGCGCCCGCCCCCCCCCCCCGGGCGCGCAGAGAAGGCGGGGGCCGAGGGGGGGGAGGCCTTTGGCAGGCTGCTGGGGAGACACGCACGGGGAGCCCGGCGCTGCCCGCGACCTTCGCGGCTCGGCTTGGGTTCCGGGCGTCTCCGCCTTGCCCCCCCCGCCGCCACCTCTCCCCTTGGCTCGCACTGGGCACAGGGCTTCGCTCTCCGCCCGGCCGCTTCGCACAACCCGGCCGCGCTTGCTCGCCCGCCCTCACCCACGCGTTCCGCGGGGCGCACCCACGCAGCCGGACACGCGCCCCGCCCCGCGGCTTTGCCTCGCCGTCCTGCTCGCAGCGCAGCGCTACGACCTAGGCCGTATCCAGCCCAGTGCCCTGTCTCCATCGGTGGGCAGCCAGGCGCCTTCAGAGAACCACACACACGGGCCAGCTCGCTCGCTCGCTCGCTCGCTCGTTTATTAAATTAATGCACCGCAGAGCTGGCAGAGGCTCTCGGGCGATTGACAACGATGACAAACGAACCAAAAGAACACCCTGAACAATCAAGTGTTTGAAGGCTCTGATTCTCTCTCCCACAGCGTCCTGCTCCGGCACCTGAAGTTCAGAGACAGACGCTAAATAGAGATTCCCGACAGCTCTCAGTGCCTCGCCATGCGTTCCAGTGGCCCTTCCGTCGATTTATACCCAGATCCCTAGCACGTTGAACGGCGCAGGCATCTATTGCCAGGGGCTTCTTCTTTGCAAGACAGAATGCCCGGCAGGGTCTCAAGTCTGCTCCAAAGCACTGTTGAGGATCCGGCCGCGGGCCGCGGGGGTTCTTCTCTTCATTAAAAAAGTGGGGCAGCTTTTATCTGAACAGCAGCATCTCTTCTTGTCCTTGATGCCACAGTTATTCTTAGGAAGCCAAAGCGAATTTCCTTGCTATCTGTCTCCACGTACCAAAGCTTTTTGTTTTTGTGTTTTAGTTTAGTTTCCTCCCCCCCCCCCCCTTCACAGTCTACCGTTGGACAAGCCCTTGGAAACCCAGAAAGCAATTAAATTAGCCGGGCAGGGTCTTAATTGCAATTAATTAAACAAAGCAGCCCATGGAAAATTAACGCTCTCACCTATTGTCTTTGATGTCTGGAAAACGATGCACAATGCAAGGCTGTTCGAACCATCAAAGGCGGCACTTGAGACATAACCCCTCACACGCTCATGCAGATTCACACAAACACTCCGCCACGGTCCTAAGCCAGGCTATGCGGAAAGACTTGCCTTAAATCAATGGAAACACTGCTAATGCATTGGAAATCACGGCGAAAGACCCCCATCCTTTTGCTCCCCGGATTTTCAGGAAATCAGAGGTTCAAAATGATACTTCCGGCTTCCCGAGCTGCCCTGTGCAGTGTTACTTGGAAGTAAATCAAGAGGCTGACATCAAAGAGACCTTCCAAGAACTAAAAGCTGCTGGTGGTGACTGGCACGAGGTTGAATAAGTCAGAACTTTGAATCGCGGAGCCGGCTTGGGGCGCTTTCTGAACAGCCACCTTCTTGAAAAAAGCCGCTCAGCTGATTCAAGGGCTTGGGCTACAGGGATCAGCATTTCAGGCCAAGAATCGCTATTCTCTCTTCCACCGTCCCTCCCCGCTTGCCTTCCAAGTTCGTTTCGGGCTGAAATGGTTCCGATTAAACTTCAAAGGAAAAGAGAACCACCGGTACGTGTCGAGAACATGTTAGCTCCCAGGTTCGGTGGGGAAAAACTGCGGCCTTCCAGTCGTGGCTGGACCACATCTCCCATCAGCCCCACTAGCCAGCCACAACAGAAGAGCCAGCCCTTCACTCCAGGCTCCTTAGATCTCTTCTACGTGCCTAGACCCCAGAATCGAGGCTGACCTGAGTTCCCCCCTTCAGGCCTTCTTTCCGGTGCGGGGTGCGCGCGCGTGTGTCGGTCTTTTGAGGTTTTATGTAAAGATTTCACAAGGAGATACATCTCTGGGAAGAAGGAACGCGTCCGCTGCAGGAGATGGCGCCCCCGAGCCATCCTATTCAGAAGCAAGACCCTCTGAGTTCAATAGGACTTACTCACAAGGAAGGATTACCTGGATTGCGGCTAAGGGGTGTCAGAAACTGACGGAGATGCTGGAAGGCCAAGGCTGTTTTTCCGGGTGATTACACCGCTGCTTTCTCCCTCGCCTCCTCCCTTGCTCCAATCAGGTTCGGGGGAGAGAGGGGGTTTTCAGAGTGAGAAGCAACCCACCCATCAGAGAGCCCGTCTTGCAGACCACGGCGCTTGCAAAGGGGCAGGCCGCAGCCTGACTTTCTGCGCAAAGAAAGCATGAAAGACTCCGGGCTCGTTAAGGTGTTTTCATTTGGTTAAACGGTCGTCGCTTCCGGCATTTGGTGGTTTGCTATAAAAGCTCGCTTCGGGATGCGGGTCGGACTCCAGAAGACTTGTATAACCTGGGGCAGATGTTCAGTGCCTTCGGAAATAGGAAACAATCGATGGGGAACACGAGAGGATTTCCGAAAACACACACGCACACACAGGCCTCCATCTTCATTGTTCAGAAAGGACCTATAAAGCACAGGTTACTGCCCGAATGCAGGTCCTGCAAGGAGGGCTGCCTACGGAGAAGGGCATTTCTAATCCACCCCCCGTGCCCCGTTTTCTCTAGGGAATCTGCCAGAGGGAAATAATCTCTGTGGTTCCGT
Source organism: Varanus komodoensis (assembly GCF_004798865.1). Taxonomy (NCBI): domain Eukaryota; kingdom Metazoa; phylum Chordata; class Lepidosauria; order Squamata; family Varanidae; genus Varanus; species Varanus komodoensis. Next base: position 49,975,582 of record NW_025335568.1, on the reverse strand, counting down.
ATGCCCCATCAAGGCACCGGGGTATGGTGGGGGTGCAGGCGGGCGCTTTGACGCCCACATTGCGGAGCTCTACTGCGGAGGGAGCCAAGGAGTACTCCAGTACTCCCGAAAACGGGACCGTGGGGGGTCGAGCACTTTTGCTGGGCTTTGCTAAAGATCCCCTCATGCAGTGAGCCCGGAGTGGGAGCTCCGTTCTGCCTCCGAGCAGCCCAAAGTCGGCGTTTTAGCCGCGCTTCGGAATGCAAGGGCCTGTTTTTCTGGGTGGCTGTCGACGGAGAAGTTTCCTTCGAAATGAAAGAAAGGATGAGCTCGAAAGCGGGAATAGTACTTGCAATTTCTTTAGGATTTACCATGGCGAGGGGGAGGAGGAAGCGGTAGAAGGAAAGGTCACACAACAGCCAAGGGAGTTTTAGAGGAGGGTCGCAGAAGCTCGTTCTCTGAGATGGGCGCAGCCGAGGGAGATGCGCGGAAGAGGCGGCCGGTCGCCGAGAGAAAGGACGAAGCTGAGCTTTCTCCTTGCCTGCATGTGCCTGCATGTGAGAGAGGAGCAGAGAAACTCTACAGCAAGCAACGCCGACCTGGCGGCCTCCAGAGGCGAGGGGCTGCAATTCCCATCCTGCCGGGGGTGATGGGCACTGTAGTGACCCAGAGATCCGAGGGCACCAGGCTGGGACAGGGAGGCGGCCCTTCGGCTTCCAGAGGGGAACGATTGGTCTTGCTGCTTGAACGCCCCGGGCTAGAGGGCTGGAAGGCCACCTCGGAGAAAGCGGGTCCCAGTCCAGGCGCCTGCTCCTCCTGGCTGCGCGGGGCTGGGTCGTCCCGGGAGCCCGCGTGACCTCGCCTCGCCTCCGGGCGGCTGCAGGGTGGATGCTGCTGTGGGTGGCTGGGTGGGTGAACCTCTGGGTGGAGCTCGAGCCCAGAGGAACCAGATCAAGGCGGGCGAAGCCTGCGGGCTGTTGTCTCTCCGGTCTGTGTCCCTCTCGCAGGCCCTTGTGGCTCAGCCCTGGAGCCATTCGGCACCCACAGGAATGCGTCTCCTCTCGGCTCACCGCCTCCCCCTTCTCCCGCCCCCTGCGGCCGCCCCAGCGTCACTAGGAAGCGGCGGCGAGGAGCGGGGGAGCAGGGAAGCACGCTTCTTAAGAGCCTGAGTCTACCCAGCACCGCTGATTATATCTTTGTGTTAGTGAAGGCGCGATGGGGCGATCCCACCCCCACCCAGGAAAAACACTGTCTCCATCCCGGCTCCTAGCAAAGCTTCCTCAGCAATACATAATTTAAAATACATCAGGGTTCAGCGCCCTATATTTCCTGTACGCTCATAGGAACAATAAGCTACGAGGGTTAGCTTTGAAGACTCGGTCAGACAAGGCAGATTTCGGCAACTGGGAAAATTGCGTTTCTTCCAGGCAATCCCCGTGCTCACGCAAGGATGGCATTGTGGAGGAGAGGAAAGCATAAGGGCTAGCGCCCTTCTTAGACGGGGGTGGAGGAGGAGCGGAAATCAGGTCCTAGAGAAAGAAAGAGCCGTAGGTATTGACACCGACCAGCAAAGTGCCCTGTGGTTTCACTGGAGGAGCTGCTGCCCTGAATCACAAACTAAGCATTCCCAGACAAACAAAATAGGAAGCGTCAAGGTCAAGGTGGACCAGAAACTCCCCCACAAAAGGGGGATTTTCATTGCACTATAAAAATCGTTGCACCCTACTCGGGGGGCACGTAGGCATTCCCGGCTCTCCCTGGCTCAGATTCGATACAATGCAATGGTGCGAAGCACAAACCCAGAGCAGAGGCGCTTTCCTAGAAGAATTTCCACTGGGAGACAGAAAGAAAAAAATGGCAAGCCATCCGAAGTGTCCCTGTAATGGAGCGGAGGCCACAGAATAGGTCGGGGCTGAACAGAGTTACAAAGAAGGGAATCCCCTGAAGCTTAACAGAAGCTGCTGAAGACGTACCTGTTCTGCTAAATACCCACAGGAGCAACACAAAGAGTGTTGCATGAGAAAGTGAACAATGCACACTGAAGGAGACAGCTCTCCCCCTCTCCCTCTCCCTGTGTGTGTGTGTGTGTGTGTGTGTGTGTGAGAGAGAGAGAGAGAGAGAGAGAGAGAGAGAGAGAGAGAGAGAGAGAGAACAATAGCGTAAGGCGTCTTCCCGCCTTCACACGCACAAACCAGGAAAATTCCAAAAAGCAAAGATCGTGTTCTATTTTTAGACATTAAAATCATCATTACCAAACACTATTCTCCGAAACCTGCTAGAAAACAACCAGGGTTAGTTCCTCTTAATTAGAAAGAAAGGAAGGACGGAAGGAAGCAAGCAAGCAAGGAGAGGGAGGGAATGAAGAGCAAGAGATTAGCCGACAGGTACATTTGCTGCAGGCTATAAAGCGTGCCTTTTCAGGTTTTGCCTCCAAATCCTGAGACGTCTCTTACTGAACTCCTCAGATGACAGAATGTAATTTTATGGTATTTTAATTGCCCCCCGAAATCCTCTGTTAAAAATAAAAAGCCCCACCATCAAACCAGAAACACAAACCAGCCCTGTGGCACACGCTTTGCTGCTGGTTTACTGCAACAGTTACGGCACAAGAAGAGTGCAAAGGTGGCCGAAATGGAAAGGCCGTGCCCACGCCCCATCCCTCCGCCCCACATAAAGACTTTGCTTGCATTTGGAACCCTGCTGAAATCTGCTCTGGCAAAAGGAGCTGGCTGAACCCACAAGCGCTTAAAGAAAGGCGAATACATTCGAGCAAGCGAAAGGGAGAGGTTTCTTTGTATTTGGCCCATAGAAAAACTAGCATCTTCCTTCGATGGATTCCAGCGCATTTTGCACCCTGCGCCTGCCCCAGGACACCGGCAACTGGGACACCGTTTGCACACGGCCTCACGTGAACCCCCTCGCTTCCACTTTCCCCACACCTGCTGCCCCCCTCCCCCACAGTCATCCAGGATTGGATTTAGGTCTTGGTGCTGTTTGGAACGGTGGTGGGAGAGAAGAAGTATTTCAAGACAGAGGAGGAAAAGACCACTACTGCCTCTCCTGTGTTTAGCAAAAGATGTTTAATTCTTTTTAAATTAAATGTTTATTAGCTATGTTTAATGAAAAGGCCAGCTTGCTAGATAGCCTTCGTTCCCAACTCAGCAGAACAAGAAGCAAAAGATCACCTAACCTGCCACCCCGTTTCTAGAGGTCTGCCCTGTTTGGGAAGCTCCTTTTTGAGGAAATGTCCTTTGTCTAATTAGCTGCAGGGACCCTGGATTCTTTTGGTTAATTGCTTTTATCGTGGGGTTTGCATGGGGAGGCACAGGGAGATTTCTCTGCTTTCACTCAGGCATAGATTTTGCCTGCTTGCTTTTTCCTCCATGTTTTGTGCCCCCCCCCCCTTTTAGGTCAAGTGAATCGTCACCAGAAAAGGTGTTACCAAGAAGAACAAACTGCTTTTAGCTGGAAAGGATGCTTTGAAAAGAAGCAGCCCTCTCATCTTTAACAACCCCCCCCCCTTTTCTCACATCTGTACAATTCCTTAGCACTTCCGACAGGCTTTCTCAGTCTACCTGCAAACTTCTGCAGGGAAGACCAGCACATCTGAAATCTTGCCCAAATGTGTGTGTAAGACTTACACCTCTAAATAAGTAGTGTTGCTGTGGTAATTTTAGAAGCAACTTAATTGTCACGGGGAACCCCCTCTTTAGATTGTAAAGGGCATAATTACATCACTTACTTCAGAATCAGGCAAATCAGCTCAGTTGCATTTGGGGGGCCCTCCTGCTCAGTCTGCTGAGTGGGGCCCTGTGCATGCACCCCCAAATCCTTCCCTGATGGCACCACTGAAAATAACACTTTGAAAAGGAGCAAGGGCAGGAAGGAGAAGAAGCAGCTGTTGCAATTCCCATTTGACCAACTGGAGAGGGAACCTTTTAGAAATATTTCTGTTTTTGCTTTTTCTTTTCCTTTTCTCATGGTGGAAATAATTTTATTTATTCAGAATATACAGTTTAACTCCTCTATCTACACGTATGTACAGGGTTAAAATGACACTGAAAAAAAGTCTCTGGAAAAAAGCTGAGGTCATACGATTTCAAGGCACCTTTGAAAGTGTCCACAGCTGGGGGTGGAGGCGTAACAACCTGAAAAACAACAATAACCCCAAAGTCCGTTTGTTTTGTTTTGGTTTAAAAAAAGAAAAGGAAAAAAAGAAAAGAAAAAGGGATTTCCTTTGAAATGCAATAAGTTACATGCACAAGGCTTTACATATTTCATCCTGTATAGTTTCCTTTCCCTTAAAAATAAAAAATTTAAAAGCAACCAAAAAGTCCCCCATATGCATTTTTCTCCTTTAGGGGCAAAAATGCCAAAGTCCAAAAAAAGGGGCAGGGGCAGACGGAACGCTCTGTTCTGCTTTAAACATCAACCCTAATCTAGTAGATTGTCCCAGAAGCCAGAGCTAAGGGGTGCTGTAGCGAACCGGGCTGCAAGTGGCCCCCGAGGGCGCTCCCGCCGGAGTACCAGGAAGAGGAGTTCTCCAGGTAAGGGGAGGCAGACGACGGGTTGGAAGTTGCCCCGTGAGCATGAGGATGGTGGCTGAGTGACCTGGAGGGGCCCTGCGGTTCCCACACCGCGGGAGACTGCGGAGAATTGCACGCCATCGGGTCGCTCGCACTGGGGCTGTGTTCCGGGGGCATCTCGCCGTTTTTCATGATCTTCTTGATCTTGGATCTTTTGTTCTGAAACCAGATTTTCACCTAAGTGGAGGAGAAGGAGGAGAAAGATGGTGATCCAACTGGACGATAAGAAGAACTTCATAAACCGGCTGTACACAAGCAAAAGATTAAAGTTAAAAAAAATGCATTGCCTCTTGAAGCACCTTGATTTGGAAGCGAATAAATTGGCCTGCTATATAACATGCGTGTAAAATTAAATCCCATTGCATTCAACCAGGCTGACTATCAGGAATTTCTGAAGTAAGCGGGTTTAGGATATCAACTGGGCAACAGCCAGGTGCGCGCCTAGTGGAGGAAACCCTTCGTAAAGCATTGGCAGTGAGTTAACGTCTGGAGGCGACACATTGGTCGAACCTCATGATTCAACCACGAGTCATGTGCAAGCAAAGCCACCTGTGGTTGAAAAGGTTTACTCCCAAGTAAAGGATTCCAGTGGAAATAATCAAGAGGGGTTTTTTCCCCCCTGAATAAGGCTTCACCTTAAATGCATGAGTACGACTCATGCTGGGGCAGAAAAATGGCCCAAAACTGCCCGCGTTGCTGTCTGGGGAATGAATGCAGAGAGCTGCGGGAAGCCTTCCGGCTCCAACGTGCATAGCTTTGCGCCTTTAACCTCGGAGCAAGCTCCAGCGAACACAATCCGAGCCATCCAGAGCGGACCTGTATCGGATTGCGGGGTCAATGTGTTTCTGGGGACATGGAAAATAAGCTCCAAGGATTAACAGGAGCAGCTTTTAAAGGAGCACCGAACCCGCAAACACGGGAGTCCCAGGAATCCCTCCCATCCACAGTTGCCATTTTGCTATATGGGCCGCCAGATGTCAGAGGGGGCAGAGTCGGGCCCCGATCCGGCTCCCACACAGCCGCCCCCAGTTCTGTCGCTGTCAGCACGTGAGGCTCGACTGATCCACCCCGAGGCGGTTTCCGAGGAGGGAGAGAGCCCAGGTGGAACAAAGGCACCACCCGGGGGCCCGGCGCAGTTCGCCACCCGCGCCCCTCTCCGCGGGAAGGAGCGCCCCGCGGCTGCGCGCGCGGCTCTGGGCTTCGGCTTCGTGCTCCCTGTCTCAGGCACCAAGTGCAGCCCCGAGGCCACGGCCCGGCGCAAGCCCCCGGCCGGCACCCCCCCCCCCCGGGCCCCCCCCGGGCCCCCCCCCCCAAAAAACCCCCCGGCCCCCCCCCCCCCCCCCCGGAGCCCAGCCGGAGCCCGCCAGCTCAAAATACCGAAGATCCGCCACGCGCAGCCGCTCGCCCTCCCCCGCCTTTTGTGCCACGAGCCCCGAAGGGCCTTCCGAAGGCGGGCCGAGCGCGGCGCCCGGCCCCCGGGAGACGCGCGCAGCGAGGGCGCCGCGCGGGGCCCGGCGCTTTTCCATCCGCGGCGAGGCCGACTGGGAGCACCCCGCCCAGCGCGGCCCCTCCGCCGTCTCCCTCCCAGGGAGATCTGTTTGGTTTCAGCGGAGATTCCTTTGAAATCGTAAGCCAGTTTTCCCCGGGAAGTTAAATTCCTGTGCAAGCCGGCCGAGGGGAGCGCTAAATTGGGCGTGGGGCCCAAAATATAACCCCCTCCGTCGTGGGCTCTTTTGATTTCAGGAAACACAAAAGAGGAAATAAAGAGTGTGATTTCTAAAAGAATCAGAGAAATCAGCCAGCCGCTTTAGGAGCAGAATTAGGCCCCTGGGTTCGGGTGGACAGAGAAGGATCCGCGGACATTTCTAATCCCGCGCTTAGAGGACGCCCAGGCTGCCCTGCACTTTGCCCAGGCAGCTGACGGCTCCCAGGCCGCGGCCTTACCTGTGTCTGTGTCAGGCCTAAAGACGCGGCCAGCTCGGCTCTCTCGGGTAGGGCTAAATACTGGGTTTTCTGGAACCTCCTCTGTAAGGCCGCCAACTGAAAACTGGAGTAAATAGTCCTTGGTTTGCGAACTTTCTTTGGTTTGCCGTTCACCATCCTCACCTCCGGCTCAGCCACTTCTTTTTCTGAATAATTTGGAGGGGAGGGGAAGGAAAGGAGAAAATAAGCTTGGAACGGGAGGTAGATCCCAACCCCAAATACAGTCAACCCCAGACAAGGTGGATAGGCCAGGATCTAACCCGCTGACCCCGACGGAGCAGCAAGCTAGTTTACAAACAAACGCGCGATGTTTGGTCTGCAGAGACCCTGGAAAATGAGAAGGGGGAGGAGGCGGCGAGAACTGACACGGCAGCAAGAGTTTTCCTGTCAATTTCTTCCCGAAGGCGGGAAGCTGTTGGCGGTTGAGAATTTAAGCATCATCCAGTTCGCCACCGAAATATGATTGTGCATTTGGTTCCAAAGGGTTATTGATTCGGGGGATCGTTTTAGTGCAAGAGAGACACGGCTGTGGGGACGGAGCTAAGCTTTTTCCTGCAGCCTTTGAATAATTAAAAGCAACCACCGAGTTCCCCGTGTTCCCGCCTTCCGTCCACGTCTGTGGAACTCTCCTCCATTCAGAAAGACACTCTCTTTCTACCCGTCACCTTCCTCTTCCTCTCTCTCTCCCCCGCTTTCCCTCCCCTTTCTTTTCCTTTTTATTGGGGTTTCATGAATTCAGCGCAGCCAGGTGAAACGCACTTCTGGAGGCTAGGGAGTTCAGATCGGCCGCTCCACATCGCCACAAGAAAACGGTTCCCCTCCATTTAAGCCGAACGTACCCAAATCCAGCGCAGACAGTGAGCCGATTATACAGAATAATCTCGCCGCCGATCGGGTAGGGGGGAGGGGGAGCGGGAGGGGAAGGGGAAGGGGAGGGGGAGGGGAGGAGCAGGCGGCGGGGGGGGGGCGAAAGGGAAAGGGCGGCGTAGCTGTTTCTAGTTGCTTTTACCAATACTTAAGGTGCGTTTCCCTAGCTTTCGCGGAGTGACAAACAACCCATTTCAAGAAATAAACAGTGTGAAGGAGCCGTGTTGTGAAGGGAGGCGAGAGAAAGCAAAAATATCCGTGTCTTTGTGTATAGCACACACGGGCTATCGCACAGCTCAGTCTGCAAAATCGGAGCGTAAAAAACAAAAGCGGGTCAAGCCGCCCCGAGAGGCAGCCTTCGACCAATGCTCCGGATCGGCTTGGATTGGCGACAAGAGGGTGTCACAAAAGCGAGGTGAACGTCGGAAGGGAGGGCTGAGCGGCCTCTGCACAGCCCCGGCTTTTCCCGAGAGAAGCCGCGAGGAAGCGCTTGTATGGGTTGAGTCCCTCGCCGAGCGCAGGAGCTCATTTTAACACAGTTCTCCAGGCGAGGGGTGTGCGTTGCGGGGCGGGGGGTGAAGGAGAAAGAGAAGGCATGAAATCCAACCCGGTTCTCCTCCCCCGCCGCCCCCCCCGCCGCCGCTCGGCCTGTCCTTCGGTGGTGAATTAGCAAGCAGCCAGACATTTTCCAGGGCTTTGCTTTGCAATTATGGCTTCGGATGCGCGCGCGCGTAGCTTTGGCTAGTACCTCTCCTCTCGCCCTGGTATTTACTGTGGATTGTTGTTGCTGCAGCACCAGCAACAGAGACACCCCTTTCCACATTTCTGATGTGTTGTTGCCTTCCAGTCCGGAGCTGGGGACAACAAAGAATCCGGATCAAATTCTTCCCCCGTTCTCCTTCTTTCCCTCTTTGAATTCGCCGGGGAACGAGGCTCCGCGGCGCCAGAAGCGGGACGTCCTTCGCCTCCCACAGCTCCGGGCTGAATTCAGAAGTGCGCGGAGGGGGGGGGGATAAGCGCGCACTCGAGAGGGGACCGGGCTAAGGTCTGGTGGAGGGTTGGAAGTCCGTCCCCGCTCCAAGGATCCCTGGCGATCCGCGACGTCCCTAGGTGAGCCCCACGACGCGCTTGCGGGCAGGGCGGCGCGCCGCGCGGGGCGCCACGAAGGCTGCCCGCGTGCCCCATCCCTGCGGGGGCCCGCCGCCTCCGCCTCGCCCTCGCCCTCGCCCTCGCCCTCGCCCTGCCCTGCCCTGCCCTGCCGCCCCTCACCTGGCTGGCTGGCGGCGCTCGGCGCTCGGCTGTAAGCCCCGCTGTACTGGTGGTAAGGGCTGGCGTAGCCGTAGTCGGCGTAGGCTTTGGCGGGGTAGCTGGCGGCCGTCCCGTTCATGCCCTGGTACTGGTACTGGTACGGGTGCAGCGCCTTGCCGTAGGACGCCGACGAGGGCGAGCAGTAGCCGTGCGGCGCCCCTCCGGGAGAGCTGTAGTAGTCGGGGTCCGTGGCCGAGGACTCGGGCAGGGTGGGCGACTCCTGGGGCGGGTGGTGCATGGCGGCCGCGGCTGCCGTCGCCTGAAAAGGTGCCTGGAAATCGCCGGATCGGATGGCTGGCACTCTTCTGTCAAACACCCCTGTCATACTTGGAAGGCGGGCGGCGGGCGGGCGGGCGGCTCGGTCTTCTAGGCAGCCATGGCCGGGGGGAGGGAGCGAGGGAGGAGGAGGAGGAGGAAGAGGAGGCGGCGGCGGCGGCGGCGGCGGCTGGGAGCTCGCTGGGGCTGGTTATGGCTCTGGCAGACTGCTAGCAGGGAGCGTAGAGGCTTGGTTAAATCCTTAATTGCGCTCTTACGCACAGCGGGGTGGATCGGGTTCCATTGGCCGAGCAATCAGGAGCAGCGACACCCTAACTCGTCCAACTAGTTTAGCACAACAAAGCTCTCCGAGTTCCTCTCCCTCTCTCTCTCTTTTAAAGTTTCATTCACGCTTCCTAAAAAAGAGGAGAAGGAAAGAGAGAAAGAAAAGGAGAGGGAAACGACAGGCACCATTATCTCGGGGTTCTCTTTCCTCGGGCCAGAGGGGGCGGGCAGGGGGTAAGAGACGTCCTTTTGCGGGGGGGGGGGGGGCGGGCGGGCAAGGTTTCTGTGCAGTGCACAGACGGCGATGATCATAAATACATGGCACTCGAGAGGCGCGGGGGGCTTTCTCCACCAAAGTGTGAACGCTCCCCCCACTCCCGTGCTTCTAGATCAGCACTCGCTTCCCGTTGGACGCCAGGCGCTCCTCGGTTCTCCGAGAACCGGAGTCCATCGCTTAGGGGGTTCCTGGGTGATTGTTAAAAGTGGATTCCTCAATGGGTTAAAAGAAAAAAGGCAAATGGCATTCTTCCAGGAATGCAGATGGGACGTTTGGATGTAGAACGGAGACGGCCCTGAATTCCACCTCTCCACCCCCACCCGGCCACGGCTAGCCTTAGACAGGACTCTCACCCTCAGTTTTCCCATATGCAAAATGGGGATAATCGCGGGATGAAATAGATTGAGGATTCCTTACACGATTATTCGGGATTCGGCTTCACTGGAGTCTTTCACACACTCCAGATTTCGATCAGAATCCAGAATTATCTCTCTAAAAGCAGAAGAACTGTTTCGACATAAACATCAAGATCCCAGTACTGAAATTAGCCTCGTCGTGCGCATCCAATGCTCATTGGCGTGACTACGCTTCAGTGGGACTTTTTCGGGGTGTCTTTTTTCGGTCTCTCCCCCCCTCCCCATGCATCAACCCCAGAACGCTGACTAACAGCGCGTGTGTTTCGCAGACCCACCGAGCGCAGCGTGGGTGCTGTGTTATTTCTCGAGTACGGAAAGAAGTGGCGAGGTGGAGAGAAGACATCCAGTGACTCCCATATATAAAGCGGCCCCCCTCGTTCTGCCATGTAATTGCCAATTTGGATACACCGATCCCAGCTTGCGACATCTTCCAAAGCGCCCCCCACCCAAAAGAAGTGGGCCAGGCAACTCGTCGGTGTATTTCCATAATCATCGTTCATTCGTGATGCCCTGCAGAACTGCTGATCAGTGCAAGAGCAGATCGTGCCTGCAAGGACAGGCGTGCGTGCTTGTGCGCGGTGGCAGTGGGAACACGAAGAACAGGCGTTTTGTCGCTTTCTTCCTCCAAATTCTTGGTTCCCATGGCTGCCATTCACCTGCCCTCATGGTCTTGCATTTTCTCGCCGAATCTTCTGCTGTACACCTCCTCCTCCTGCCTAACTAAGCCTCCACCAGCCTGGCGCCGCCCAGGTGCGTCGGACGACAACTCCCATCATCCCCAACCAAGACCGCTTCTGATCATCTCGGTCTTCCTGCTTGCAAACAGTCTCCCCGAGGAAGCCCATGCCTCTGTCAGGATCGGGATGCCAGGCTCAGGTTGCGATCGTGCCTTGAGCACTCACTCGGGTGGCGGGGTGGCGGGACGGGCTTGCCAATAACCTCCCCCCACCCACCCGCGGTCCTTTCAGCAACCTCTGCCCTAAAGAAGAGGGTGTCTAACGAGGCCGAGTGGCTGAAAATATTATGGTTCTAAGAATAAACAAACAAATAAGCAACGCTACACGAACTGACGGCGCTTCTTTTGTCCAGCTCCAATGCTTCCCTTAGCCCCACCATCCACGGCTTCTAGGGTGGGCCGAGGGAATAAGCTAGTAATGGCGGAGTTCCTATGCCTCGGGCAAACCATTCCAAGGCTGTTTTTCAGTGGCCTGCAGCGCAGATTTTTCTCCCGTCTGTTTACTCTCCAGATTTAGACTGTTTGCTCTCCGAAGATCTCGGAAGCAGCTGGGTTAAACTCGCTCTCGGCGCCTCGGCCGTGCGAACTGGAAAGCGGGGTGGTTTATTCCGGGAATGTCCACCCCAGCGCGTTGGGCCCATCTGTCACCTTTGATGGCTAGGAATCACTTCCCTAAACCCACGGCCTGCACACGCACACGCAGGCGAGCAGACAAGAGCGCGGCTCCGCGCAAATCCCCGCGCAACCGCGACCTGCAGACGGTGCAGCGGGGCCCGCGCACGAAGGGCTGGAGCCCGGGAAGTGGTCCTGACTCAGGCGCCCACTGTACCCCCTCGCCGTGGGGAAGGGGAGCTTTTCACCGGGGCGGGGGCAAAAGATCGCTCGAGGAAGGCGCTGACGCCAGGTCTTTTAGCAGGCCTGTTGCAGAAGAGAGCAGCGAGCGGACCGACGGGGCATCCCGTGGCCTGCCCAGAACTGAGGCGGCCTCTGGCATCTCTGGACCGGGCGTGCTGAACTCAGGCTCTCGGCTTCTTGCCCCCATCCCCATCCCCGCCGTGCCCGCTCGGCATTCGGGGGCTCGGCACGTCCCTCCCACTGCGGCCGCGACGAGTCCCGGTCACGTCGGGCGGGCCGCGCTGCACGGAGTTAGAGAGCGGCCCGTTCTCCGCGCGAGAAGAGGAGTGACTCTGGATCGCAGTGGTGGCAAGGAGGACTTCGACGGGAGCAGCTCCGGGGGCAGTGCCTGTGACGCCGTTAAGGGGAATTCAGGGCTGAAAGGTGTATCGGTCGGGATCTGTGCGAGACAAAGTCCGACCTGATGTGTATTGAAAATTAAGGGCCAAAAGCGCGGCCTTCTTTCGGAATAATAGTAATCATGATGATAGCAGCAGCAGCAAATATTTATGATGGCGCTGCTTGATTTGACACGTGTAACGCACCCTGTTCCTTCCCCACCCAGCCCCAACCCGATTTCTGGACTCTCTCGTTTGCTTTGCTCCGTGGTTTATATTTGGCACATCCGGAGCGGAGAGTCCAGGGAGCTCTCAGTAAGGAAGCTGGAGCCGGTTTGCTCTTGCACAATCTGCTCATTGTTTAGGGCTCGGGGATCCGAGGCGCGGGGGGGGGGCAGTGGGGGGCCGCTGGCTGAAGTGGTCACGGCAGGAGCCTGCGGCGGCGGCACACTGGCCTGGAAAGGCATTCAAAGAAACCCCAAGTGGTGTTCTGCTGAGTTGGTACTTTGCCTTGCTGGAGCAGCGGCCCCTTTGCTGCAAACAGGGATCCTGCCTAGGCCAGAAAGGAACCTCGGTGCCATCCCAGCGGCGTGACACGTAGGAAGAATGGGGGGCATTCTTTTTCTCTTTCTTTCTCAAATCCCACTGATTTTCAGCATCGGCCTCGCGGCTCCAGGGGGAGGCTTCACCAAGTCTTTACTAAGAGCGCCATCTTGTGGCCCAGAGGCCCCATTGCTTCGGGCTGGCGTCGAAGAAGGGCAGAAGTCCAGGGCTAAAGGAAGCCCCAGTAAGGGAGCTGATTCTGCGCCTGCGGGTGGCTTGATTAGGCACCCCTTGCAGAGACAGAGACAAAAACACACGGAAGGTCCGGAAGGGCCTTTCTTGTGACGCCTCTCTCAGTAAGGTTTTTATTTGAAATTAAGAAGCAAAACTGCAGTCTACTTCTGAAATAATACCAGGGCGGTGAGAGCATTAGAGTAGGACCCAGAGATCAGGCCTCTATCCAGGGCCAGCCCTACCATTAGGTAGGGTGTGGCAACTCCCTCAGGCAGCAGATGCTGGGAGGCATCAGCACGGGGCTTGAAGAGAAAGCTGTGTGCATTGCAGGCCCCTGAATTTAGCCTGCTCCCTTCAGCTTCAGTGGAAGACAGTCCTTTGTCATTACTGTTGGTTAGATTCCTTTGCCTGTCCAGAAGGATTTTGCCTATGGAATGGGATGGGGACCCTATCTTGACCTTTGACGCAGGCACCACTCGGTCTTGGGCTGGCCCTGGTTCTAGTCACCACTTGGCCCTGAAACTCATTTGGTGACTTTGGTGCAGTCACCAACCCACACTCTAACCTACCTCACAGGGCTCTTGTGAAGATAAAATGGAGAGAAGGAGGAGAATTATGTGAGCTTCTATGTGGGGGTGGGGAGCTCTAAATATAATTAGTGAGTAAACATCATCCTGAATCACAAGTTGGAATTAAGATTGCCCGGAGAAATATCAACAACCTCAGATATGCAGATGATACCACTCTCATGGCAGAAAGTGAAGAGGAACTAAAGAGTCTCTTGATGCGGGTGAAAGAGGAGAGTGCAAAAGTTGGCTTGAAACTCAACATCAAGAAAACTAAGATCATGGCATCTGGTCCTCTCACTTCCGGGCAAATAGATGGGGAAGAAATGGAGGTAGTGACAGATCTTATTTTCTTGGGCTCCAAGATCACTGCAGACGGTGACTGCAGCCAAGAAATTAAAAGACGCTTGCTCCTTGGGAGGAAAGCTATGGCAAATCTAGACAGCATACTAAAAAGCAGAGACATCACCCTGCTGACAAAAGTGCGTATAGTCAAGGCTATGGTTTTCCCAGTTGCAATGTATGGCTGTGAGAGCTGGATCATAAGGAAGGCTGAGCGCTGAAGAATTGAGGCCTTTGAATTGTGGTGCTGGAGGAGACTCCTGCGAGTCCCTTGGACCACAAGGCAATCAAACTGGTCAGTCCTAGAGGAGATCAACCCTGACTGCTCTTTAGAAGGCCAGATCCTAA
>NW_025335568.1:49777416-49961525 GCF_004798865.1 Varanus komodoensis | reverse complement strand
AACTGCAGCCAAGAAATTAAAAGACGCTTGCTCCTTGGGAGGAAAGCTATGGCAAATCTAGACAGCATACTAAAAAGCAGAGACATCACCCTGCTGACAAAAGTGCGTATAGTCAAGGCTATGGTTTTCCCAGTTGCAATGTATGGCTGTGAGAGCTGGATCATAAGGAAGGCTGAGCGCTGAAGAATTGAGGCCTTTGAATTGTGGTGCTGGAGGAGACTCCTGCGAGTCCCTTGGACCACAAGGCAATCAAACTGGTCAGTCCTAGAGGAGATCAACCCTGACTGCTCTTTAGAAGGCCAGATCCTGAAGATGAAACTCAAATACTTTGGCCACCTAATGAGAAGGAAGTACTCCCTGGAGGAGACCCTAATGCTGTGAACAATAGATGGCAAAAGAAGAAGGAGATGGCAGAGAATGAGGTGGCTAGATGGAGTCACTGAAGCAGTTGGTGTGAGCTTAACTGGACTCCGGGGGATGGTGGAGGACAGGAAGGCCTGGAGGAATGTTGTCCATGGGGTCGCAATGGGTCAGACATGACTTCTTAACTAGCAACAAAGACCATCCACAAGCATCAGTAACAATGGAACCTGCTTTCCACCTTGAATTTCATTATGAGGAAAGGCATGATATACGTGTGGCCGTGTGCAAGGCTGTGATCCAGGGTTCCAGCCATTCTATGGCTGTGTACCATGACCTTGACCCATTTTCTCTCCACCCCAATGTTCAGTCAATATCCTGTAGCCGCTGAGCATGTCCAATCCTCAGTGGGGTGTTTTTGGGTTCCCTCACTTAGGAAGTGCGTTTTTTATTCCTAAAGTTTTATTTATTTATTTGATAGTTTAGCAAATCTTGAGTTATTGTCAAAACCTGCTGGTGCCTCATTCTGTTGTATGCATGATGCCCTTTTGGTGGAATAAGCAGCTTGGGGTTGTTAAAAAGGAAAAAAAAGGCAATGCTGAATGACACTTTGCCATTAACCCCTGGCATCTTACCAATTTATATCAGTAAAAGTAGACAGGCTCCTGCCCACAAGACACAATATGACTTTATTTATTTATTTCCTTTTATACTGTGCAATAGCTGCTGCTTTCTGGGCAGTTAAGAAAAGTTAAGAAAAATATAAAATGCACACACATACAAGATAAAATTAAAACAGCAAAACTGCAATAACAATTGACATAGCCCAGAAGCATAAAAGTGGAACAGAATAAAATGTAATATTAAAAATGAAGTTAAATAGATAAACTGTTAAATGCTGGTAGAATGACAAGGTCTTCACCTCGCACTAAAAAGAATGCGACAGGGGTGCCAGGTGCACCTCTTTGGGGAGCTCATTGCACAACTGGGGTGAACAGGCCCATCTTCTGAGCTACCTGCCTCACTTCCTTGGGAAGGGGCTCCCAGAGGAGGGTCCCAAAGATAATCTTAGTCATTGTAGGGCAACAGGAGACTACTGATGAGCTGAATAGGGTCAAGTTGAAGGGACAGACAGGCAGGGACATAAACAAAATCAAGAGGATGGGTGAGGCAAGGCCTTGGAGGACCCTAAAGTCAAGGACAAGGAGCTCATGGTATAAGTGGGGATAAAGGAACTCATTCAAGAGTAGAAACATAGAAACAGAGTGAGTCAGAAGGGGCCTCCTGGGCCATTTAGTCTGACCTCGGGCACCAGCCGGCTCCACTCACGACATGCCCACCATGTGGACGTCCTGCCTATCCTTGAACACCTGCACCGATGGGGCCTCAACGACCTCTCTTGGAAGCCCATTCCACACCCTCGGGGTCCTGACTGTCAGGAAGTGCTTCCTGGCATCCAAACGGAACCTTGGCTCCCTGAGCTTTGCTCCGTTGGAGCGCATCCTGCCTTCCTCTGCAGGGGAGAACAGGTCTCTACCCATCTCCATGTGACTAGAGACTACAACAAGCTGGTTTCAAGTGATGTAGTGAGTCATGTAGACAGGACAGAGACTCTAGGAGAAAACAAGCAATGAAAGAGAAACAATTCATAGGCACTGTTTCTTTGCATGGTAAGCATTGATTTTTAAAGAAGAGGCATGCCTGGAAATAATTTCTTATCTAATCTGATTGTCTTGCACCCAGAAAGACTATGTCTTTAGTCATTACCAGAACTTATATCCCAGGGGAACATAAAAATTCCCACGAAAGGAGCCAGGGTTTCTGTTGCATATTGAATAGGAATGGATCTTTCAGTTCTACTTTCCTCGGCATTCGGACTTTTTGTAGGAAATTTGCAAGTAGTAAGTAGGCTGCTGCCACGGCTGACATCTACCGCAGCCTCAGCCAGGAACTGTTAAACATCACAGGACACCCCTGAGGTTTAGGTAATAGGGGCTCAAAACCACCACACCCTATTTGCAAACCTCAGGCTTGAAACTTTAAACATTAGCAGAAGAGACTGGATTTATTACCAGGGCCTAATTGGAAAGAAGCACACATAATCCTTAAACTGGGTAGTAGATAGGGAAAGATGTAAATAAAAGGCACACAAGAACCAGAGTACATTTGGAATGAATGCTGCAAGGTAAAAACAGCAGTGCTTACCTACAGCTGCCTGTACACGCTTAAGCGTGTGTCTTCTGATAGGGCAGGGCCAAGCATCATATGGAAGCCAAAGCAAAGGCAGAAAGCAAATGAAGGAACCGGCTAAGGAACTTTTCTCACGTGCCATTGGTTAGGGGTGAGAGTTCCCATGGGAACATAGCTAAAAGCACTCAGTCCAGTGAACTGGGTCTTGGTCCAACCTTGAGGCTAGAGGTTTCTCCCGATAATGCAAATTCAGGCAGCACATCACTAGATGCCACTTCAGTCTGGGAAAATGGAAACCCAAGGACTGCTGAGGCATGGAAATAAAATGGCATTCTTGATCCTAGAAATGAAGAAATGTATGCATTTTGGTAATTTCTTATCAACAATTCCTATCTGTGAAGCAGGTGGCACCAGAAAGAAATGTCTGGCATGGGTGGTCCTTCAGGAATCAGCTTATGGAGACTCCAGCAAGTACCTTTTCCTGTACATGGAGAGGAGGGAGACTCTAATGGATGGGCTGTGACTGGATCATGTCATGGGAGGCATGAGAATGGAAAGGGGTCCAACTGGAAAGGGGACCAATCCCACTGATATCATTCAATCTGCTGGCCTGGTCCAGGGGGACTATCTGTCCATAAGTGGCTGGCCTGTGTCAGCCCCTTGAGAGAAAAAAGAAACCAATACAAAACTGATAGGACCTACATGGCAAACGTTCAATTGATATTGGAAATGGCTGTTCCTGAATGGGGGAGCATTTACTCCTAATTAAATACTATGGGAGGAAATTGTCTAGAGGGAAAGGGCATTACTGAAGAATTAATTGGGGAAGGGGGTAGTTCTGTACACAGTTGCTGCATGTAGTAAAACACTGAGAGGCAGGGGGTGACTTCTTAATGAATTATCTTCAGGCCCTGGATTGACTGCATCCACCTAGACTTCCTTCATTTGACCAAAAAGGTCTTCCTGACACCTGGTATGTTCCTATGTCTTTTTTCTAGATTTCTAGCTTATTGCTCAGTCTTGCTTCCAGGTAGGTCCTTCAGCCTTGAGTTGCTCCTTGGCCTGTCCCATGGCTTCTAGTTTCCAAATCACATGAGTTGGCCCTCCACCAGCCAGCCCCGAAAAAAAAAATCGTGCTATATGAATTACCATGCAGAACCTCTCTCTTTAATTGTAGTTATAATCTGCAGCAATGGAAGCAAATATCCATCACTTAGTAACTATTGTATCTGACAGTGTATCTTAGTTGATTCTTCATTTGCTTCAGTCCCAATGCAAACATGGAATATGTCTTTCTTCTCCCAATTTTTAATAACATCCTCTATCAGATTGCTTGTTTAGTCTCTTTCACAACACTCTTGCTTTTCCTGATGGCATATCTGAATGGTACTTATGATCAAAGCATTGCAAGACTTTATGAGGCTCCAGGAAACTTGATGATTGGGTTAGGAAAGTAACAGTGTATATATGTCTGCTGTGAAGTAAACCCAATGAGTTCAATGGAATTAACTCCCAGATAAGTAAATAGGATTGCTGCTTAAGTTTGGACGCTACTGTGTGCACAGAACAAGATCAGTCTTGTCTGGATTGAACAGAATATGGAACATTTAACACAAAACATTAATTTGTTAAAATATAAACAAGTATGAAATATAGTGTCATCACTGAAAGAATATTTTTCCCTTGTTCCACTTCACAATTTCCCCACTTCATTTAATTTGCTAAAGCAGAGGGTTGATTTGACAACTTCATCCTGAATATTTTGTGGTGTGCCATCTTGGTAACATATTTTTGTTTGCCAGGTTCAATAGATCCAATTAGAATATCTCTGTAGTTATTTTGTCATCATAACATATTCTTTCTTGCATTAAAAGTTACTCGGTTGAAATAATGTTTTAAAATCCCATGATTTGGAATGAGGGAAGTATGTGGCATTTTGTTTCAAAAATAATCACACAGAAAATTATTTGTCAATTAGATGCACCACACTGGGCCATGTGATACATTCTTCCAGCAAGCAATATTTACGAAAGGATAAGGGGATTCTTTAGCAAGTGGGATATATAATCTGAAACTGTGTGTCTATTAATCAATCCATACACACACATACCTCCCCCAGCTGGAGACCACTTCAGCAGTAAAGTTGCCAGCTATTCTTCTGGTTAGGAAAGGTTTGGTTAGGGTTGCTGTCAATAGCCAATATTCCTTCTTAAACGCCTTGAATCACTTTCCTTCATCTGGTGCCGTCCAGATGTTTTGGATGACAACTCCCCTTATCCCTGATCATAGTCATGCTAGGTGGGAGCTGATGGAGATTGTAGCTCAAAACATATGGAGGACGTTAGGTTGGGGGAGGCTGGGCTAGAGATACCTGAAGGTTTCTCCTAGGGCATCATAGGAGGTGTGTACCTTTCTGCCATTATTCCTAACTCAGATCCAGTGTATGGGAAAAGGTGCAGGGGAAGTAGACTGCAATTTTTGAGCAGGACAGAGGATGAAGCAGAAGCCTGGCAGGCAGTGGACAAGGCAGTGCCTTGTTAATGATGTGGCTGGACCATCAGCATAATTGCCCAGTATGTGCAAACCCAGCCATGGTAGCTTGCTGTTGTGGGCATATGTCACCCAGAACCATATAACATGCAGCATAGTTAACTGGCCAATGCAACGTGTTCACTACTTTCCAGTGGTGTGGATCCCATCAGGGAAGCCTCCTTCTTTGGGGTATGAAAGCTAGCAGCATTCTATCGTGTCTGGCTACCTTTCTTTGGAACTGATGTGGGGCAGTGGATTTGGCTGCCAGAGTGTTTCAGTTGTGCTTCCATCTGTACATGTATAAATATGCTTTCTATATATATTAAAATGTATCTGTAAACTTTACAAAATGCCCTTATACTCCTGTAACTTCTTGCCAAAGGATACCCAATCCTGGTAAACATGGTGCTCCTTGAACTTCCCACCCCTTGGAGAAAAGGGGACAGTGTCATAGGGGGTTTATATTGCTAATCTATGACTGGGCAGGCTCAGGTTCAACTCTTCCATCAGCCAGGCCCACTGGATTTCTTTGAGCCAGTCACACTGGGAGCATTTGCGTGCCACTCTGGAGAATCCAGAGCACAAGGCACAGTGGGTGAGTGGCCTTTCAGCTCCTCCCAATAGATGATTGTCCTCTGGTGGCTTCCCATGGATTGTTTGCCCCTCAGCTCCTCATGGGTTTCCTGGCTGATGCAGCCATGTATCCCACAGAGCTTTGCAGCAGAAATCTTCTTTCTCTGCAAGCACCCATTAGTCTGCTGAAGTTGCTAGCTGTTGAGGGAAACTTCTGCCCATCTCACATCAGATTGCAAAAAAGAAATATTTTTTTTCTGAGCCCTTACAGAAGAAGGACATGTCTACAAGCTTTATTATTTTTAAGCTCTTGTGCTTTTATACAAGAGCAAAACACTGCTAGTCTGTTATTTTACCAACATTTCCCTTTCCCTTCTTTGGAACTTCCCTTACACGAAGTAATAACACCAACAGGGTTTTCTACTCGGGAAGGGCTAAACCTTACATTACCTGTATTTGCTGAGAAAGACAAGTTGATGGAAACCTCCAGGTGATGGGGATATTCAACCAGAACAAGGGCTTTTCATACACAGCGTTTTCCTTGCCATCGACATTTTGTCAGGGGTAACAAAATGACCCAATATGCAACAAATGCAAGTTCTTTTGTTTGTTGGTTTGTTGGTTTGTTTGATGTGGGGTTTAAGAAAACGTGTTGACTTGTCCATAAGGCATTTGCACTTTACAGTACTAACAGGGCTCACATCCCACCGTGGCTCATGTCATGTGAGTGCAGTATCTCTTTTAGCATGACCTACCTCACAGGTTTGTCATGAGGATAAAATAGGCAGCAGAGACCATGGTGGGGAAATAGGCAAGTCTGTAGATCTGTGAC
The DNA here is from genome assembly GCF_004798865.1 of Varanus komodoensis. NCBI lineage: Eukaryota > Metazoa > Chordata > Lepidosauria > Squamata > Varanidae > Varanus > Varanus komodoensis. The sequence goes on along the minus strand of NW_025335568.1, from coordinate 49,955,038 downwards.
CTTGTGAATATAGGTATTTTTTCAATAAACTGAAACATGACGGGGGACCTAAAAGCCCTCTCCCTACATCTCCATAAGAATAATTCTATGGGGTACTTCTATGCCCGAAACAAAGAAACAAAAAGGTTCAATGCAGGTCATCTTGAAAGGTCTTTTGAAAGCTAAAATTCTTAGTTAAAACCTCAGGTAGAATTACAATTCACTGAGGGAAAGTTCACACACACAGTCCACCTCCATGCTGATAGATTTGGACCTGTCTGTATCCTCTGAGTGAGAGAGCATAGTTTGGCCTAAGCATTCCCTCCAGGCCTTGCCCCGTTTCTTGTCCCAGGGAGGGTGGCCAGAAGCAGAGGTCAATAGGTATTGTGGCAGGCACAATGAATTTATTGTTCAATGTCACTTTAAATACAACCCAGCTTGTTCTCCATTCTATGGCAGGGGTGGGGAACTTATTTTAGTTCCAGCACTGAAGTCATTTTCAGAGAAGCTCTCTAGGTCTGCTGGGTGAGGGCCAAAGGACCACCCCCCCATGCAAAAGATGCCATCTTACTGTAACTTGAAGCTCTTTTTGCCACTAACTAAGCCTTGCACACTTTTAGATAGACATTGCACAGTTTTAGAATGGAGAAAAAACTACACAAAACCTAGGGAAACTTCCAGCAGTGGCTGTGGAAAGGGATACTGGCTATCTAGAAAGCCCATGGGGATGGATTGGGAGTTTCAGAAGGGTAGATTTTGGCTCCAGGCCTGAGGCTCAGGGAAAACCCTGCTGCAGGCTTGTTTCAAGAGCTGTAACCCAGAAAACTGTTTTTTTTGGGGGGGGGGGGGGGGGTAAAAGAAACACACACAGCATGTAAAATCCTGGGCTAAATAGGTTTATCACTTATTGTATTCTATTTGTTACTGCACTGATTTGTACTTTAGTTTTATACTGAAGTTTTAATGTTTTAAAATGTTATATTTTTATTGTGCATTTTATGTTTTTAATTGCTCTGAGCCATCCTGAGAGTTTTGGCTATGGATGGGTCTAAAGATGTAACTCATAAATAAATTCTTATTATATATCTGGATTGCCCGTTTTCCTGCAAGGAACCTGAGCTGGCTCCCATTGTCCTTCTCCTCTCCATTCTACCTTCACAACATCCTTGTGAGGTAGATTAGGCTGAGAGTCAGTGATTGGTCCAGAAGTCAGTCAATGAGCACCATGATTAAGTGAGGACTAGAACCTGGACGTCCCAGTCCTGGTCTGGCACTCTCACCACTAGATCATACTGGTTCTGTATACTGCATATCACATAACACAGACTTCCCACACACCCACTGAAATAAATGGGACAAGCTAGCTAGCTCTGGACAACAGAAGGGCCGTTGCTTTCAATGGGTGTACCCTAGGTGTGACTAAATTGGAATTCGGCCTATTATACAAATGTATCCAATATGAACGTGTTTGTATTTTGTGATCTTCCCTCATCCCTCCAGACTCCATTTAGATAGGTGTATAAAGATGAAACAAGAATGAAAATCTGCATCACCGTCGTCATCACCTTCATCTTCTACAGCTGTATTTACTAGCTTACATGTGTGTTGTCATGTGTACCCTCAGCCCCTCACCCACATGCACAAAAGCAGGGCAATCATCTTGAGAGAAGAGGTTTCCCTGCTGGGTAATTCTGCGTAATCAGCTGCACACCTAGGGCACACCTGGTGTACGCTTCAGTCCAGCAGAACACAGAAGTCGCAAGGCTGGGACAATCAGTAGCTTCCCCAGCAAGGGCCAGCTGAGTGGGCGAGAGACTCACTTTTCTGGATTTTTTTAAGTTATCAAAGTGTATGTAAGATCTTGAAGTGTTTGTTTTCAGAAGAAGCCTTGATTGTACAGGAAATAAAGAAATGGGCGATCAGCACTTTAAAGAAATCACATCTGTTTCTTAATACATCCGTGACCTGAATAATAATGTAAGCCTTTGTTGTTCCTTTGTGTGTGAATTTGGCATTCAGAAAGTTGATGACTAAAGGCACCATATAATTCAGCTGAAGAAGTACGTTGTCATAACATTGACATTTTGAATATTTTGTGTTTATTAAAAAAACTTCTGTGCACAAGAAAAATGGTAGGCTCTGATTTTACTGAAGACGCCTCACCCCAATATTTTAAAACCAGTTTCAATAAAAGAAGCTTACAGTGCAATTTGAGGCATGCCTACCTCAGAAGTAAGCACCATTAAGTTCAATGGGGCTTACTTCCTTACCTACTGATGTTTTGATCTTGAGGTGAAGGAAGAACAAATTTCCATAGAATAATTTCCCCAACAAGGAAAAAAGAAAGACATAAATGCCTTTTAAAGCCTGTTTCTTATTCTCTCATTTGAGAGGAACACAAATCTTTTCTGCAGCTTGTTTTTATTCCTTGGTGGTTCAGGCTAAAATTTTCAGAAGCCTCTAACAAATTACATGCTCATCTCTCACTGGAATTCTAGATGGGTTAGGAACAGATCTTACTTAAAATTCTTTAAAAAACAAAACAAAACAAACTCTGCCTGCATAAATAAGATTTCTTCTTGATTTAAAGCTGACCCCCTTTGAAGGAAAATTGCTTGGGGCACAAGCAAGGATTTGTGTGTGGGGGTTTCAGTCTCATTTCAGAGTGCAGAAATTTCAAAGATCAGAGAGCACAGCACAGGAGTTCCATAAGGCTAGCCTTCTGCAACTGGGTGTCCTCCAGATGTGTTTGACTACAACTCCCATCATCCCCATCAGGCTGTAGAGGGCCTTTGGGATGCAGAAAACTTGGAGAGGGAAAACAGCTAATCGAGGCCACAAGTCTACGTCTACTGGATTGCATCTGGCTGAGAATCCACTGGGATGTATTTATTAGATTTTTAGCTCACCCCATTAGCCACAAGTCTCCCTTCTATCTGTGCAGGCATGTCAAGGATTGTCTTTTAAGGCCCAGACATGTAAGCAGTCCTGTTGATAATAAATATGCATTGGATTGGGCTGCACATGAGACAAGCACACCACTCCATTCAGCAATATTACACAGAACCCTGCTGGAACAAGGGTCCACGTAACTCATTCCTTGGCACACAAAACGGGTGAGTGGGTGAATGCATTGTAAATGGGCCAGGAGTCCCTTTGTGCCTTTTCCCTTGGACTTCTTTGTTAGGATCAAGCACGGATGAGGCGAAGATCAGCTACTCTTGAAGCAATAAGAAACAAAGTCAGGATGCAGGCATCAGGAAGTCTTGGGATATCATGGTAGGAAGCTGGGTAGGAAGAGGAAGCTGTGGTTCCCAGATGGCTTGTCTGGATGGATTGGCAGCAATCATCCTGCACTCACTCAACTGGTTACCTGAAGGAGCGCTTACATCCATATTTGCCCAGTCGCCCCCTGAGATCGGCGGGAGAGGCCCTTCTCCGGGAGCCCTCCATGAGAGAAATTAGGAAGGTGGCTACTCGGAGAAGGGCTTTCTCAGTGGTGGCGCCTAAGTTATGGAATGCGCTCCCCAGAGAGGTCTGCCTGGCACCGTCGTTATTTGTTTTTCGGCGCCAGGCAAAGACCTTTTTATTTAAGCAACATTTTAAATGCTAATACAACTGAATCTGGCCATGGCAGCTTATTTTATAATGTGTGTTTTAAATTATTATGATTATTTTATATGTATATTTTAACTTATTGGTTTTATCTATTGTTGTAAGCCGCCCCGAGGCTTCGGCAAATGGGGCAGCATAAAAATGTTTTAATAAATAAATAAATAAACTGTCAGGCGCTTAATCCTGCAAATATCCATGTTACATCATGGTTTTCACCTTAAAGTCACCTGAGGGAACTATAGATCTCTGTATGCCAGTTTGAGCCTGACTGGGCAGTGCAACAAGCTGCATTTATTTGTAATAATATAATATAATATAATATAATATAATATAATATAATATAAATCTGCAATCCTGTACTCACTACTGGGAATAAACACCACCAAACTCAGTGGAACATCCTTCTGAGCACACATATAAAGGATTCTGCTGCAATTGTGCATCCCCACACAAGCGTTTAAATAGTTAAGGCCACGCACATTCTGACATTCAGTGAAGTTTATACATTAGTATATCTGTTAGAAAACCCATTCCAATGCTGCTGTGCTTTGCCAGATTAGGACATGACTTGGTGGACGCGCCTAATTGGGAAACCAGCACTCAGGTCTATGCACGCTCCCCAGGGCACAGCGGTGCAGCACACCCAGCGTTTGCAGGGATGCTGAACCAGTACTTTCTATTAGCAGGTACACGGCCATTGCCCCTCTTCCTGGCCTCACCACTCACCACCTGAGAATGCCCCGTTCCCTCAGTCCGGATGCAGTTCTTGCCACGGCTGGGGCAAAATCAACAGTTCCTGGCAACAGTCTGTTGTTCCCTGTTGTAAGGCAAAGTATTTCATGGAGACTTGCTTATGGACGGACAGTTAAGTTCCATCAGCTTTGCCAGCAACCTGCTTCAGAGGAAGGTGAAAACTGCTAGAAATGGTTTCTTGGCCTGACTCGGTCTTACAGCCTGCATTTTTGGATTCTGCTTGTGGGGTGGTCAGCAGTGGGAATTGTCACCATGAGTGCCTGCACTTCCAAATGTACGTATCATTGCACCTCTGCCTGGGAGTAAGCCCCACTGCACACCATGGAGGATGTATAGGTTTGTGCTACACATTCTTATGCAGACAGTAATTACTTTAAAACTGAACCTCAGAAGGAGTCTAGGGTTGGATCCTGCATCTACCTGCCTTAAGAAAAAGGGCCCCACTTATGAAGGTCCCTCCCTGCACTTTTCGGAGTTCCTCGCACACCACAGCTCACCCCATTCAGCAAGGCTACCTGACTCTCTCTCTAGCATTTTTAGGGTCTGGCTTGGGAAGGAAAGGGTGAAGAAGTCTGCCTTGAGTTGCTTAGGAAAGAACTATAGTGAGTGTATACGGTATCTGCAGATTCTTACAACAGACACTGAATGAATAAACTGCCTTATTTCTGGCTGACCTGGAGAAAGTACAACTTTAGTCAAGCGGACAGAAATGAAACAAGCTCCATTATCTATTCTTGAATGTAATCCAATGTGGCTTTTCACAATTGACTAATTATGTTATCATCCTAAAGGGAAGAAATTTTTGACAAAACAGTATTCTTCAGTTTCTGTAATGGGAACCCCAAAAATCATATTTTTTAATTTGCAATGAAAACAACACATGCTGTTCTCCTTCATGGCTGAAAATGGCAATAACCCAATTAAAACTAAAGATGTGTATTTTAACAGAAAATCTATATTTATCTACAACCCAAAGCTCATTTTCTACAGAGTGATCTCTTCACTGGTTTTAATGAAACTATTCTGCAAAGAAAAGGTAAGGGAAACAGATCAGTTAGTGAAACTGATTATTAATCAACATGAGGGATTCATTGAGGCTTGGTTGTTTTAATCTATCCCTGTAAAGATTAAGTAGCATCTTTTGTGGTTTGCAATCAGTCCCTTTCTGCCTTCCAGTCAGAAGTTGGTTGCATGTTTGATTCCCTGTGGAATAGAACTGAAGAAGCTCATCCTGGGAAAAGGCCATACACTGGTGTAAGGTAGAGAGCCAGTGTGTCATAATGGTTAGAGTGTTGTACTGGGATTTGGGAGATTTCCATTCTAATCCCTACTCAGCCCAATGGGTGATCTGGGGCCCGTCACTGACTCAGCCTAAACTACCTCAAAGGCTTGTTGTGAGGGTAAAATGAAAAGGAGGAGAAAGATGATCTAAGCTGTCTTGGGTTTGTTGCTGGGAAAAGGGGAATGAAATAAATAAACAAAATGCTCCAAGTTCAGTCTTCTGAGGAAGTTTGTTTCCTGTCTGAAACCTTGGAAACTGCAGGCCTGGCAGTATAGGCCAGGTTGGGCTCTCATTTTGGCACCAAAGGCTAAATGGTGGTGCTAGATGGGGACTGCAAGGTGTACAAACACATGCGTGTACAGGCACTGGCATGTCCTCTACACACGAGCAGCCCTGCCCCTGCTGTAGAAATCTTCCTCTTCAGAGGCAGAACTTCCAGGGATGCAGAAAACCACAACAGCCCAAATCAAGGCACCTGGTCCTTCCCTGAAAGAATTCCGGGAGGTAGAGCAAACTCAGAGAACTGAGCCATGGAAAGTGTTCAGAAGGGTCTGAAAGAGGGAGCTGTGCAATAAACTTGTCTAAAGCTGGAGTTTTGGAAATCTGTGTGAGCCATGCACTGCTCGGTCCTATAGTAGCGTTAGGGTAAAATTTCAGTTTAAGGGTAGGGTTAGAAAAACAGGGTCCCTCTGAATCTTTCAAGACTTGGATAGTGTGCAGAATGCCCTGGAAGAGTGAGCTGTGTCAAAAAAATCGACAAAAGCTGCGATTTTGGAATGATTTGCTCTGTATTGCTCTGTCCTTATGAAGCATGAAAGACTTTCAAACTGTGTGGAAGGTCCTGAGAGAGTGAGGTGTGGAGGAAAATTGCTGAAAGTGGGCATTTTGGAAATCTGGAGGAGCTGCACCTAACTTAGACCAATCTTAGTGTTAGGATGAAATTCCAGGATAGGGATTGGGTTAGAAAAGCCATGGTCCCTGTGAAGGATTCAAAGCTTGGAACCTATTCAGAGTGGCCAGAAAGAATGAGCTGTGCAAAAAATCTTTTGAAAGCTGGAGTTCTGGAAAACCTATGTTTAGGATAATTCTAACCCCAACCCTAACTGAAACCCTAACCCTAACCAAACCCTAACACTGGCTCTAATATAGGACTGACCTATGCATAGCTGACATGGATTTCCAGAACGCCAGCTTTATGGAAGTTTATTGCATAGCTAATTCATCCCCCCCCACAACACATTCCAAGCACTGAGCCCCGCACCCGGACCATGTTTTCCAGAACCCTAACCTGGAATATTACCCTAACCCTAATATAGGGCTGACCTGTTCATGGCTGACATGGATTTCCAGAACGCCAACTTTAGGCAAGAACATTGTACAGCTAATTCTTTCTCCCCCTCCTCAACACCTTCCAAGCACTTAGCCCTCCATCTATACTGTGTTTTTCACAACCCCACCCTACCCTGGAATTTTACCCTACCCCTAATATACGGTTTACATATGAGTGGACCATGTTTTTCATGGTTTTCATGGTCATGCATGGGTGAGCCCTATATTAGGGTTAGGGTAAAATTCCAGGTTAGGTTCGAGTTATGAAAAACATGGTCCAGGTGGACGGTTCTGTGCTTAGAACGTGTTCAGGAGGTGGAGACAGAATCAGCTGCACAAGAAACCTGCTGAATGCTGGAGTTCTGGAAATCCGTGTCAGCCATGCATACGTCAGCTGTATATTAGTGTTAGGCTGAAGTAGGGTTAGGGTTGAACATCCTATTGGCCCTTTGACGCATACATGGCTTGAACCATGTTCACATGGGCCCAAAAGCGTGAGCTGTGCTCAAAATTTTCCAAGAGGTAGTGTTTTGGAAATCCGTGTCAGCCATGCATTGCTCAACCGTATCTTAGGGTTAGGGCGAATTTCCTATATAGGGTTAGGGTTTGAGAAACCATGGGCCTTGTTAAGAATGAATTTCTTGAAACATGTTTAGCAGGGCTTCAGAGAGTGAGCTGTGCAGAAAACTTGTCAAGATGGCAATTTGGAAATTAGTTTGAGCTACTCACTGCTTGGCCCATACTAGGGTTCGGGTGAAATTCCAGGTTAGGGTTTGGGTTATGAAAAGCCTGGTCCTTGGGAAGCATTGAGAACATGGAATGTGTTCAGCAGGGGCAGAGAGAGTATGCTTTGTAATAAACTTACTGAAATCTGGCATTTTTAAAATCCATTTGAGTCATGCATAGGTCTGCCCCATTTGAGGGTTATGGTGACATTCCAAATCATGGTTAGGTTCAGAAATACCATGGTCCCTGTGAAACATGAATTAGTTGAATCATGTTCAGAAGGGCCTGAAAGTGTAAGCAGTGCAGAAATTTTTCTGAAATTTGGTGTTTTGGAAATCCGTGTCAGCCATGCATCAGTACACTGTATATTAGGGTTAGGGTAAAATTCCAGGTTAAATCTGTGTGACGCATTCAGGACTTGGTGTGAGTTCAGGAGGGGCAGACAGATTTAGCTATGCCATAAACTTGCCTAAGCTGGCATTTTGGAAATCCATGCCAGTCCTGCTTTGGTCAGCCCCACATTTGGGCTAGGGTGAAATTCCAGGTTAGGTTTAGAAAAACTTTTGTCACTGTGAAGGTCATGGTGAGGACTGTCTCGATAGGGGGCAGTTAGAGAAAAATTACCGAAAAATGGCATTTTGGCAAAGCATGTGTGCCACGGATAGCAGAGCCCCTATTTAGTGTTATGGTGAAATTCCAAGTTAGGGTAAGGGTTATATAAACCATGCTGTGTCAGCTTTGTTCTGATTGTGTGCTGTGCAGTTCCAAGGTGTTCTGCCTTACACATGTAATATGTTGACACCCTTGAGTGCCGTATTCTTAATAATAATTTCTGGTTTGCTTTTCTTCAGTCTATGCTGAAGCTCTAACAGCTGTCTGCTGTCAGCCCTTGAAACATAGGACTGCCTTCTCTAAAGGAGGCCACATGGCTACCCTGCAAACCACTCACCAATAGTATTACTGTCTCTTTGAAACTCAACTTCAAGTTTTTGGCCTTCATCCACCTCTGCAAGGTACAGGCATATAAGCAAGCTATTATGCTTACACAGCACTTTCTAAGCATTAGTATTTTGGTCAGCAGGAATCCCTAAGTGGGGAAACGAAAGCTGAGCCATGCGACTGATGCTGATCAATCAGTAAGTTTTCAGTAACTTCTCAAAGGCAATTGCTCTTAAAGACTGAAAGCTAGGATACTCCCCTGCCTCCCATCTTTCTCACACACACCTTTTAAAGATTGTGGAAGAGACAATAATTTTATTCATTTTAGCATGTTTCCAAGGAGTTAGACCATTTAAATATGCTTGGAAGGTTGAGGGCTCCATATTTATAAATCCTCCTGTCAAATTCTTTTCTGTTGCTGAACAATACTGATCATCTCTGATGTTCAGCATTGTGCAGAAATCTATAATTGGGTGATTGAAGCACTAAGAGATTTTTTTTTCTTCCCCCTTAAAGGGTGTCAGCTTTTCTGAGTATTTGTGAACACCCCATAAGGAGAACATTAGAAGGATGACAGGCAGAGATTGATCACCCCAACAAAGCCAATATAGTCTTTTGCTCGGGCTGCAGTGTCATTTCATCTGAAAGGGAATTTCTGTGCCTTTTATAGTAAGCTCAGTGTGGTGAGCTTTGCTTTGTACAGCTTTTCATATCCCTGAAGGAGAAGTGACCATTATTTTAAAATGAATGATGGACGTCATAAAGGAAGAAACAAAAGAAGATGTGACTCGTTGAAAATTGAAGGGCTCTTTTTAAATTTAAAAACAAACAAACAAACTGTAGGTCCTGTGCAAAAAGATACCCATTTGGGATATGAACCAATGATCTTGATAGATTTATTGGATAAAAGAGCTATTCGACTGCTGAAAAATGTCAGCTTCTCTTTTTAAAAAATGTTTGAGCATTTCTGTCATAACAAAACAGTGCCCTAAATTGTGGAGCCTTCCCTCTTGTTACTGGGTGCAGAGTGGCTGCAGAGCACATATTGATATAATTCCCTTTCATTTCCTGACAACCTGATGTCATCTTTATAGCTAGGCACTGACAGCATCTCATCTTGACATCATTATATTACCTCAAATTGTTTGGCACTGAGAACTCCAGGAGTGTGTTGTGATGATAATACAGAAAGCATCAGTTGAACAAATAGGCAATCACGAGTATAGAACAAAATCTTGTTGAAATTAATGGTTACCAAATGCTCAGTTTTCTCAAGTAGTTTGGGTAACTCAGAAGCTTCTTTGCACTCTCTCTCTCTCTCTTTTTTACAAATGTGGAAATTATCCACATTCATGTTCCAAACGACTCAGAAATACAGCAAGTTGTCAGACCCTTGGTCACCGAGCGGACCCAAACAGACATTCTGGGCTTTCAGGCAGAATCTTCTCTTACCCCTAGCTGGAGCTGCCAGGGACTGAATCTGGGGTGATGATAACCCTCATCATGTTTCATTAACCTATATTTCATAAAGGCTCCAGAGCATGGAATTCGAATGACGATGAAAGGCTTTGCATCCAATGTCTTCAGCAGAGCCTTCCTGCTAGCTGACTTGACCAAACCACTGGCACTGACAGCCCAGGATTATTATGCGCAGACCCATACAATAGTAAGAAATCACATGTCATTGTGGCACAGATCTGCTATTCCAGTCTCTATTTCTTTAAATTAGGTGTGGGCAACATGCAAGCTGCATGTTCCCTTCACTGCCGTTTTTGTGACACTCCTGTCCTGCAATAGACATTGCTGAATTCATTGCCGTAGTGGCAATACAGGGGTGATTTTCATTAAAAGAAAACACACAGTTTGCAAGTGCCATGTTGGAAACAGAAATGAACGCCCAGGGAATGCTGGAGGTTCAATTTTGTTTCTGAACAAGGCACAAGCTTCTTGCATGTTCTGCTTAAAAGGAAATTCACCTTCTGTCACCACTATGCCACCAAGTCTTGGTGGAAAATTAGTAGCAGGGCTATGGAGGAGGTAGAAATGTCCCCTTCATACAGTGTAGGGGGACAATACAGCCACCAACTCTCAGGAGTTGTCAAACCCTGCTTTCCACCTACAAGCAACCCCAAGCCTGCAGATCTGGCCTCCATCCTCTCAGGGTGACCATCACATGCATTCCACATCACCATCAAATCAGCTATGACCCCTGTGATACATAAAGTCTGAAACAGCTAAAACCATCACCTTTATAATTAATGATTCCCACTCACTACCACTCAGCCACATCTCCCTGGCTCCAAAAGGTGAGGTGACCCTCCGGGTTTTTGGAGAAATTTTGGCTCAATTCCAGCACACCTCAGTTGTAGACCAGAGAAATTGAGACCAGGAGGAGGAAGAAACCAGCCAAACATGGATACCTTATCTCTAGCTAGGAGTAACTTCTGCTTGATGATAAGCATGCAATGCCTGAGATTCTTTCTACATGGGGACTAGGATAGAGAAGTGAAACACTTTGTTGAGTTTCTCCTGATTACCATGGCTTCTTCCCTTTCCCTGATCACTGATGGTTTGGTTGTCCCTTGGCTTTTATATAGTTCTTTGCCCATTGCAAAGGATGACACACCTCTCCTAATTTTCATTACTAGCAGTAGGAGTGTCAAGATACCCTTTTTGCCTTTAGTCCTACCTCCCACTGGAATGTGGCCCCAAGAACTTCTCCAAAATTAAATTCTGATCTTGGTCTTGAAGAAGTCTGACGCTCTTGTACTATGTTCAGTGGAACATACTTGTAACTGGGGGCTCCATATGTATGTGGGAGATGCAAGGCACTCTTCCACTTGAAGAGCTTCCTCATCCCCTTCAGTGGAAGGGATCAACTGTGTTCTTTCAACTCTCCACGTAGGGAGAACCATCCCTTATCAGTGAACTGTGTCCTGGGAAAACATGGACCTATGAGCATTGCCAATGTGTTGAATATGGATGGTTAAGTCTCTCAAGTTCTAGCCCACAGATGAACTTTAAGCTGAGACTGGCCTACCTGGAGAAGCTGAGCTTAAGAAAGTATCAAAAAGTTTGGGAAGTTATCATGTGAATTGTAAGCCAACTTCTCAACACCAGCACCAAGAAGTTAAAAGATCTGTGAAGAAATAAAAAACCAGTCCAGTCCTTGGAGAGACAGACAGGTCTTTTTAAAAAACAGGTAAGTGCCTGATTTCCACATCTATGCAACTAGTAAGTGAATTGCATTAAACAGCTCCTGTCTGGCCTTGGGGTGCTACTGATGCTTGAGTTGCTCTCAGTCAGACTTCCAGCAGGATTTGACTGCATTTGAACTAAACAGAGCTTCCACCACAGATACAATAAAACTTCCAGGATTCCTCATAATTTTTGCCCTTTGCTGACTCAAGAGGCCAATCCAACTTTGCTCACCATACAGGTGAAGGGCCTTTAACAAATAAATATCTGTTATAGCCTAGCCTAGCCTTCATCCGTGTGGTGTCCTGCAGATATTTGGACTACAATGCTCATCATCTTCAGCAAGCATGACAATAGTCAGGGATTTGATGTTGGAATAAAGTTGCCTACAACCTTGGGACTTGTGCTGATGCAGAGATGCATCAGTGAGGAGGTTCCAGACTGCTTTGTTCATCTGATTTGCTTAGATATGTCTGCTGAAGTGCTGTGTAATGAACAACTGCCTCTTTGCAGAAAGTGTGCAGGTAGAGTGCTCCCAGAATGGTAAAAAAGAGGTAGATGTTTCCATTAGTTCAACGGTGCTGATGGAAGCAGAGTGCCCACCCTTCCCTACAGAGTCCCGGGACCCTGATAAATGGAATGAGCTGTGGTGCATGTGGGTGGGAGGGATCTAAGTTGAGGGACATTCTGCAAACAGAGCCCTTTCTCTCATGGAAGATCTATTCCGCACAGAAAGCAGGCACCGGATCCAGTTCTGAATGCCAAATAACTGTGAGCAGCTTTCCCTTCCTAACCCCCTCCAGAGGCACTGGACTGCAGCTCCCATGAGAGCACACACAGGTGTGAATGTGCAAGTGCACATCCTCCCCAAAGTTTCTTTCTTAAAACACTGACCTGGATTCATAGACATCTGAAATCATTTGAATTCATTTCTCTGTGATTCCTAGTGGCCACTTCTGAGTTGCTGAAAAGGAGGAATACATCACTATAAAAAGGCACATATTTGCATAAATTGTACACATGCTAATCTAAATGTACGGATGTACATTTACAAACAATTAATTGAAATAGTCAACCTCTCATAGTGCCAAAGACTTTGGCCAGGTGACCTGTGAGTCTGCTTCCTTGGCATGCTATCCAAGCCCTAAGTGGTCACTAGAAGCCATTCCTCTGGTTCTTTACCTTTAAACTGTAGTTGGGCAGGAAGCCCTTCAGATCAAGGATGTTTCCAAAGAGAAGATGGTCCTCCAGCAGCCCTTCAAACAGAGGATTCTCCTGTGTAAAGGAGTACACATGGCCATGCTAGCATCTTAGCCTTTGCCTCAGGCCATAAAACATCTTGGGCCAGCCCTTAGTGTTGGTTAAAAGCTCAGCTTCTTACACCATGTCATGGGAGGCATAGAGGACACACCACTCATGCATAATAATAATAATAATAATAATAATAATAATAATAATAATAATTCATCCATACAAAGCAGAACAGCAACAGGAAACATCCGACTTTCCCAGATACAATTGAGCAGAGTGCCACCTAGTGACTGGACTGTATAATGACACTATCCACGCACAACTATGCTGTTTTTAATCTTGAATGTACTGATGAATGGACTCTTAAATCCTGCTGAAAATCCTGCTCTGTCCCCTCTTGCATTCCTTCCATGCCTGAAGGCACGGAGATGAGGAACCATGCCTGATCTCATGATTACGGCACCCAACAATGTGACTGCTCTTAATAATGGGAAGAGAAAAAGATAGAGGCTTGGGTGGAAGAAAAAGAATGGAAAAGGAAACAGGACAAACACAGGTGCTTTATATGGTTATTTTTGAGATGTAAAGTTTATCAATATAGAAATAATAAAAAGTAATGAACAATCATGATGTTGGAAATGCTAGAGAGAATCCTAGCACAATATATGAGTTGCCTTCTCCTTGCACTTGCCTCAGGCCAGGAATTTCATTTTAGATCTTCTTTGTAGCTGCAGCCACATGAGAATGTGAACCAAAGAGCTCCTTCAAAGCTGGTTACATTCTGATTCCTTTCTTAGACAGTTCTGAAATCTAAGGGACAAAGCAGGATTGTGTGCATATGTGTGCTGAGCTCTTCATATTTTAGTATTGAATAGTTGCATTGTGCTGCATTGTATCTTGAAGAATGAAAGAAAAGTCTGCACGACCTGGAAAATAATTGTCATATTAATGAAAATGGAGAAGTTGTTCAAAATATTTGGGATATGAAATTTCATGCTAAATGCAGGAACACATAAGTTTTACAATATCAGATTTTTTTTAAAAAGTAACATATGGCCTTTTCAGTGATGGCACCAAGAACTATGGCTCTCTTTGCCCTGAGAAATCCTTCTCTGTATTTAGATTGTTGGTGGTGTGTATGGAGGTTGGGTCATTGATGGTAGTGGGGATGGTGGTGAGGATGTAGGGTTTGGAGTAAAATTGAACCTTGTTTTGGGTTGGAATAAAGTGCCCCTTTTTCTGAGTTTTGGGGAAAATAGTTTAGTTTTCAAAATTCAAGTTAGACCACTAGAATGCACCAAATCACTCTATCTCCCCCAAGTTCATAGCTGGAGACACATCTCAGAGGGTGAGTTACTGTTCAGGGTCAAAGGTTTTGAAACCTGGATCTCTAGGGAGAAATGGACACCATTCATTGTGCTGTTAAAAGAAGCCAGCGTGTTTCACAGTGCCTCCCTTAGTCCAAGCACCAGTGCTGAGCCTTAGCCAGCACTGCTGCAAGTGCCATTTTGCCCAGGTTGACCAAGAAGCCTTTCTAGACTTCCCAGGCCAGGACTAACCAGCAGCCCGCCTGTAGGCTGGGCAGGATGAAGGGCCATTCTGGAGTCTGGGAACTTTTTGCAGCCTAGGGAAGATTCCAGCTCGCCACTGTAGGTGGTCATCACTTGGTACAATGGCTCAGAGGTCCTCAGAAGCCAAGGTTTAGCTCGGGAGTTCTCAGTACACAGAGCTTATTTATTTAGCACACTTGTGTTTCTGCTCCTCAGCACCAGCGCTACTTTCAGACTAGTTAGCAACAACAAGATCTGAAAATATAGAGATGGTGATGGTGGTCATTCAATCAAACAGCATGGCAGCAGTGTGATGAAGTTCAAAGAACATCAGCTGATGTTTCAAGGGGCAGGAAACACAAAGGGCTTTGCCTACCCCCCAGATGATAACAACATTGGCACCAAGTCAACCTTCCTGGAGAGAGTATCCAGGGATGGGGAACCACAGCTGAAAAGACTGTCAGGCCAGCTTCAATCAAGCATGGCCTGCCCTTTACCTCTCCCCCAGTCTTGCACTGAATCATGTTCTGGAAAGCTGCCATTTAAATATTCCCACAGTATTCTGGAGCAATGCACAGGGAGCCATGGGATGGTGTGGGAACTACTAAATTTTAGCTTCCAAAGTGCATGTGGCAGTCACCAAAGAAGCTCAGAGGGGTGCGGACTGATGTAGGCAGGATCCATGGGATGACACTTAATCCTGAAGCTAGATCATGGGTCATTTATCCCTAGCCACCATCAGCCTTACTTATTAAGGATGGAGCAGCCAAGGAAGGGCAACCGATAAAGTTCCCAGTGCAAGGGCAGGCATAAGTAGGAAGATGAGCATCTTCAGCCAACCAAGGTCCCAAGTCTTGTACAGATTTTAAAAATAAGCATGTACAATTATCTAGCTGTATAGAAAGCATCATTCCATACACTACTGAGCAGCATGAGATATGGACAAGTTACCTCCATCAACTAATAGTACACTTCCTTTTCTTCCCCATGGCAGCTGCTTGTAGCTGAAAGCACAGAATGTTATACCTAAAGTTGGGGCCTTGTTTCCATGAGTTTCTTAGCACCTCTGAGGATGAGGACCAAAACAGATTTTTCAAAGGATGTATGGTGGCTGTTACTCTAGCAAGATGCATCAGGTCATCAAATTCAACGTTTCTCTACCACCCACAAGTGACAGCCCATTAAGTAGAGAAGGCATGGGGAAATTCTAAATAAAATGGCATCTTGCATCTTACTTGATGTGCCATAACAGGACACATACCGTCCAGTGCTAATTGTGTGTATCTACTGCCCAGTGGGATGTGGAAGACTAAGGAGTAATTTTTATTTCAGCTATGAAACTCACTGGGTGGCCTTGGGAATATCAATCAAGTGACAGGTGATGTAGTGGGGAAACATAACAGCATCTGAATTGTCACTATTTCCTCTCCAACTACTAGGTAAATTCTCCTTTTTGGGAAGAAATTTTTTAAATGCCTAGTACACTGTCTAAAATTATCTCCAGCATCGTTGTCTAAGTTTCTTGTTGCTTCTGTTTTCCAACTATGAAGGAATCTATGTGTTTTGACTAAGGCTGGAGACAGTTCCAAGTAACAGCTAGATTTTAGATTTTCAAAAATGGGGGATCAAGATTGTTTCCTTGTTTCCTTATCCCAGCAATCTTAGGGACAGTCCTGGGGGCAACCTGTACCCATCAAAGCTCCTCATAATAGGGATGCATAAATCAGCCCAGTTCTGGTTTGTGTCCCCTTCATATGCAAATTCTGTCCAGTGTCTGCTTTATTCTGCGATTTTCAAACATCCCCCTTTTATGCAGTATTTTCCCTAATATCAGCTAATATTTTTAATAGATTTTTCTCTAATTGTGCTGAGAATTGTTCCTCAAAATTCAGGAGCCTGCAAATCCAAAGTAGGGGTGCGGGACCTCTTTCAACCTGGTGGCCAAATTCAGCTTTGGAGAAATCCCCAAAGATTGCATTCCAGTGGTGGATGGGACTGAAGCCAGAGCAGGGCAGCACTAAAGGCAAAGGGGAGGGCCCAGCGCCCCAAATGCTGTGGCATAAAATGTGTATTGACTGCAGCTCGGGTCATGGAAAGGAATTGCAGCCATTTAGAATGGGAAGAAAACACATAAAAGCCAGGAAACCACCAAATGGGAAAAACCAAGGAAAGGCATGGTTTTCCCATAGACTCCAGGTGGCTGGACTGGGACCTTCTGAAAGGCCAAATCTGACTCATAGTGCTGGAAGTTTGAACCCCTGTTGCAAAAGACAATTGTGCTCCTATATGAAAATCAGACTAGGAAATTAGCTTGCTTTAAATTGGTTCCCTTAAAAGTGTGGACCAAATGAAATTCTCCAGTATGTTTGCCTGATACAGTCCAATTCAATTTTTTTGCAGAATCACAGAAACCTTGTCAGTCTCTCTTTATCCTATGCTCTGAAAACATAACATAGTTTCCTTTGCCACAGGGATTCGTTTTCATGTCCTAATTTATACTAAGAAAAGCTATGGACAAAAGTTGGTTTTCTGGGAGGGATGGTCAAGACTTTTTTCTTTTGTGACATAGACCCCAAAAGCCCTGCTGAATCTTCCGTTCTGTCCAGGCACAGAAAATGTTCCTGGCCTCTCGGAAATAAGTTTCTAAAGGCCTGGATTCAGGAGTCAGTGAACATCCTCTTATTCAATGATGGTGTTCAAGCTATTTTTGACCATTTCAGCATGGTTTTGCTTTGATTCTCCTGAGGTTATATGGGCGGTTACAATACTGGCAGAGTTATACAAATACCGTGTTCACAGCTCAGCAATCTTTGGATCCGCTTTTGGAGTTCAAGGTGGGTGGCATGTCAGTAAATGCCAATAAAGAAACTCAGTGACTCAGTACAGACCCTATGCAAACTTTGAATTAAAGGGCCAGAAGTCTTTTTCTAATTACTAAAGAGTGAGGGGCAAATCACAGTAAAATGCAATTATTTCTAATGACTATTTTCATCTTGCCTTTATCACATACCGTAGTCAGAGCCGGGGACAAACAGAGGTGCCCATGCTGGCTCCCCCACACACCCTTTTCAAATCACCTTAAACATTAACACTTCTTTTCTTGTGAAATGACAAGAGACCAGCTGCCCTCGACATGCACAAGGGAAGATAGCCCAGAAAATTTGGAATTCACTGCTGCGAGACATAATGATGGCCATCAACTTGCATGGCTTTAAAAAGGGATTAATTTCATATAGGATAAGGCTATTAGTCCTTGCTATCATCACCACCACCACCACTTCTGCATTTATCATTTTTTTTCTTTTGTGAGGAACCCAAGCTTACACAGTCCTTCACCTTTCCATTTTATCCTCACAACAACCACCCTGAAAGGTAGGTTGGTCTGAGAGTTAGTGACTGACCCAAAATTAGCTGGTGAGCTTCGTGGCCTGAGTAGGGAGTAGAGCCCAAATCTCCCCAATCCAGCACTATAACCACACGATGCAACAATTTTTAATTGGCAGGACTGTGCAAGAAACAGAATGCAAGAAACGCTCAACCTCTACCTCAGCCAAATGAAAACAGGCTCCCCTGGCGGTCATGCCAGCAGCGGTGCTGGATCACTTTGTGTACAAAAAAGCACAGACACAGGCATCAGGAAAAGAGTGAAGGGGGGCACAGGAACATGACTGCCTTTGCCAAATATGACCAAGCACGGCCTTAAGGTGGGACCTTTATCTTTCACATCTACTGTATTTTTAAACCTTATTGCAGCATCTGAGAACTCCTTCTCAGCATCCAATGCAAACTGGACAGTAGCCAATTCTGGAGAATCGAAGTCCAGTGGCAACTGTACCTCAGTCTGAAATGCTGTTCAGTATGGCACTGCGCCAAGTGGGTTTGAGGCTTGCTCAGTTCAGGTTGGACGGCTGTTGTTTCCACCTGGAGCATGTACAGAACCTTTTCTTTCTGAAGTGGGCTGTGCATGTGCCCTGCTTTACAAAGGCCAGCCCTCTGTTTATGGCACCGTCTGTTTGGAGGGTGGCCTATGTGACTCAAGGTCAAGCAGGTACCTTGAAGTTGCCCATCAAGATTTACCCTGGGCAGCAGACTGAGAAAGTACATACTTGGCCACTATCTTTTCCACAGTGCATGATGGTATGCATTATTAAATGATAGCCATTGTTTACACATCTGCACGCATGCACACACACACACACACACCAGCATACACAAATTCTGTGCAAATTGGTGTCCTCTTTTTCGCAAAAGTGGCTACCAAATTCTGAAGTGGCTAAAAGGATACACCAGTGAAGGCCTCTGAAACCATTTAATAAGGTTTGCACTGCATAATTGGGTGCTTTCTCATTCATGTATTTTTCCTGGTTGATAAAGTAATAAAGATTATGACTTGACATTAATTAGATGACTTTAAAAAGAAGGGAGAGCTAGAGCTTGAACTTGAACTTTTTCAACCCCCTTTGCTGTAAGTCTGGTTGCCAAAACTGAAGCAGCCACACAGAGTGGTAAGGAAAATATAAAATCTAGAAAGGGGGAAAAGTAAACAAAATAATATTATAGTATATTTACTCAGTGCAGCTACCCTGCCAAGGAAACCACAGAACTTGCACTTATGCATGTCTCACAGAACAGTGTTTAATTAGAACAAGAGCCTGAGCAAAGAGCGTTCTTTTAATTTTCTTAAATGCACATTACTGTTGGGTTTAATTTCCTTTTGCAGTAACATAAAGCTGAACTTGCAGCTTAAAACTCTGCAAGCATCACCAGTTGTAGCTGCAACAAGGCTATGAACACTGACCCAGAATTAAATAATGCACAGGGCAGCCTTCTTCAGCCTGGTTCCCTCTAGATGTGCTAGATAATGTCCCATTATCCCCAGTCAACAGCATGGCCAAAGGACTCCCGTTTTGTGTAATAAGTTTATATCTGATCAGTCCAATAGATTTATATCTGATCCGATGGACTGCTGGGGCAAACAAAAAGACTTTCTATATTTATGGCTAATGCTCAGAAGTAGCACATTTGCTTACTACTGTTCAAAAGAGAAATGGACTCAAGACTCCCTTCCAAAAACCTGTCCTCTCCCATTCTCTCCATAATATGGATGTCCTGTCTTAGATCAGGAGTTGCAATTAAGCTCAGTGCCCATCAGCATTCAGTTCCCATGGAACAAGGCCAGGGTTCACTGGGCCGTTTGGAGGATCTTCTACCATAAAATCCATTTGACAGCCTTTGGATCTTCCATGGGTCTACTGCTGATCTTTCCTCTTGCTTATAGTTGTGGCTGTTTCGACTGCACAAAGACATGTATTCATTATCAGTACTTACATATAGCAGGGCCCACCAAGCATTTTTCTGCTTGAGGTTGAGCCCATCTACTACTGAGAGAAAAACACACCATATTTCCTGCTGGAGTTGTCTTACTGTAGCTTACCTCAATCAGGTGCCCTCCAGTTGCTTTGGAACTCAAATCCCATCAGCCCTAACCCGGATGGCTAATGGTGAGGACTGCTGGGGGCTGTAGTCAAAAATATTTGGATGACTCCAGGTCAGGTAAGACTGCTTTAGCATAAGGCGCCTCCTCTTCCTCCCACACACACACAATTGTGAGTGGATTCTTAGTCGTTTCAGATAACATCAGAATACTCCCCTGTGCTAATGTAATACATTGTCCATTAGAGGGCAACATGTACATTGTAGAGAAAGAATGCAGCTCTGCTCCCCCCCCCCCCGCACTGAAGATATTATTCCAATTGTCTTCCAAGTTGATTTGTTTTTTTCTCTTGTTTTGTTTGTTTTTGTTTGTTTACTCTTGAGCATTTGTATCCTACACTGCTAGACACAACATTGCTAAATTGGCATTTGATCTCAAAATCAGTCAAAAGCCTTGCAGTACCTTCAAGACAAAGGGTTCTATACGGCATAACCAGGTTCTACTTTAACAGTTGCATTAAAGCCATTTCCTTCATAAATCTGTTAATCAGTCTGATCTTCTGTTGAAAACTGGTATAGGCACCACTTAAAATTTTGTTGGCATAGGTCATATCTTGTTGCATTGGAAACATGCGGGGGGGGGGGAGTCTATGAAAATGGAAGACAATGAAATAAACAGGAGAACAAAATGGTAATCGTCCCATATTAAGACCATACAAGCTCACATGCAGGAGTTACTTTTCTCTCCGTATGCCCTCTTTTATACATCTTTCTCTGTTGCATTTGTTTCCAGTTTTGTTTGTACAGGAAGTGACACTGTATTCCCACTCTCCAAAGGAAACCTCCAAAGGAAACTTTCATTTAGCTCATGGAGAGCCTGGGTGGGGTTTTATTTATTTATTTATTTTCCTTCCTTGCTTTGCTTTTTCCTGCTCAATGCTGCAGATTAAAGAGTGGCACTGCAATGCTCTTGAATGGTGACATTTAGCAGATGGATATAGACAAGGGAAACCTATCCTCTCATCCATAACCATGAAACACACTGGGAGACTTTGGCCAAGCTACTGTCTCTCAGCCTAGGCTCCACTGTAAGTGTGTTGTGTGCATGGAGGGAAGGAGTTAAATGAAGGGTAGGATCCATATCCACTCTCCAGGGTCAGCCCAGGACATTTTGCTGGCTGAGGTGAAAAGGCGCATGGCACTCTATCTCCCCAAATTCCATGTACAGATATTGACACAATGGCAGTTGATGTTAACTTCAGTGCTACGGGTGGGACAGTGTCTTCCAGGTTCGCTTAGTGGGAGCAGGCCAGGTCTGGCAGCCCACACAACTCTCTTATTTCTCTCCTTGCCAGGGCAACTGTCTGACCCTGCCTAATGGTGAGGCCAGCCCCAAGCTCCTGAAGAAGCACTGCATGCCAACCATGAGATACAAATAGAACAGAACTTTCTGGGAAATTACTCTTAACTCATTTGAAAAGGCTCAGCAAAGCTGCCACATGGAGACTACCTTATCTGGTTTCCAGTGGTGGCTGTTTCCAGATAAAACCCAATTATATGAAAAGGTTGCTACCTGGATCTTAGGGAAAACTCTGCTCCATGCACTGCATGGACTATAGCAAAATGACTGCATCAAAGTGCTCCCATGGGACAGACCGGATGTAGCATCCTGGCGCTACAAGGCTGGGAACCAACAAAACTTCGGCTCAAAAGGGGAGAAGAGGCAGAGAAGGCTGAGAAGAACCATTTCTGGCCTGGGATGATCAACCGTTGCACAAGCACAGGACTCGGTCTTACCTTCAGAACAACGTGTGCCTGAGAATAGCCAAGTGGTAGGCATGACCCTCATTACAATGGGTGTGGTGTGAATTTTTATTTCCTATCCATGGCTGTGGACTTCTGAAAGTGTGTGCAGGCTGGATGCAATGTGAATTCACAGAGTTGGGAGCAGGAGAGTTCAAGCCAGGGCTATCTGTGGGAGGTAAGCAGAAAGCAAAGCTCTGTAGCGGCAATGTGGTGGTCTGAAATAGCTCTGGGCCAGCTTTCCACTGACCCCAAAAGGTAAATAAATGAAACGCAAATATAAAAGTGTCAGTTGTGTGCATATTCAATGCCAGCATTTCATATTGTCCTGATGTCACAGCACTGTTCTTGTTACTGGTTCTAAAAGATTTAAAACCGTATCATAACGGTGCCTTCTGACATTTTACCGATCAGTATAGAAACTGGACAGCTGTTGGATGGAAAGATCTATGGAAGAAAGGAGGGGGGATGGAATCAGCTTGAAAGTACCAGAAGTGGGTTTCCAAATGACGTCTTCTTGTGCTTGGTTTAGGCAAGACAGGGCCAAGACATCCTACTGCCCCCTAGTGGCTGAAGCACACAATTAATGCATCGCAGACTAGCCTATTTATTGTTCTGCGCACCCAAAGCCGTTATGCTCAGCCGTACAAAGAGCTCCAGCAAAGGCATTTGCTGTACTGAAAATGTAAATTCAGGATATGCCTTCTAGTGGGGCAGGGAGGTGGTTCAATGGGTAGGACACATGCTTTGCATACAGAAAATCCCAGGTTCAGTTCCAGGCATTGCCAAGTAAAGCCTGCCTGAAACCTTTGAGAGCTGCTGCCAAGCAGGGTTGATTGACAGACTGTGTTAGATGGACCGAGGCTCTGATTTTGTAAGAGGCAGATTCCTATAAAATCAGAAAGGAAGTTTCCATTTGTTTAGAGTTTCTAGGATTGTAAATTGCCTTCAGTGCCATTTTCTTGGTAGATCAAATCAATAAATGCTATTTATTTTGGTGGCTAACACATGGACTTGGGGGAAGTGCACAGTAACAACAATACTAATACTAATAATATTGCACTAAATATGCAAAAATGCAATAAATATCAGGGTGCACAGCCTTTTTCACTCCAAGTGTCACACTGGGTGTCTAATGGGGTGGCCAAGGTCACACAGATGTGTCTGCTGGCAGCTCTCCACACTTTTCACCCACTTATGTGTGTCTGCAACAAATATTACCTAAATAGGTAGTTAAAATTGCACATTAAAAGGAAAAATGGGTGAAGCAGGCTAAAACACGAGCATCAGAAATTACAAATATCTGAGTTCAGTGCTTGCATTTCCACTTCTCCATTTGGGCAAACATTTTGTCATCCCTCATGAGAGCAGCATATTCAGCCCTACATGGGAAGCCTTCCATACCATCTGCAGATAATTGTTGATTTACCTTGTGCTGTCAAAGGATGTTGACAGAAACAGACATGGGATTCATTCTGGATCTCATGATATCTAAGAGCAGACTCACTGAAACCGATGGGGCAGAAATCAGCCAGGACTAAGGAATGCCCCATTGGTTTTGATGGATTCATTCTAAATATGACTAAATCTGGAAGCAACGCAACTTTCTTCTCCTCTTGTCCCTCCCCACCCCACCCCACCCCTCCCCACCTCACCCACCTATACAAGGTAGTTCAGCACTGCAATGTTGGGATGAGAGGAACACACAGACATTAAAGAGCTAAACATGTAATTCAAATAACTAACAATTCCTATTTTTGGAGAAAGGAAGGAAAAGCACCAGGAAATGATGGGGGTGGAGGACATAGGAGTACTTCTTTGTATAATGCATAATTCAAGGCTCAGACCCATGCATGTCTAGACAAAAAAAACCACTACAATTCCCAACATGCCCCAACTAGCCATGGGAATTACAAGACTTTTTTTCTGTCTAAACATGCCTAGGACTGCACACTTGGTTCATTAATTAACAAATGTGTGTTCTAATCGGGGAACTAGACAAGTCAGAACATGGAACAGTTTGAATCCATAAGGCAATTTCAATTTTATGGATTGAAAGGATAGATTGACAGGAAGACATTCACTAGGATGTAAATACACAAGAAAAGCCATCCTGGATCAAGCAGATGCCCCTTCCAGTCCAGCACTCTGTTCACATAAGGACAAACCAGCATGCTGAGAGCTGTAGGCCTGTTTGTTTGTTTGTTTAAAATTGCATAGGATTGTATCCTAGCTGGCATTAACAAGGGATTCCATTTATTAAAAAAATTCTTACACCCATTTATAAATACAAATATTAACAAAGTATAGTTCTAATCAAACACACACCAGTCAAATAGCTTTTAATAATAAATATAGTTATTATTGAATCCTGAACTTTCATTTTCCAGTTGTGTGTGTTATATGTATCTGTATAAAACAAAATGATTATCTGCCCTTCTTGGACTTTATCATATTAATTCATGTCAGGGAACATAATATCACAAAACAGATTTCCTCAACCGGTGCCTTCCAGATATTTTGGAATACATGTCGAATTCCTAAATATTCACCAGTACTGGAACTGAAGTCCAAAATATTTGGGAAAAGCTGTGATCCAACAGCAATTTAGGGAGGATGGGGTCTACCAGCCATGCTAACGAAACCTGAAGTTCGGAAGCATCCTGCCACGGGACACCAAGTGCTGGGGGTCGGGAGAGAAAGACAGCAGCGGGGTGTCTTCATGCTGTCCTCCCTCCGAAGCACCCTGCTCGATACCGATAGGAAATGGAAACGTGGATCAGCAAGGCGGGTCTGGCAAAGAGAAACAGCACAGGAGCACGCAAGAAGAAAAAGCAGGCAAATCCCACGCCTCCAGCCTGAGCAAGAGTTGTGGGCGCAGGTTTCTCCTAAGGGTACAATCTTATGAAGTCCACAGGCAGCTTAAAGAAGTTCGGGGCTGGGGAGACCAAACGGGTGCGGAAGTCACCTGTTTTGCAAGCCCTTCGAGGCCAACAGTGCTGTACGGTGTTTTCTAATTATTTGTTCATAACAACTTTGTGGGCGCGGGCAGAAGAAATGTAGGCGACTGCAGCCCATTCCTAATAACAGGCCAGCACATACGCGCGTTTAAGCAGAGAAAATTCTGAGTTGAGTGCTTTTTTCTGGCTAGACACAGATAGAATGGATCCCTCAAGGCATTACTCCTAAGGGGTCCACGGGATCGTGTATCGGAAGCGTCTCCCTCACTTTACAGCCGCAAGGCCACAACAGAGAGGAGGAGGCGCCCGCCTCTCGCCCAGCCCAGCCGGGGGCGGAGAGAGCAGCAGGAGGCCACCCTCCGGTGCTCCTGGCTCAATGCTCCGGCTATGAACTCTTCCCGGCTAACGAGTCGCGGGGAGCTGCTGCTGCTGCGTTTCCGAGCTGCCCTTGGAAAGTCACCCCTCTCTATCCGGCCGGTAACTAAATAGCGCTCCCCGGGATCCCCCGATTTGTCCCCAGGCTGCTTCCCAGGGACCTCCCCGCCCGCGCAAACGTGCTCACCTTCCTC
The DNA here is from genome assembly GCF_004798865.1 of Varanus komodoensis. Lineage (NCBI taxonomy): Eukaryota > Metazoa > Chordata > Lepidosauria > Squamata > Varanidae > Varanus > Varanus komodoensis. The sequence goes on along the minus strand of NW_025335568.1, from coordinate 49,929,651 downwards.
CGTCCTGTGCGAGGCGCGCCGAGCGGTGGCGCTCTCTGGCCAGTGCGCGTTCCGACATAGTTTGTGTCTCACGTGTAAATGGCAGGGATTGATCCGGAATCATCGTCGCGCTTTGTGTGCCCCTGTGGGGGAGTCTCCTGTTCACGGCCGTTCTGCTCATTTACTCGGAAGGAAGCCCCACTGCATTCAATGGGACTTAAACCTCGGTAGCATTGCAGCTTTGTGCGGGATTTAAGTCCCAGGCTAGTCTTTATGAGGTTCTCACATCGCAAGAATTCACATGCAGCACAGGCCGCGCAGGGGACCCTGGAGGGAACAAGGCTGCCCCTCTGTCTGCTGCCCTAGAGAATCTGAAGAGGGTCACGGGGGAATGTTCCCAAATACTAGCACCAATATGTCATCCTACATCGTAGTCTCTTCCTATTTCAGGGTCGCCTGGGCGATTTTGCTGCATGATGAACAACAACAAGGGGTATCTCTCCACATCCTTGGCCATAAAATAGTTAATATCAATACATTAAGCAGTCCTGCCTTTTCAAGACACCCCACATTAGCTTCCTTAAGCAACGGCTTTTCTCTGCTTTAGGTTGCCCTGGGATGGCACCTCAATTGCACTTACTAGGATGATTTGAGGCTCAGACTTCAACCCTGTGTGTACTTACCTGGGAGGAAGCCCAAATAATGTGCGTCTGCTTTGCATAGGCATTTTAGCCAAGCCTTTGGTATTGAGCGTAGTAGTGTGCTTTTAAATCTTTGTAAAGTGCCCACAAAGCTTTGCCCAATGGGTGGTACAGAAATGTAAAAAATGAAGTGAACGCAAGATGCCTTCTGAGTAAACAAGTCTTGGGCTGAGCTGTCAAGGGTGGATGCCACCCACTGCGCAGCTGCGCTCTACCTCTGTGGCCACAGGGATGACCTGAGGGAGCAAACGCTGCTCGTCTTTCTGGAGGACCACTGCCAATGTGGCACTTAGCTGTATTTTGTGGTTTCTCCTTCCCCCAGGCCCATCTTGGTTCTCATGCTTCTAAAACTCTAGTACTAGAACCTTCTCCCATATGATAGTAACATCGGGGAAATTTGCATCCAGCATTCTTGCCAAAGGAAGCCTCAGAGGGAGACACTGCTCAGCCACATGGGCACTGATGCTCTGAGGTTTCAGTACTATTTTCAGCCAGTTTGCATGCTTCCTTTTGGAAGCTTTGCTTCAATCTGAATCAGGCAAAATGGTGGTCAGGGCTTAAGCATACACTTCACATTAAGGACCAGGTCTCTCTGGGCACATGCTCAGCTTCAGACTATTTTCAGTACCAAATGTGCTCGCAGTCCTGTCATGTGCAAACTAATGCTTGTCACACACAACCCTGTACCCCACAAGCTTTCTTTGGCTATGCTGTTAATTTGGGTATGTAGGAGCCTTTGTGCTGCTCACTGAAACAATTGAACCACGCATTTTAGCCAATCAATCTTTTTTCCTATAAAGAAAACAGAGATGCAATATGTTGATTGCCAATAACCCCAAAGCTCCATTCATATGCCCCCTCCTGTACCTATCCCACTTTTACCCAAGCACCTCAGTGGCTGCTCCTTCTCTCCAATTCACTTGTCCTTGAAATTGTTTCCCCAGTGCAAATCCTGATAGAGAAGACAACCTGTATACTGCTGTGGTGACTCTTGAGGGTCATGCCTGGTAGCATAAAGCACCATGTGTCCCGGGTAAGGACACTCTACAGGAAGATCCTGCAGCTGCATCGAGCATTACCACTGGAGCTGAAAGCCCTGGGAGATCAGTACATGAAGGATGAATTCAGGAGACACAAATCAGTTGGCCCAGAAGAGGCCCAGCGCTTCCTCCAGGAATGGGAGGCAAGTGTCTTAGAAACATCGCTTTGTTTTCCATCACGTGTCTAGTTTCTTGCTTTAGTTTTGGGTGGCATTGAGTCTGCATTATCAATATATTGTTTGCTGGTCTTTCTGGTACTCCTGCATTAGAAGTACATTCTGTGATGGCTGGGTTTGTTTGTTGAATTAATAAACATGAAGCGCTCTAGCACTTTTAAATGTGCTGCAGGTTTCACAATCCTTACTTGTTTTATTGACAGCCCCTGCTAGACCTTCTTAACTTAGCCAGGTCTGCTAGGAAGGTTGTGGGTAAGTTAGTGAGCTTTGGATTGTAATCACCAAGCCCATTATTCTTTCTTAGGTTTAAAGTGACATGGATAGCTCTTACCATGCACGTGCATTATTCGAGTGCCATGTTCCTTGCCCTGCTCTCGCTTTACTTGGCTTCTTTTAAAGGTCCTCTTATAGAAACTGTATTCACAGGCCTTATGATTCCAGCATCTTTTCATGCATTTCTGTTACCCATCCTGTCCCTCCCTTCTGTGCTTTATAATTGCGTCTACATTCCTGATACATGAGAAGACCCAGCAGGACCTGGAGCTCAGCCCTTGCTGCTCTACTGAACAGAGAGCAGGGACATGAAAGAAAGTGCCACTCTTGCTGCTTCTGTCCTGGTCCGATGCAACTGTGCACTCTGGAGCATGAACCTGGGGAAAAATATTAGTATTCTCTCCTGCCATGGAAGCATGGCTTATCTCCTGAAAAGGCAAGGAGACCCTGGCTTTCCTTTTGTTACCAGATGATGATTCCCATCACACTGGACCACTGGTGGGTTTCCCACCCTTCTTCTCACATGTTGTATATGGAACCACATAAAATAACAAAGCCCATATCTGTTGTGATTGTGGGAACTCCAGAAAGATGCCTTTGGACATTAACATGCCCTAGACACTTCCCTAAGCATGCACCCCCTGCCCCTCCCAATTTTTTATTTTCTTTCTTAAGATTTCTTAAAATTGAAATGTTGCAAAGCGAATTCCTGTTTTCTGGTGCTGTATGTATTTGGGTTGTAAGAGCAGTTTTGTGTGTCAGAGCTCAGCCCCCACTTCTGCCTTGTCTTGGATTCTTGGGCTAAGCAGACATTTACATGCGTGTGTGTGTGTGTGTGTGTGTGTGTGTGTGTGTGTGTTAGTCCCACCAGTTGCTTTCTGGGAAATTAATGTTTTGTGAACAGCCATGCCACCATGACAGCCATTTTATGAATGAGTAAACCAGCTTCCATGGCAACCAATTGTATGAGACTGCTCACCACTAGAAACATGAGAGCATCAGGAGAAAAACAAACAAAATTTGTGGGAAAAAACCTGAAAATTTGTGTATTCTTATTTTTTCTGGGACCACAAAACCCAAGCAAAAAACCCCCTTTTCTGATTTTTTTCCAGTGTTTCCCCCCTGGGCCTTCATATATCTACTCACAGCTTTTTCAAAATTCCAAATTTGCCTGCTGGCCCAAAATGTTTGGGGACCCCGGTTGTAAATTGAAGAGGGAAAAAACTGAGAACAAATATGATAGGCCCCATCCAGAAAGAACAAACACAATATCTGCTGCACTGTATTTCCCTCTGTATGTAGTGGACTTTGTTTAACTGTGTGTATGTGTATAGAAGGCATAGATAGAACGTTTCATGCCTTCTATATATGTGTGCTTCATTCCCTTTGTTTCCTCCCCACCCCCCGCTTTTTTTTTGCTTTGCTTTTCAAATAGGCACCTGGGAATAAGAGAATGCATGTAAGAGTCTAAAAGAAATAAAAAGCAGAGTGCCTTGCTTTGCATGCTTATTCCTGTATTTTGCTCTCAGATTAATGTTCTGTCTCAAAAGCCACAGGGAAGTGTTTGTGCTGGAGGGAGGTCTATAAACAAAACAAGCTTTGTTTATGAGGAAGTGCTGCTCTTCAGGTAGATCTAATCAGCTATATCAATTATTAACACATGCCTTTTCCAATATAATAAATGTTTACTTTTTTAATTAAAATAATTGGTGCTCTTTAAGAAGAGGCAGTTGTTATGAATGGCTTGATCATGGTTGTTACTTAGGAGCATTATTGAGGTAATGCTGCAAAGTCATTTAATCCAGCCATTTAAAAAAAGGCTCTTCGCAGTAATGACTGTGCATTGTTTAGAAACCAATAATAATGATTAAACATAATATTTAATTTTCTATATCTAGTAATGACTGTGCATTGTTTAGAAACTAATAATGATAATTAAATGTAGTCTGGGCCAGCATCAAAGGGAGGCATTGTGGGGCACATGCCCACACTCCATCATTGATCAGAGTCCCTGGAATTGTTCCTCCTCTTCATCTCTGGAGGCTCCTCTTACCCTCGCCTGGTCAGGGCTGGTGGTGGGCGAAAGAGGTGCACTAGACACCCTCTTGCTAGCTGTCTCTCTGCCTGTTGAGCAAGCAAGCCTTGGCAAGGATGCAGAAGAGAACACGGAGCAATTGCAGTTTGTGACAAGGGCAGCAAGAGGGCAGATTAACAACGCCAAGCACGGGATTGGGACCTGGATCTTGGAAGTGGTTAACGCTTCTCTGAGGGAGGGTCGGGTGCCTGCCCCTTTAAAGGAGGCGGTAGTCCGACCGGTCCTGAAGAAAGCGTCACAGGATCCAGAGATGGCCACTAATTATAGACCAGTGGCCAACATCCCGTTTCTGGGCAAGGTGTTGGAGCAGGTGGTGGTGGGACAACTCCAAGCACTCTTGGATGAAACTGATTATCTGGACCCATTTCAGTCCGGCTTCAGACCCGGGTACGGTACTGAATCTGCCTTGGTTGCCCTGTACGATGACCTGTGCAGGGAGAAGGACAGGGGGAGTGCGTCCCTGTTGGTTCTTCTGGACCTCTTAGCGGCTTTTGATACCATCGACCATGGTATCCTTCTGGATAGGCTAGCGGGATTGGGGGTCGGAGGCACTGCTTTGCAGTGGTTCCGCTCCTATCTCAATGGCCGGTTCCAGAAGGTGGTGCTGGGGGACTATGGCTCTGCGCCATGGCAGCTATGCCATGGAGTACTGCAGGGATCCATTTTGTCCCCTTTGCTGTTTAACGTCTACATGAAACTGCTGGGAGAGGTCATCAGGAGGTGTGGGCTGCGGAATCATCAGTATGCTGATGATACCCAGCTCTACCTCTCGTTCTCCACCAATCAAGGTGAGGCAGCGGCTGTGCTGAACCGGTGCCTGGCCGAGGTAATGGGCTGGATGAGGGCCAATAAACTGAAGCTCAGTCCAGACAAGACGGAGGTCCTCTTGGTTGGCGGATCGGGCTTCGGGGAAGGTGAATTGAACCTAGTCCTGAATGGGGTTGCACTCCCTCTTAGGGACAAGGTCCGCAGCTTGGGAGTGCTCCTCGACCCAGAGCTTTCACTGAAAGCTCAGGTGACAGCGGTGGCGAGGAGCGCTTTCTTTCAGCTTCGGCTGATCCATCAGCTGCGCCCCTACCTGGAGAACGACTGCCTGGCGACAGTGACACACGCGTTGGTGACTTCCCGACTTGACTTCTGTAACGCGTTCTACGTGGGACTGCCCTTGAAGATGGTCTGGATACTTCAATTGGTTCAAAATAATGCTGTCAGGCTGCTGACGGGGACTGGGCGTTATGTTCACATGACTCCAGTCCTCCGTCAGCTTCACTGGCTCCCCATTGAAGTCTGGGCCCAATTCAAGGTGTTGGTTATGACCTTTAAAGCCCTTAACGGCTTGGGTTCTGGTTACCTGAAGGAGCGCTTACATCCATATATGCCTGCCCGCCGCTTGAGTTCAGCGGGAGAGGCCCTTCTCCGGGAACCCTCTGTGAAGGAAATTAGGAGGGTAAGTACTCGGAGGAGGGCTTTCTCTGCGGTGGCGCCCAATCTATGGAATGCACTCCCCAGAGAGGTCCGCCTGGCGCCGTCGTTATTTGTTTTTCGGCACCAGGCAAAGACCTTTTTATTCAAACGTTATTTTAATTGTTAATATTATTTATTTATTTTATTCTTTGGCCAGGGCGACTTAATTTATACTGTTAAATTATATTGTTTTATATTATGTTATTTATTTATGATTGTGAGCCTCCCCGAGGCTTCGGTGAATGGAGTGGCATAGAAGTTCCCTAGATAGATAGATAGACAGACAGACAGACAGACAGACAGGCAGACAGACAGATTTAATGGGGATGGGACCTATTGCAGGCATCCTTCCAAAGAGCCCTCAAAGCCCCTGAGCTGGCTTTGAACAAAGTACTCAACCTAGAGCACACGCATTCGGAATAAATCCAGTGATGCTCAGGGGGATTCTGCTTGGAAGTGGGCCCAGTTGTATTTCTTGGGATTTTGTCCCAATCCCACACAAGGGATTGCAGCATTAAAATCCAATCTGTTTTGTCCCCCAGTAACTTGTATAATACTTGATATTGTAAGAAACATTGCTACACTTGTGCTTTCCCTGATGTAGTGGAGGAGCAGTATTCTAAAAAGGCATTGTTCAAGGTAGTCAGTGAGCCTGATCTGGAACCCTTTGTAGGGATCACAAGGTATTATCTGTACTGCTGGCAACATTTATTTAACTGACACATGCATAAATCTTTTGCTTCCATACTTAACCCCTTTCACTCCTCCTTTTGCAATTTGAAGTCTAGGAAACCCTCAATTAATGATAGTTTTCTGTTTTCTCTGAACCAAGAAATTGTGATTTCCAACCTTGGAACAAGATGGGTGTAGAGAGGACTGAACCTAGGCCCCTGTTCATGTGAATGATGGTTCTCGCACTGCACTGTAGGCCCTCAGTAAGGTAGAAAAAGCCATTACTGCCCAGCCTCTGGGCTGAAATTTCAGTGCCTCAGACTGCTTCCTGTTGGTTCTTGATAAACACATCTTGCTTATCCAGCAATTACTCGTGGCCCTCCAGTCATTTTGGCCTGTAATTCTCACCATGTTGTTCCCCACAGACTATGCTGGCAGGGACTGATGGGCTTTGTAAGCCAGAATATTTAGAGGGCCTCATGACATGCTGGGCAAGAGCTGCTCCATTTAAATAAATATCCATTGTATCCTGTTGTAAGGAATTCTGTCAAGTTCAGAAAATTGCTACCTGGGTGTGGAATGTTGATGCAACTCATGCCTGAGAGTTGAATTGTGGCATGCATGCATATTCTTGGGCATCAGCGTTGCTAATGCGATGTGTCCAATATGTCCTGCCCAGTATGGCTGAAGACGTCCCTTTGATCCATGTCTTTGATGAGACATTCCTACTGGGCACACCGGATAGTGACAGCTGTGCTAACCCCTCAGCAAGATATGACTAGCACTAAATTATCTTTTTGCACATGAGCATCTCTGGAGCAGAAGCCAAATATATTCAGTGAATTTATTACTGGGTTATCTTTGATGGTTCATATTTTATTCTGTAATATTAAGTTAAATATTAAACATTCCTCCTTCTTTGATAGAGCTTAACCAGGAGTGGTTTATTCCTCCTTCTTGTTCCAGAGGCAGGGCTGCACAAATGAACTTATGCCTGTCCCTTCAGTGGGCAGAACCTCACCCAGTCACCCAGTCCTGCCAGCTTGAAAGCCACAGAGTTTTCATGAAATGGCATCTCTTTGGACACTTCTCACCCCTCACTCCTGCCATGTACATCTTGTGCTAGCAGCTGCACCCATCGTTTGTTTACCTGGCAGTTTGCTTCAGATTTAATGTGGTAATGTATCAGTTCCAGTTTAATGCAATTAAAACAAAGTTAATTTTGCATAAATGGGTGTAATAGCCAATTGTGTTATTTCCAAAATCCTTGTTGTATGTTGATTATTTGCTATGTCAAAATGTGGCATAGCATTTTGATACTGATTCTTATGTGGAGGGTGCACAAAACTTTAAAGAAAAGGAATACTTAGAGGACAATACTCTGTTCTAGGTTTGTTGGCTGCTTCTGAAGTCTGCACTTTGGAATCTATATCAATAGTGAAAAACTTTGTTTATCCTCCCTTTATCAGTTAACAGTAGATTAAATGGCCCCTCCTGCCAGCCAAGCCAGTTTTTTTCATGATGAAAAAGGAAATGTGCAATCCTATAAATGTTTGCTTAGAAGAAAATCCCATGTAGATCAATGTGATTTACACTCTGGTAAATATGCTTATGATTACAGGCCAACAGAGGAGAGGAGCAGCTGTATTAACATTTCACAGTTCAAAAGAAAAGTTTAACTTTTGTTGCTATAGTGATCTCTGTCCACTTGAATCTGTCAAGTCCACCATTCCATGTCTTTGTGGGATTTACGGTGATATGAAAAGAGATTATTTATTTATTTGTATAGCTTTTCCAGGAAAGAGGGAGTTTAGTCAAATGGGTGTGATGTAGAAGAGAGTGCTGATTGTACTGATTTCTGAAGAGTCCCTGGTCTAATCAACAGGGTGCCCAAGATCAAGATTGCAAGTGCTATTGCTAGAGAATTCAGACAGGAACAGCCAAGGAGTGGACTTGTTTCCTCTTTGGGACTGTAGTTGCATGAGGACTCTGCGTTCAAAGATTCCTAGTCCAGGGTCATGGCACAATTTCCTTGTGTCGGAGGAGACCATATTTATGTGTTTCGCGGTATGACTGGAAGCCATGCTTCTATCTGGATGTCTAGGCTAGATAACTTGGCCACAGGAACTCTGAACCAATTAATTCTTAAGCATGCAACTGGAGTGAGGATAGTTCACCCACTGCAAGGTTATTGCTGAGCCAAGAGACTCTCCTAAGGATACCAGATAAAGAGATGTTCAATCAGCAGGTGAGTGTCTGACAGAGGAAAAGAACTAAACCTTGAGATATACAGTCATCTTGCTTTAAAAAGCTACCCTCCAGCCTTCTCAGTCCACCTTTAACCCAAACATGCATTGGGAGACAACCTCCTCCTCTTCCTGTATGGCCATAAGGTTCCAGGGTGTCCTATTGAAGACTGGTCCTTTAGATGCTTCAGCCGGTCAAGGCAGGGCTGGAAAGCTTTGTCTTTCTGCTGGGAACAGTGAAAGTGGTGGTCCTGGTGTGGTTTCTTTCTGTTTCCCAGGGGACCAAAGAAACTAAAAGAAGGGTCGTATATTTACTAAGATCCTTAGGACTTAGGGGATAGGGCCCAAGAAATTAAAAACCCAGCTGCAAAACAATGGGAGAGTAGGTTTTACCCACTTAAGTTTGCTGTATTTCATTGTAAAAATCAAGAGATGGGTATTTTATAGCAATTCTTGTTGTAGCCTGTTTATATCATTGCATTTTCTGGGCTCCCCACATGATGGCACCAGAGACCCATGTCACACTTCTGTACTCTTTAATGCGAGGCTGCACAGGTACCAAAGTGGTCAAGAGGGTCATGGCAGCAGCTGCACTGGCCTGTCATTGCCATCTGTGGCACAGCTGCTTGGACTCAGAAAGCAGGCACAGGTGTGCATCCTCATGACATGCGCATCACACAAACTGACAGCAGCTTTCCAGGCTTGTAGGCACCAAGTCTTTCCCAGTTTGTTTATCTCTGCGTGTGTTTTATTTTTTTAATAAATCTGTCCTCTCTTTTTCTTGCAAGGAACTCGGGGTGACCTACCTAATCCTCCTTCCTTTCTCCATCATATCTTTATAACAATCCAGTCAGTTTAGGCTGAGAGTCAGTGCTTGGAGCAAAGTCACCAGTGTGCATCATGGCTGAGTGGAGACTAGATCCAGATCTCCTGAGTCCCAGCCCAACTTTGTACCCACTGGGCCACACTGGCTATGTTTGGTTGTTTCATTCAAACTGGAACCATCTGTGGTTAGTTTAAATGATCCCTCTTTCAGACAAGCCACTTTCCAAACAAGCTGGGTGGGGCATGCAGGGATTGGACATTCAACACATCGAGAGGGCCCTAGATGCGAGGAACCTGGTGCAGTGCGATGGCAAAATTTGTCTACTGAGTCTGGCCTTCTAGTTCAAGAGAGTCTTTTCAACTGGCAGTGATTCTCCATGGCCTGCAGTAAGGCTTCCTGCACTACCTGGAATTCTTCTGAATTGGCGATGCCTTGGACTTTAGTATTACTTATTAAGGACAACACCCAGTGTGGCTTTCTGTAGCCCTCCAAACTTGGAGGATTACAAGTATCCAGTGGAAGAGAGTGGAAGCCAGGAGTGCTTTCCTTTGCTTCCAAAACAGGGAAATGCTCCAAAAACATCTAAGTATAACAATACCATAAGACGTCATGGAAAAGTCTCATTAGTGTTTCACTGTGTTGGAAAATCTGCTCTTAGCTCCTAGCAGCAAGTGTTTAAAACACCGTGAGAACGTGTACATGGACTGTTGATTTATTTCAACTACTTCTTTTTTAAACGTCATTAATTGCCTTTGTACATCCTCATCTCCACCAAGTTGTCATTATTCAAATAATGAGCCAAGCTAGCCTGTCCAAAATAAGTTTGTTTGTTTTAAATTGATTTTGAGTCAGGCTTGTGTTATCACAATGTATGGAAGAAAACGTCTTATTTGATTTAAATTGATCAGGCAGGCCCATGTTGTAGATAATGAATTCAGAGGAAAATACAGGTGCACATACTTAATAATGTATTCATCTGGCACTTTTAATTTACAATGTCTTCATACTTTATGGAGCTGGTTTCCTGGGACCAAAACCATCTGTTGATTCTAGCTTTAGCTGTATTGCTGCTTCTGATGCCTTCCCCACCTCACACACACACCAGGCATATTCGAAGCACTGTAGACTGCTTTTGGGGCTTTTGGAGGGCTCTTTCTCTTACTCTTCAGGCTGTTCCTAAAGGGTAAGGAAGTGATACTTTTGCCCGTCCATTGCATATGGATGTTAATGGTTTGCCACATAAAAAAAGAGTACACTCTATCTGAGAATAAAAGCCCTCCCTCCCAAAATAACCTCTGGACTGCATTGTCTTGTTCCCCACTCCTATTAAATGGTAATGAGTTTTATTCCACTTACTTCAAAATTTGGTAAACCAGATGTGTTGTGTCAGGGTGTGTGGGTGGGAGTCCTCTTCATTCCGCTGAGTCAGACCCCAGTGGCCCTCCCTGAGGTCCCTTGGTGAGCTTGAACCAGTGCAGGAAAGCACATTCTGGGAATCTCATTCTAAATTGTGGCTTGGACCCAAAGATTGATGAATCGTAGAAGAAAATGGATTTGTGCTGTCTTGTGAACATGCAAGTGGAAGGCTTCTTGCAGTTTGGTGCCTCTGTCAGAGATGGCATTGCCACACAAGAAACACGGCAAATAATCCAGACAAGTGAGATCTGCAACACAATATTTCCATGCTGAAGGCATCTTGCCCAGTTCTCCAGTCATCATTGCCCTCCTATGGGATAATTCATTCCATTCCTCACACCAGTTTTTTGTCACTCCTCCCCTGCAATTCCCCAGGAGTCATTCACCGTTCCATGCTCACTGAACTCAGTCAGACTTCTTTGCTCATTTGTTTTTCTGCCATTTAAGTTTCTGCTTTCTTCCTGAGAATTGTGGGTGTTTCTGCACACCTTGGGGTTCCTCTAAATGTGCTGATACTTCCATCTTGTGTGTGGGTCCTGCCTTGCTGGGTGCATAAGGAACAGCACTCACTTCTGAACCTCAGAAAAAGAGGAAAGGCTCCTGGAGGTACTGATGTGTTCAGGTGTTTCCACCAAGACAAGCATATAAGAGTGCAATTTTATAACTTACTGACACTTTGCCAAGAGTTCTGACACTGGTGAGCTAGATAAAAAGAGAATGTTCTAAATACACAAAGAGAATGAATATGTATTACTTAAAATTATTACTTTAAAGTATTTACATATCTTTTAATATACATATTACTTGAAAGTATTTATATATGGCTTTTCTGCCCACCAGGGCTCTCACCCAATGAACAACAAAAGCCAATAGTATCACAAGATCAAAACAAAATCAGAACATTCTTTAAAAGCATTCTTTTAAATACAGTTTTACAAGTCTGTGGAGAGTAAGTTTTTACTGACTGTCTAAAACTCAATAGGATGCAGTCAGTTGGACCACCCTTATTGGGGAGTTCCATGGTGGAGAAAAGGCTAAAGGAAAAAAACCACATCTTCTGTATTTGCCAGCCTGAACTTTTAGTAGTGGGACATCTCAAGGATGATTTCTTGGAGAAACTGTCCCCATTTCTAGTATAGATTGATTCTAAAAAGAGGTTGTGTGAAAGGCCTGTTAATACAAATAAATATTTTCTGAAAAGAGAATATTTATGTGAAAAGGGTAGTTACATCTGAAGTGAGTCCTGGGGGTCAGTGGGAGGACATGGAGCTACTCAGAGCCCCAGCTCCAAAGTCCTCTGTCCTCAGAGCTGGGGCTCGGAAGGTGGGGCCCCTGCCCTGCCCTCTTGCAGCCTGCCTGCAAAGAAACACACCAGCTGCTTCTCCAAGCTCAGAAATCAGTCTGGAAGAGGAGGAAAGGAGATGTCTGGAGGCAGGCAGGGAGGATTCTGGGACTGATGGCTTACATCATCTCCAAATGGTGCTCCAGTCTCCTTGCCTCCCCCTCCATTTGCTTAATCTGGAGAGTTGGAAACAGATGCCTCAATGAAGTACAGGGGTCTTGTGCCATTCATTGGATGCCCATAATCCTCCAAGTTTGGAAATATACATGTATTGAGCATGAAGGGCTCTGAATTGTACCTTTTGAGTGAAATCCTATGCATGTTTAAGGCAAAAGCAGCTCCAACAACTCTCAGAATTCTCCAGTTGGACAGACCAGCTGGGAAATGCTTGATGTTACAGGATTTTTTCCTGTCTAAACATACATATGATTGTGTCCTAATGTAATGTTGGCATTTTTCTCATGTCATTAAAAACCCTTAAAATATTATTTAAAAAATCTGCCCAAGTGCCATATTGTATATAACCCATGATACATCACTGCTAACTTTTTCCTACAGAAACACGTGGAACTAAATCATATTTTAAGAATTGAAGTTATATAGCAGGGTTCTGTTACTTTACATATAGCCTAAGAAAATTGTTCCATGATTCAGGTATATTATTTTTGTTTTCAAACATTCCTATTTGACTAAGTGAGTAGACTTGAAAAGCAATTGTTTTTTCCTAGTGGACATGATGGAACTGCCAGTACAAAGTTCCTTTGTATAATGCACAATAAGTAAAGAAAGCCCAAGACTTCTTTTCTGGTCCATGTTAAGGAAATAAGGGGTGCGATTGTGGAAATTAAGGCAACCTTTCCTTTAGAACAGCCTTCCCTGACTGGAGCCCTCCAGTGGCCAGCCTAGCTGAAGATGTTGGAGGTGCAGCCTAACACATCTGGATGAAGCCAGGCTGGGCAGGGCTGCTTTAGAAGCAAAGAAGTAGCTAATGAGCATGATTCACGGCATCGATCACGGCAGCCTTGTGAGAGCCAAAGATTTCTTTGCATGAACATTACAAGAAGAATATTGCTGAAATTGTTTAACTGGGACATGTTTATGAGAATATTTCAGTGTTCATGTCCATAGTAGATGCCTAGTAATATGCAAGCACTTATGATTCAAAGGCAGTCACTATAATGAAATTGGACGTTCTGTAGTCTGTAGTGCAACTGGGCTTCAGTGATGAAATGAGTTTAATAGTCAGTTCTGTATGCCATTTTGTCAGATGCTGTGATCTAGTCTCTTCCTGCCTCATGCTATTAAGTTCTCAGGAGCTGTCAGTCTTATGTAGCCATCTTCAGATTAGGGGGTGCTCTCTGTGGAATCTCAGTGCAGTTGTCAACACTTTAATAGATACCTTTTCTGAACTTCATTCTCTGGTATCAGCCTGTTTCCTATCTATTAGAGCAGTAGCCCTTCAAACCATTACCTTAGCAAATGGAGATCTCTGAGCAAGGCAGTCCTGCTATTACAGAGAGAATAACTCTAGACTATACTATAAAGACAAAATATATTAATAAATGTGTCTCAATTTCAATTTTCAAGAGATTTGGGTCTTCTTTTCCCATAGTATTGCAGCTTTCCTCTGTACTGGTAAGGCATTTTTAAGTGCAAACTGTAGAATTTCACTTATTACTTATTTCATTTCTGCATTGTCCAATAGCTGAAGCAGTCTGAGCAGGTCGCAACATGTAAGAATGTGAGATCTAAAAGAGTTCTCACATTTATGTTCTTAAAAGAGTAGCTTCACTTCTCTGTTTGGCATCTACAGAGTGGATCTGCAAGTCTGCCTTTATTTGCACATGGTCTTGCATATGTTCTGATATTCATCTGATATTCATGATGGCAACACATTATTAGATCTCCCAGATAGCCTACTTTTCTGATTCTGAAATTTCCCTGGTTGCTTTTGTTATTTTGCCCTCATACTTTCAAGATTACCTTTATATCCTAAAAGCTAGAAACAATTTTTCAAGAATTGGTTGCTGTTTCATCCTGCATTTCTCTCATCATATATACTTGCAATTCCTGGGTGGTCTCCCTTCCAGGTGCAGACCAGATTCAGATCTGTGTTTGACTCAGTAAGGTGGCTGCATTAGGTACCTTCAGATCATGTCCTGCCATTCCTAGGGGATAAAACAGACCAAAGTATAATTCTTAATACAGAACATCCTAGATCCAGTCCTTACCACATTTCTTAGGATAGTGTTGAGGTGCCCGACCACTGACTTCCTTTGAAGTTAAGCAATTAAGTTGTATTTCCAGTCAATTACCTTTATTACTCAGACTACTAAAAGGAAAGTATTGCTTCAGGCTGAGATGGTAAGCTGGCATCCTCATGCAACCCACAGAGAGAGATGTCCTAGACAAGCTTTGTATAACACAGCATTTGACCAGTTCATAGAGGATGAGGCCATCAGTGGCTTCTTCCAGTAATGGCTGTATTATTGGAGGCTGTACCATTGGGAGCTTCTTCCTGCCCTCTTTATCAGAAGCTGGGCAACACAAATAGGAGGGTGCTGCTGCCCTCCTGTCCTGCTCATTGGCTTCTCATGGGCACCTGGCTGGCCACTCTAGGGACAGAAGGTTCAAGCACATCACTCTTTTGCCCAGTCCAGCGAGGCATCTGCATTCTTATCTTACTTGTATGCATAATAGGACAGAAATGAAAAACTGCAGCCACAGGTGGCTTGCCCTAACCCACAAAGCTCCCCTCGTGTTGAGGACCCTGCAACAGAGGGTGGGCAAGGAGAGTCATCACTACTGTGCTGAGAACTGATGTGATGAGGGGTGGGAGACTTTAACTTTGCCCCCATCCCACCAATCTTACTCCAGCACTAGGATTGGGACAGGGCTAAACCTCTCCTAAGTCCAGTGATCTGAAGCAACATCACAATGATGGGTGGGAGGCTTTAACCTTAACCACACATTCCGTTGAGCCGACACAGTTTTGCTCAGGTAGGGGCCTTTTTCCTACCCACCATTCTGGAGCAGGGCATTTGTGTGTGTGCTTGATGCATGCCTGTGGTCCCAGGCCACACACCGCACAGCACATAAAGCCCCTGGCCCCATCAGGGCTCCCCACCACTGTATTAGAGCTCTGTGGGACTGGCAAACATTTTTTGCAGCATCCTGTGGAATGCTTCAAATGTGGACACACAATCGTTGGTAAATTTTTGTAGATGTGGATTATGTAGTCCATTAGCTCAGAATGAATAACCAACCCGAACTACCTGGGCTTAATCAACAGGCCAATGGAAGGCACATAATAGCACGTAATGGGTTTAATTGCACTGTGAATAGGTACTTGGAATTTGGTTTGGTTGTCTGCTTTGTGTTTTTGTTCTTTTGTACAAGCAAACGTGTTCAGAGTCTGCTGTGTTGATGTAGTGCTGATGCCCTCATCCTAATTGGTACTTTCTATCTGTTAATTAAAGTCATCAAGAGAATAGGATGCATTGCTATGCCTGCCAACATCCTTAAATGCACGTGGTCCTCCTGTTCATGAAAATGATACTATACATATTTATTGTGCACATTTCTATGTGGATAGTACTTACGCAGAAAACAGTTGTACAGAAATTGAAATCCAAGAAGTAAGTTTGAAAGCAGTAGTGGCAAACGTTTCCCACAGAAGGTATTCCCAATTCATGACACTTGTTTTGCAGATAAAAATTGTTCTGTACATGTAGTGCTCAAGAAAAAGCACCAATCATTTTAGTAGGGCTTTTAATGCTTCTGTTAGTGTGCATGAACATCAGCACAATACATTTTCTGTATTAGCATGCATTTACAGGATTTTTCTTCCTTTCGTCTTTTTTTGTTCACGGAAAACAAAATAAAAATAAAAATAGCCAGTTATTTGTACTAGCAGAAGGAACTGAAAAGAATAGAGCATTCTAAAATTTTTCATTTTACCTGTTCAAAAATACAACTGTCCACTGAATATATTTGCTTGAAAGCAGGCTGCATTGACTGTAATGGGCTATACTTTCAAAACCGCTCTGATCCTGTACTACTTTATAAAGCACCAGAGCTTTAATATATTATAGAGAAATCCTCCTGTGAGTTGATCCAGGTATGCAAGTATGATTCGTGGCATTGCACAATGCGATCCCTGATCACAGGGCATATCTGTTGAGGCACTTATGGCAGACCTTGTAGAGACCGAGTGCCCAACCTGCAACCCAAAACCCACTTACTTTTTGCAAAGTTCCACTACAATAAAACCAGAAAACTGAGGTTTCAGTTTAGAAAAAATACCTCACCACCAGTCCAAGCAAATATATATATATCCGTGGCAGCACACTGACCAGCCAGGCGAAAGCTCGGACGAGTCGCGCCTAATGAGTTGCGACTTGTGACATCATTGCCTGGCACTGCTACTCCTTTCTGAGCATGCGCATCCCGATGTTTGGCTGCTGGGGTGATGCTGGGGCTACTTGGCTCGCATGCCAACAGAAAAGTCTCTGCTTGCCTGCTGTGGCATATATGCCATAGGTTCACCACCATTGGCCTAACCCTACCATGGTGCATTCCCCTAACGGTAATATAGGGGTAAAATACCATGGAAAAGAGGGCGATTTTGAAAAATCCTTCCTTGAGTAGCTTTTTCTGTACAGCTCAATATTTCTGCCCATTCTAAACACATTCCAACCAGCAAAACCATGCCGGGACACCTCGTTTATGTAACCCTAACCCTACCCTGGTGCACACACCTAACCCTAACAGAGGGCAAAAGTTCCATTGAGAAGAGGGTGATTTTGAAAAAGTCTTCCTTGAGTAGCTTTTTCTGTGCAGCTCATCATTTCTGCCCTTTCTAAACACATTCCAACCATCAAAATCATGCCAGGACACCTCCTTTTTCTAACCCAACCCTACCCTGGTGCACACCCCTAACCCTAAAAGAGCGCAAAAGTTCCATTGAAAATGGGACGATTTTGAAAAAGTCTTCCTTGAGTAATGTTTTTTGCACAGTTCATCATTTCTGCCCATTTTAAAAACATTCTAACTATCAAAATTGTACCAGGAAACCTTGTTTTTCTAACCCTAACCCTACCCTGGTGCACACCCCTAACCCTAATACAGGGCAAAAGTTCCATTGAAAAGAGGGCGATTTTGAAAAAGCCTTCCTTGAATAGCTTTTTTGCACAGCTCAACATTTCTGCCCATTCAAAACACATTCCAACCATCAAAATCATGCCAGGACACTTCGTTTTTCTAAGCTGAACCAAATGCTGGTGAACCTTTTAGAGACCCAGTGCCCAAACTGCAACCCAAATCCTGCTTATTTTTCACAAATGCCAATACTAAAATGAAACCTGAAAACTGAGGTTTTAGTTTAGAAAAAATAACTCATAGCCAGTCCAAGTGTTTATATATATCCTTGGCAGCGCACTGCTCGGCCATGCGAAACTTGGACGAGTCACGGCTAATGTATTGCGGCTTGTGACATCGCTTGGCCCCACCACTCCTTTCCGAGCATGTGCATGGCCTCTGTGTGCACTGTTATCTGACGCTCTCCTGCTGAGGTGATGATGGGGCGACTTGGCTCGCCTGCCGACAGAGAGGGCTCTGCTTGCTCGCTTTGGCATGCTTGCCATTGGTTCACCACCATTGTGTTAAATCTCAGCTTCCTGTTTCCCAAGATAACCTTTACTCTCTACAGTTAGTTTTTAAATCATTTTTTCCTATTTTTTTTTAAAAGAAAACTTTACATTACAGGGTTTGGTTTTCTATCCACTCCCCAAAGTTGGTCATTTGATTACTTGTGAGATTGTTGTTGTTGCTTCTGTTGTTATGTGCCATCAAATCATCTTTGGTTTATAGTGACTCTGTGAATGAAAGCCATCCAAAATGTCTTGTCCGTGACAGCCCTTCTCAGCTCTTCAAATTCAAGTCTGTGGCTTCCCTACTGGAGTCAATCCAGCTCAAATTTGGTACCTCTTTCCTTCCTCTTCCTTCAATTTCCCTAGTCTTCTCCAGGGAATTTTGCCTTCTCATGATGCGCACAAAGGGCTCGTAAGGGGAACTTTGGATAGTAATCACTAGATTGGGGTTAGCAAACTGCTTTGTGCATGCTCAGGGACTTGGCTAGAGGATTTATAGGTAGAATCAATAAAGAGAGTTATGCAAAAGAAGCCGCTCAATGCTTGTGATTGTCAGAGGGAGATAATAGGGGTTGTGACAGGTGGCGCCAACATCAGTGTATCTGCTCCTGGTTTTAGTCTGAGCTGCAAAGGCTCTATCCATGGTCCTGAACCTCTTTAGGGTAGGGTTCAACAGCAAGGACAATTCCTTAGAAGCAAAACCCAGAATGGATACACTACCTCAGTGACACTGGAGGCAACAACTGGTAGAATTCAATACAATTCCTCTGCAGTACTGACAAAATTCTAGTTTTGACGTGAAGCTGAGTGTCTAATGTAATTTTGCCATGAGTTGTGGCTATAGGTTTCATGGGGCAGAAAATCCTCAATAACTTCCGAACTGCTCACTAGACTAATAAAAGGCACACCTTTTCAGCAAGCCAGAATGATGCACATCACTGACAGTCCCCAGGTTACAAATTTTGTTCCTGAGAAAATGGAAATTTGTCCTTTAGTCAAATCTGTAAGTCAGATTGTTTATAGATGGCCCTCCACATTTGTGGGAGTTAGAGGCACAGAACCCCCATGAAAGTGGCAGAGCCACAAATATCTCTAGACCCCCTCCCTGCCCAAACTGACCAGTGCCTCGCATGGAAATGCCAGAGAGATTTCCCTCTTTGGATGGGTGGGGCAGGAAGCCATGCTTTGGAGGCCTCCCTCTCTCCCCTGTCACTCCTCTCTCTATGGTGATGCTTTGGAATCCCTCCATCTGCCCCCTTTTGCTTCCTCTCTCTCCATGGTAATGACTATTTTTTTCAGTAATTTTTTAAAAAGAATTAGGTGTTATGGCCATTCATTTGTAAGTACCAGTTGTTCGTAACTTGGACATTGGACATTCGGGGACTGCTTATATAAGCCAAGCTGCAGTTTGGAGTGAGACTACATGTGTCATTTTCCAGCACTTTTTAATCTTCTCTCTCTGTAGTACATGCCATCAGTTTGGTTTGACATTTTGAATAATTGTAGACCTCAACAGGTAGATTGTGGATTTCATGCTTCAAGTTGTTATCTCAATGGACTCCATTTCAGAAGCAGTAGAAATGTGAGTTTTTTTGCGATTCACTACAACTAAAAAGTCATTTCTGTTTCCCTTTAATTATTATTTCATACCAGTGAACAAAAGCAATTAACTAAGAGATGACGAGTTGAAGGAAATAGATCACTTCTTTCAGGACCCACAAGTGTGTCCCTAATCCACCAACCTTTTATTCACAGTTGGCAAAACAGGGGAGGTCCTTTCACAGAATAGTCTCCAGGAAGAGTGAAATTCTCCAGTAATTCTAGAGCAGTTTGAAAAAGAAGCTTTTAAAAAAAATACGAGAAAGGTTTTGTTTTTTTTAAACTAAATCTTGGCCCCACCCTAAGTCCTCTTTCCTCTCTGGACAAGTGGATGCAAGCATTTATTAGCCCCTCAGAAACTAGAAGAGAAAATTGCTTCGACTTTCCTGGAGAGACCCCGTTTTGATGGTTCTCTCTGCTCTCTTCCTCCATGCCGGAACCACATTCACGTGCTGTAAAAGAAGGGGTGGCATGTGCCTTGTCTTTGTAGAACACAATCCTTTGTTTGAAGGTATCCTGTATCTGGAAGGCTCCTTTTTGTGGCAGTAACTCTGGATCATGGATTATAGCTGTGAAATTTTCAAAGGGAAGAGGAAGGCTACCAATAAAGGACAGCTGCATCTTTTTTGATGCCTTAATCAGGGACTCTGTGCTCTTCCCCCAAGGGGAAAGAATCTGGGTGATGGCATTTTAAAAAAATCTTTCTTCAGCTTAATTATTTTAAGCATGACATCATAAAAGAAGGCCGTGATTTCAGCTGAACAAACAAACAAACCCTAACCCAAGAATGTGTACAGACCCAGTGATATTTCTGACATTTTTCTTCAAAAGAAGAAAATGAGTGAAGGAAGCAGTGTAAGAATGAGAGAGGAGAGCCTCTGGGCCACAAGTTCAGTTGGTTCAGCACAACAGGCTTTGAATGCTCTTCATCAGGAGCATGGATAAAATGCTCAAGCACATAAGAAACAGCCTGTTTCTTTGTTTTGCTAGTGCTCCCCATGTACCTGCCAGAGACTGACAAAGGAGAGGGCAGTGAAAAATAAGCACAGCACCTCAGCACTGGGCTGGCAAGGACCTCCTGCAGCATCCTTTCGCCTTATTTATGGAAGTGTTTTATAGCCAAGCAGTGGCTGTTTGATCATGCCCACAGTTGCAGATACTCATCTTATTATTTCTGCTTTAAAAATATATCATCCAAACAATGCTTATTCTCAGGTTTAGCTTCAGGGCTCCATAAGCAAGTTTCATTTTATGATGGTTGTCACAATGGTGCTATGGTTGAAATGAATTTAAATTGCAAAATTGCACAGGATAACACGCTCGATAGTTGTGGCTTGCTCTAACAGCGGAATGTAGAAGCAGTTGTAAAGCAGGGAATGTGGGGAGAGGGAGGAGAAATAGAGTAATGGTGTGCTTCACAACTGAAGGTCCTCGCCTGCCTGCCCCATAAGACTATTGCATCCAGGTTATTAAAGTTACCTAGCTGCCTTGCTGTTGACAACACACTGGGCTGAATAATATTCTGTTTCTCTGCATTTTAAAAGCTTTCTTCTCTGCACTGTTCCTTTGACTGTCACAGCTCCGTACCAAAACATGAATAGCTTTGGAGTCTCCTTTCAGTTTCGAAAGCAGTTTACCATGCACTGTGGAGGGGCAGAAGAGGATGGGGGCTATTGGAGGGATGCAAGTCCAAAGACACTTTGGATATACCTGGTACGTTGTGTTGGAACTGTCCAATAGCCATCTGCACATATCTGCAGGTAGAGACAAGCTGTAGGGAATCACAAACGTTCACACTTCTATCTGAATTGAAACTCATTAGTACCACTTGCTGCACTTAACTTTTCTTAATTCAGGGCCACAAAGGTACAGAATACATTAGTTTCCTGGAAAAAAATGTTGCTATGGCAGCAAAGGCAGAAAAGAAAGAAGTTAAGATTTAATTTTTATTTCTAAGAAGGTGTATTCATTTTAAGCACTCCTTTATTTCTGACTACCAGTGCAACATGGCTTATAAGAAGGCAGTGTTAGCATATGGTTTGATCTCAATGAAGAATTTAAAGAGGATTTGAAAGGTTTTCCTTAAAAACAAAAAGAGGGGGAGGCTTAAACTTACAATTTTGCAATAAGTTCATATAAGGCAAATGGCATTCTGCATACAAATGAACTAACATTTACATAACATTTTATCCCTTTGATTGTTTTTGTCCTTCTTCACAAGGGTAATCATTATGGAAGTAAAACTATATTTTCTGTTTATTTGAAATCAGTCATATTCAGAGGCATGGGCACATTTGGCTTGCTTTCACTGCCCTGCTATTTCTCTCCTCCCAAGCCGGGTCAGTTCTCACTCACATCCCATTTCTCTTATCAGGCAGCAGCAGAAAGGGGATTAACATGCCCCTTTGCATGAAAGCATTTTACAGAGGTTGCCAGAGCAAAGCTCTGCTGCACCCAACTACCTCTGTACAAAGTTTTGGGGAGTCAGACAGGAAATGCGAATTGTGGGCAGTACCCAACGAGGCTCCACTGCCTCTGATGGGTCTGTTGCGCTCATGGGACCAACCCCTTATGCACTGGTGCTTTCACACCTTTTACTCTCCCTGCCCACAACAAGCAGACATGTTTGTTTCTAAATCAGGCCAAGTGATCAGAACTTTCTTCGAGGAGCCCGCCCTGCACATCAGGTAGCAACCCGTAGGTTGAACAAGTAGGAACTGCGACAAACTGTTGATTCTTCTCATGGCTGAATGGATAGAACCCAATTATCTTCCAAGATATTCCATTTCATGCCCTCCTACAGCATTCAGACAGCATTCTATGGCCACTGCGCATTCTCTGGGCATTATCTTTTCATCTTTGTATGTGGGAAGGAACCACAGTTTATACACATATATATTTCTCCAGGCCTACTGTACTAATACCTCCTTTTTTTGTGTGTGGATGGTACAATTTGGGCTACACAACAACATAACTGAAGAACAGAGACTGCTATTAGTGTGTGTGCATGCATATATTAGATATTTGTATATCTGATTTTTTTTAAAAAAGCTCTTATGCATAATGGGGAAATGCTTAGAATCTGTTTTCTTTTTTTAATATAAGGTGAGAATAAATGGCACATGCCAAGTTTCCATAGGAAGCAGGTTTTCTTTTTTCATCTTTTAAAAATAAGATGTCAGTATTGCATGTTGATTAGATACCTTTTGCTGTGACCATTTCTCATGTATTTGTTCTCTCCCTGCAATGAATCTTTATGACAGTAAAAGCAGAAGTGAATCCTCCATGGAAATAAAGATTTGTTCCTGAAGAGAGACCCTGAATACAATGTCAAACAAATGCATGGAATATATGACTTGAAAGTGTTGTCTGGAATTAATAATATTTATCTTTTGGATCTTGCAACTGGGAAGCTTCTGATGTTGGCTTAGACATGTTCTTTGTCCATCGAAAAACATATTGAAATAGATATATTCCTGAAACCTTTGTCAGTTACTCTGTTCTTGCGATAGTTTTTATGTATCTTTCCGACAACACCAGGAAAAGCACTTCCACGCTGCATTTGGCCCAAGCAAGGGCTTCAGGTTGTGCAAGTTGCATAATGTTCATAAACTTTTGCTGGCCACTGCTAGCCCCAAAGATTTGGTGGGTGGTTGTCCTGCTGTTAGGGATTCACAGTCAGGGCAGGAGAGGCCTTCTAGAAATTCATGTGCTGCAGCATCTGGCTCTTGAAGGACCAGAAGCCTCTTTCTGTGGGCCAAAGGTAGCCCACTTGTAGCTTGTGAGGCTATCTCACTATTACTGGGCACTGATAACCAGAAATGCCCATTGGCTTATAGTGTAGGTGTTAGATTCTCTTGGGGAGTGAATATTACAGAGATTAGCAGATAGTGGCAGACTGTTCTTCAGGGAGCTTCAGGCCACAGAGCCAGAAAGCACTGGTTGTAAGGATATAGTGTGCAGGGAGAAAGCCTTCCATGCTTCCTTGAGCACCTTGAATGAAAGTTAAATATATATTGTGGCTTCTAAATGGCCTGATTCACATATAATGTTAATCTATTATGCCCCAGTGCAATTATTCTAACCTAACTTGGGAATGTTCTTAAGCATATGCTTGTTCGTTTAGGTGAACACTTAGAATGGGTTTTCTGTCTGACTTGCTTAACACTTCACAATATCAACTCTGTTACTGTGGGTTTTTTTGTGGTAAAATGAGGAATACTTTGAAATATTTGGAGTGCAGAAGGGGATCCTTTTCAAAGGACCAGATGTCTTTGAACCACACATGTCTTTTTATCAATGGAATTCCTAAAAGTATTTCCAAATTAGCCTAGTGCTAGATTCATGTTTTTTCAATGGACCCGAAGCTCCTGATTCCTCTTTGGCTTCTTTGAAAATACTAGTCAACATGCATGCTGTTCTGGTTGCTTAAGCTAGGAGTTTCATACATGCCCTCTTTACTTTAAAACTGTAGAAAGCCGAGCGCTACATTTCCTTGAAGAAGTTTAAGATTTTTCTCATTCATTTTGGTGGCATAACAATGGAAGGCAAGAAGCTAAATGCACAACTTTAGGTACCGGCAACCTTTGGACAATCACATTTTGAAAGGAGCTGGAATTGTTGGAGCATGAGAAGTGGTTTGGCACTTTAGTCTCTGAGTATATGCGCCAGTTTCTCCACCTGACTTTCTTTGGAGGATCAGTTGGATTCAGGCAACACTTCCCTGCTACCCAGGATGTACTGATATTTGCTGTTTTCACTCAGGCAAGAGTCTGGTGAAGGGTCTGAAAGGGCCCAACAAGCAATGGAATACTTAGGTGCCGGTAAGTGAAGTTATGGCCCTTTTCCTACCACCTTGTGGATGCAAAAATGAATGCTCATATTTTAAATTAGTGAGATGACAATGATGTTGATATGTCTTGGGGAAACTACCTTATATGAAAGGGCATGAAAGGACTCGGGTATTTAGTAGAGCTGGGCTTATTGTTTATGAATTTTGAAATGGTCATCCGTGAATCCAAGTAAATAGTTTATGAATTTTGCACAAGTAATCTCTGCACTGTTCTCTCCATGTATCTTGCACTTGGTGTCCAGCATGTAAATATCTCATGGGTTTTGACAGAGGAGCATAAACTATCCATACTGGATTCTGAAAAAGGCTTCTGCAATGACATATAGAACCATAAGAACTGATTGCCTTGCAGTGGCTGTTAATTATAGATCGGTTTCTGACTCTCCCAAGAGCAGAACCGGGCCCAGCAGCAGCAGCTGACATGGTGCTGTTGGGGCCCCGGTGCTCTAGCAGGGGCCATTGATACTAGCCTCTGCCTTAATCCTGTGTGTGAAGCAGCTGGGTCTATGAGCTTCCGCTTTAATTTCCCCGGTATTTCAGAGTGACACTTCACTGCACACTCAGGGGATTGTGGGAAATTAGAATAGCAGAAGCACACTGGAACTGCAGTTGTTACTGCCAAGTAGGGCTGAAGGGGACCCATCAACCAGAGAGTGGGTCCAGCAGAGGTCAGCTTGTCCAGGGCCCCTCAGGCCTGGAGCCGGCTCTGGCAAGGCCAGCCGAGGAGCTTTGCCGCTAGGTCTGTACAGGGGGTGGTTTCAGGAACTACTGGAATGGCAGGGCAGGAGGAGAAGGGCAGAGGAAGGGAAATGGAGGAAGAGAGGGTTTTTCTTTGCTTTCCCCAAGTGTACATGTGTAGTAGCTGCGCATAGTTTGGATGCAAGGTGCACTCCAATCCCTCAGTTATTGCATGTCATCATCCCATTAGTGCGATATTCTTAGTTCCTTCACCAAGCAGCAGTTTATGATACTGTGACAGATGTTGTCTCATCTTATGGGCAACTCCTGCCATTTTCACTGGTTGTCACTATGTCTGTGTTTCTCAAAGTGTGAGTTAGGCATTTTCAAAGGGATGTGGGTAATCGCTAAGGGGAGACTGCTTCTTTGATTGTTTTCATGCCATTTTCTGCTATTCAGCATAAAAGAGGCACAAAATGGCATGCAGCAATTTCTCCCTTCCCATCCTGCTTCATTGTTAATCCTTGTGGGCAACTGTATGAGATATATCTCTGCCATCCACATAGTTCCCACATGGTGTAGATTGATGGTGCCGAGGACCACTGGATCAATAACGACACTTGTGACAGTTTGATAGACTCTCTCTCCATGCTATGAGGCAAGATGGTCAGCAAATTTCCACACTAGAAATAATAATAAATGGTTGGAGTGCAATTCCCATTTATTTGATGTTAAGAGAAAATCAAAGTAAATAAATGGACAGCAAAGCATAACACTCTATGAAAACAGGATTCCCCTCCCCTGCAATGATACGATGTTTCACACAATCATTTTCCTAACAAGGCAGTTTGAAATAACCTAATAAATATTGCCGCCGCAGACTTGGTACATGAGATCAAATTAAAATGCAAAATATCTTGTCCATTCAAATTACATTTCTTCATTGATTCTATAATTTGATCTACTAAAGTGTTTCATTTGGGCTTTTAATACATTCTTTTAAATTGGTTACAGAATATAGATTGCTGTGAGCTGTAACTATTGCCAAAGTGAAAAACAAACTTTATGATAGCAGGTGAACTGCGGAGTTTTCATGTTCCTGTTTTTTAGAACGTGGACCTATGTTCAATGCAATGCATGTATCCAATGCGGGGGTGATAATTTCTGCAGCCCCACACCTGATACCCTACATTTTATCCAGATGGCCATTTTTGGTTGCCTAGATGGAGTGCTGTGGAGGAGGAAGGGAGGAGGCATGGGCGCCATTTGAAGATGGCGTAAACCATTAACCCCAGTCTCCTCTCCACTCCACCCCCTCAGCATCCACTCCAAAGCCAGTGGCCAGTCTCAGAGAGGCAGCCTCCACAGTTTCTCACACTGGCTGTATTCAGAGTCCCAGCTCTATGGTTGGTGGACCTTGGGTAGTCGCCTGGCCCCCAGATAATGTCAGGAGGGTATAGGGTTATTCCCTTACAGTTAGCTTTTCAGATTACCATGGGAAAATGAAGGGATTCTCGAGATTACCGAGTAATAACTTTGTTTAAAGTAAGTGCCTCAAAGTCACTGTTACAGATTATATGATTAAGTTTAAAAGAAATAAAATTAACTCTGCAGGAAAGGAAGATGATCATAAAATCACCCCCAATTTCTTAAACACACACACATCTATTTGGAAAACCACTGACTGAGTTTATAGAAGGCATATTCTTTGTTGATTTATTGATTTACTTTTATTTACATTGCTTGTATGCTGTTCCAAGAAGATCCTAAAGTGCTGCTATCCTTAAAAATTAAGAATATGGACATATTCTTAGACTTGGCAGTCTTTAGACTGTAGTATTTGGATTTAGCTGTTTATTCTGCTTTCCTCAGTGTGGATTTTATCATTTGTGGCTGTATGTTGTCATCTTCCATCGCTTCTCCCATGCTTTCTAAACATTTTCTGTGGGAAGGGGGTACAATGGTTAAAATCCACTATCTTGGGGAATGGTGGAGTGAAATGCTAGTGTAGTTGCACTATACCACTGGAAGTTAAATAGTAGAACACAGAGTAAAACAGGGAAAGCAACTCCCCTACATACAGAAAAAATAGTGTAGTGGATCCAGTCTTAATCTCACAAATTGGCTGGAAGTCAAAGCTGCAGTAAAGTGGCAGGTTGCAAGTCTTGTCTAGAAAAGCCCATTATTTCTTAGAAAGGATCTCTTCTTTTTTAGTCCCATACTCCCATATAAGTACATTTCACTAGCCAAAGTTCAGGACATAATTTTGCTTGCTTATATGCTATGGAAACATATGAACACTTAAAGCTATAAAGTGCAAATGTGCACAGTTGCATGGAAGCCAATGGCATTTGCCAATTAGATTTATCCATGAGTAGAAGTTATCAGTAAATACAAATTATAGGATCCTGATTAGGGATTTAACACTGATCTAGAAGGTTTTGGATATGAGAATGTCAAAGATTAACTGAATACACCAAAGTGCATTTTGAAACAGATGGCAAACTGATTGCTGCAGGGATCCACAAATATTGATATTTACCAATCAGCCAGGATACTTAATTAACTGAAATCTCAATTTGTTATTAATATGTGAAACATCTTCAATAGAAACTTTATAAGCTTTGGACAAATTAGCTGTAAAAACAACTAGCAGATCCTTCATTCTTAATCACAGTAAGTCAATCATGATCTTAACTTACTTCTTAGCTATCATAGCAACAAACAGGATAAATGCTAAACGAGATCAAGCTATAGTTGGCATTACAACCATATCATGGACATTCAGTGTCACTATTTTATACTCTCCTTAATGAACGTTGATCCTAGAAGCTGCTGAAACAAAATACACAACTGTCTATGTACATTGGATGTATATATCATCAAAAGATAAGCAATTTTTGTGATATTGACAAAGAAGAGGACCCACCTAAGTACGTATCCTGGAGAAGTCCACAACACATTCAAATGAGTTCAGCTTTGTATGACTCTGACCTGTGGTTTCTTCAGCAGTTCAGCTTTTTCAAGTTGCGTGGATTCTGTGGACTTGTGATCTGCTGTCTAATTCTACTTTTGAGGGAGCTGTGGAATATGCATTATGAATATGTGCATTGATGTGGAATATGCATTGCTCCTAATGTGCACTTGCACTATTGTACTTTTGTGCAAATAAAACACATGTGCAAGTGCACATTTCCAAACAGGAACCAAATATTGAAACAAGCAGTTCCACCACTGAGTGTACTCATGGAACAAAAGATGCCTGGCAATCCACAAAACACAGACAGAATTGATATACAAAATTCAGATTTCCTTGTGCTGAACAGATTAATTTTGGGTGGAGTCTTAAGGTAAAAGTACAGAATAAACAAGGAATGCAAAAGATCATCCATTATCCCTGGCGTCCATATAGTTAAATAGACTCCTGACTAGTTTTAGCATACCAAGTAAATGCAGTAAAGGATTTTCTTAGCAGGCTGTTGGTGGAGTTTGTCCCAAATATAGCAGGGCCTTTACATGTACAATGTTGCTAAAAACTAGAATGTTGTATGGACTCAAAAGTTCCAGTACCAAATTTACAAGCTTCATCTGAATCACAGGACCAAACTGCAGGTGGTGGATTCAGCCGAATGCTGCATCTCTGTGGTACGTCGTGCACACAGCTTCCCTAACACTGGTTGCCACTAAAATGGAAGTGTTCATTATTCTTCTGGAAGTGCATGGACATATTAGTTCAATGGAAGGTTTGAGGCTGCTCCCAGGAACTAAATGTGGACTGCTCCAAATTATAAATTTTAATCACTGAAGTTTTCTTTGCTTCTTTCTTTTTTCTTAGAACTATGCAGTGCTTCTGCATCAGCAAACTAGCCGAAATGTACAGAGCTCAACCGGCCAGCTTCACTTTGGATCTCACCTCTCAGAGAAGGAACTTAATGCTCTTGCAGATGAGCAAGTTGGACAGCTAAAAGAACTAATGCATGAGGCCACCAAACCCAAGAGACAGTTCAATATTTTGGAGGATACAGAGAAGAAACACTAACATATTACTTTGAAAATGCTCTAAGTAATTTTATGGAGTTTCTTTTTGCATTACTTTTGAAGACAGACTCACTCTGAAGAATAAACGAAGCTGATGTAGATTCTTTCTGTTTTATTTCATCCTCTGGGGACATGAATGATGAATATTTAGAAATAGATACAGCCCCATTTGTATTAATTATGGCCCACGCTACTGCTTAGAATAGCTGAATACTTGGTATTTCTGAAATTTTTCACTGTGTTCAGTTTGACACACACAGGGGGCAGGGATCCAAATGGAATGTTTTATGGTAAGACTAAATTTTCTGGATATTCGCACGTTCAGGTCACCTTAGCACATATATGAAGTTCAGGGTGCATTGGTACTTACAGGGAATTTCATTAGCCATGCTGTGAACCATATTCCCCATTTGGAAGATAGTTTGAGTGTTCACTGTGCTGAATAACATGGTGTTGGTGCAAAGTTGGCTGACTCATTGTCCGCTCCTAACTCAGCATCATATATGAAGGCCATTCAATAGAACTGTCCCCAGTCTGGGTTCCTAGGAGGCTGCATAACTTCCTTGCTTCTTTATTGGAAAGATGTCCATATATTTCTACCATCCACTTTTTAAAAATCCATTTATATAAGAGGAATTGTCTACTAAAAAAAAAAAATAAATGTGCTACTCAGAAACCATTGACTTTGAATGATGGACTTAGCAAAATGTGCTTCAGAAGTCTGAACACATCATAACCTGGTTGACATGCACCACTAAACTATGGTTTATTTGCTCCTTCTCACTTGTCCAGTGTGCCTGATTTCTATATTCAGCTCACCATAGTTATTTGTCATGGCTGAACCTGAACAAACTGCAGTTAAGGTTAACTATGGTTTAGGGAATCAAGCCAGCCTGAAACTATGGTTTATGATACTAGCAACTTTCCCTAATTCAGAATTAACACTAGTCACAGTTCTTATTTCAGATGCATTTAAAAAAGGCAGTGAGTTGAAAATGGAAGCTGACCTTTCCAGTTTCTTTACAGCTGCATCAGAGGCAAAGAAGAGAGCCCATGAAGCTGAGAGCCCATGAAGCATCATAATAATGCTAAAGTGTAATTTACAATCTTATGCATGTCCACTTCGACATAAACCCCATTAGGTTCAGTGGGGTCTACTCCCAGTTAAGAACTGCACCTGCAGTGTTATGCCTGAATGCAGCCCGTGCCTGTTAGCCCACCCCTGTACACATCTGTTGACTCATTGACTCCTAAGGATTAGCTACTGGCGCTACGAACTTGTAGCTTAAACTCTGCTGCTTTTGAGCTTGCTGTGGATTTTTGGCCCAATCAGGTACTAGAAAGAATTTCCTCAGAACTGAGTTCAGCTCTTAATCTGAAAACGGTTCCCTATCCCTGCCATATGAGCTATTTTCAATGGAAACAAGACTGGGGAATGAGATAAGCTTCCCCATGGTACATTCAAAGTAAGAACAGTCCGTCACCCCTTCATGCCTGTAATTAAGTCATTTTGAAAGGATAGAACTATGTGTTATGCAATAAACATAACATGTAGCTTGACTTTCATGTGTGGAGCCACAGTTTTATATTTTGATAACTTACACTTCTATTCCATCCATAACCAAAGCTCTCTGGGCAGTTCACAACATTTAAGTTACCCATCCAGATTTCAACCAGGCCTGACTGTGCTTAGCCTCCATGATTAGGCAGAAGCAGACATTTCAGGCTATACAGAAGTTCATATAAATGCAGCTCATCCCAGTGCATGGCTCATGGGGTGCGGCAGATCATTATTTCTGCTTTCTGGGCCCCCACTTTGCATTTACTTTTGCTCCTATAAGCCTACCATTCGGTCAAAGCTGTTCCAGGATATGGTTGGATTTTCTTAGTGGGAGGAATTGTGTCATGTTGAAACAATACCTTTCTTCTGGTGTTTGTTTCCTTGAAATCTATCTTCGTATTCAGTTCATCTGCTACATGTTCTCAGGAGACATTATACAGTCCACAGGAAAAAACAAATTAAAACTCAAATGCCCTGTTTTAATTGAACTCATCTTCCATTCAACTTTTGAATCTTTTTTAAGAGCATTTGTATATGAAAAATACATTATTTTTCACCAGAGATTTTTTTAATGAAATCAGTTATCCTCAAGTATTTTTGTCTCAACACATCTCACTCTGCCCTTAACATATTATCTTGACCTTGTTGAAAAGATATATTTCCACACTAAAGTCATGGTTAAAACCTGATTTCATATGGAAATAACTTCATTAAGATACTAATATATGAGTGATGCTGACAAAAGTAGTTGGATATAAAATAAATTTCCATTAAGATGTCAAAAAGTACAAGGTGTCTGAGAATCAGTTGAGATAATTCGTTCCATTTTGAATTTAACTTTGTATGTTAACTAAACAACACTCCTTCCTAAGTAAGACATTTTCAGAATGCTATTTGTAGAAGATTTTCAGTGTGCTTACCAAGTGGGTGGATAGGATCCAAACACCTTGTCTGCATTTACACATCCAGTACAAGAAAGCTCAATTCTCTGTTCCCTTGGAATGCAAGTTATTGGGATAATGGCTCACTTAAAGTCTACACTGCATATTCTGATTTGTGGTCTGTGAATCATGCATATGGCTTATGAGCCTGTTTAGAAGTCATTTAGGTCATTCTCAAAGTAAACAGAGTTCTAGGCAGGAGCCCCACCTACTTCCTCCGCATATGCTCCAAGTTTGGCTTCTGCGTGCCTCTCGAGTTCTTTTCATGGACCACACCAACATTCTTCTTTCCCTCACTTCCTAGAAGGACCTGAGGTGATTTCTCACTGGCCAGCACCTTTTCACACAATACGTAGATCATCCAGTGCCCAGTTATTGGAAACTACAGTGGTGCTAAGCTTTGCCAGTTTACTATTTGGTCTCCGCTCCCATATTTCAGCTGATTTTTTCAGGTCATAACACTGACAAAACTCTTAGAGCCACTGGCTACCACACAGGTACCATAAAGCAGTCATGCAACTTGCCCAACCATCTCCAATGCCTAACAGAGTGTAGGATATAAAAATCCTCTGTTTCTTTCAGATGGCCACATGCAGAACATCCTCTATGCAGAACAAATCCTCAGAATAGCAAAATGCTGAGGATGAGAGATTAAGATCCTGTCCTTCCCAGACATGGACAGGTGTTTAAAAGGCACAACCAGGCTTACTTCCAGTGGTTACAGTTCTGATCATTCCAGTGTAATCAATCTATTCCAAGTAAAACCTACTCAATGTCTAGGATGACAGCAAACCTATACAGAGTTTAGGAGGAGGACCGTTCCTTCCTCTTTAAAACGCTGCATCAAATTCTCATCTTTGTGGAAGCATCCTGGTCCAGGCAGAACAAATGTCTCCCTCTGCCCCCATGAGAGCAATGCAAAAGGCCAGCTGAGAAGAATGCCCCCTGCTGACTGGCAGGTGGACAACATCTAGCTCTGTGCTTCATCTGCAGCATCTTGCTCTCTGCCTTATCTGCAAATACTTGCCAGCAGGACTGCCTTTTTGTTTGCTTTCCTCTTCTGGGCTTTGTTTGCTTGCTCTGATTTGTTTGACTTGAGTGACTTGCTATTGAATGCTTGCAGGTACAGACTGTGCTGCACTGTGGCTGGATAGGGCAGAGCTTCATCTCTGCTTGGACCAACTCTGGGAAGAGACTCATAAAAAGCCAACATTACCTGAGGGCAGTGGGGCTGCCTGCAGTGGGGCTAATCCCAGAGGGGTGACTCTGAATGGGGTTGTCGCTTTTCAGGGTGGCGTGTTGGGGTGATGCAAAGGCAAGGATTGATTGTATTAAGAAAGTGACAGTCCTGACTTCACCAGAGCTGAGCAGGGCTGTCAAGGACATCTTGGAGGACATTCATTCATAAGATCAGCGTAAGGCAAGAGATGACTTGACAGCATGTAATAACAGTAAAAGATACTGAAGACCACACCTAAGTAGCTTGGACACAGCAAGCAGCCTATGAAGCCTTATGTGGAAACCACCCAGCCATGTGGAAGAGACATCATCCAGTGCTTCCTCTGGTTCAAGGTCTCTGCTCTGAAGTAACATGCCTCTGAATGAGACCCCCCAGTCCTCAATACAGAAACAGCCCCCAGGCTGGCCTCTTCCCAAATTGGTCTGATGCACTCTGGATGGTCTTAAAGCACCTCCTGCGGAGGTTCAGCTTCTGGATTCCTCAGCCATCCTTGCCGGTTAATATGGACACCTCTCTTTTCAGCTGGGGGCCCACTGTTGCACATTCACAATCAGGATGGTGGTCCCAGGTGGAAAGAACCCTCCACTTCAATCAGCTGAAGCTCCTTGCTGTTGCCAAAGATGCTGAAATCAGACATCAAAGGATTACCTGTCCCTCCAAATCACTTTAATGAACCACTTTCTTGTATTCCTCTACTCCAGTGGACTCTAAACTGAGAGATAAGTGGAACATGTGCATGTCCATTTAGAATGTCTTTCAGTGCTAGAATGTTTCAACTGACTGCTCTGCACAGGTTCATCATCCATATGTGTGAATCCACAGGTGACCACTCAAAGACCCAGCATTTCAGGTGAGCAACCTGTCCCTCTCTAATTTTATATTGGCTTCAAAATTTGCAGATTGTATGTAACCAAATAGATTGCCAGGGCAGAAGGATACCTCACCCTGAACATTCCTGCTCTACCGTTTGCCTAGCTACTGCTTTTCCCCAAGTACCCTTAATTCAGTTGGCTTTGTCAATTGACAGGTGCTTTGTTTACAAGTATTTGTATGCCATTGCATCAGATGGAGGGTTAACATATTCTGTAGAATTAAAAGGCAGTGTGAAGGGAATGAAACCAAGGACTGTGAATAGAAAGGAAGAGAACAAATCTAGTGCAGCGAAGTACAGCATTGCTTAAGATTTAATTTGTTTACAGCATCTGCTGAAAATTAGAGGGTTATATTTTAGCCTCACAAAAAATAGTGTAATAGTTTTGCACATGTTTTCCTTTGCAAAAACAGTGGAATTTTGATTGTGTGAGTTCATTAGGGCCCAGTCAATACTTTATGAGGGCTTTTCACAAATTGTGCCAAACATTCCTTGACTAATGACAGCATAGTCAACAGGTAACCAAGGTCAATCCAAACCAAATATCTCTGATGCACAAATATTTTACAATAACCCCGTGATATTGATAGGTAATTGACTCTGGAAGAACAAATCACTTCTCCACAAAACACAATATTAACCTAGGAATTTTGCTTCCACAAGTTGTGATGATAATCTCTGAGACTGCACCTCATTACTACATGGAACTTCCATGTTTACAAACAGTGTGCCAATGAATACCGGTTGCTGATCTGGTGGCAAGGGGTATGTATGTGTTTGTGTGTGTGAGTGATGCATAAACAAGGCAATATTTTCCTTATGTGCTTATGTTTGTGGGCTTCCCAGAAACATCTGGTTGGCCATTACAGAGAAAGAAGATGCATGACAAAAGTCTGATTCAGTAGAGATTTTCTTGTACGTGGATTTTCATACATCTGTTTGTCAGATTCATTCTTTTTAAACTAATGCCATGAGCCACAGCCCTGGAATGTCACTGCTGATGAGGAATACAAAACAATTCCATCTTTTCCCCCTCTTTAATAGGATTTCTGTGCTAAGAAAAATAGTGGAAGACACAGTGGGAAATCTCAGGAAGGTTCCAAGCCAAAGACATTATTGGATCCTCTGCAGAATTCTGTGAATAAGGCACGGTGCCGGGGATGTGATAAGGTCAGATGTGAAGGGCTGACAGGGTTGGACTTCTGGCAAAGCTCCACTTCTCAGCAGCAGCCCACCCACTGCAGTGACCTGGTCCTGCTCCTTCTTCACATTGCAGCCTGTTTGTCCACATGCCTCTCATTCTGGTCCAGACAAGAGTGATGGGGAGCGGATGCAGTTGATGCCATGGCCTGCTTGCCCCCTGCTCTCTGCCTGTCAAATAGCCACAAGGAGGAGGAGCAGCAGCAATCTGGACACCGCAGCAGTGAGGAGGCAGACTCACTGAGAAAGGGACCAATTGCGGGCGTTTTAACCAGCACTGATTAAAAGCCTCATGTGGAAGCAACCTCAGTCCAAAGAGGAATGGGGTGACTATAGCTGCAGGCAGGGTTTGGGTTGGGGCAGAGCCACTCTTCGATTCTACTGAGACTTGGGTCAGGCCTAATTAGTGCAGAGGTCCCTAGTCCGTGGAGTTCCTATTCTGAAATGCCTCGATTCAAAACTGTGGTTGTATCACTATAGTGAGCTAAAATGGGGACGGCTGAGTAGAAGACTCCTTAAGCTGTTCAAAGGAAGTCCCTCAGAATTGGGCAGGCCCTTACGGTAACACAGTGCTAAAGTGCAAGCGCAAGTGCACAGGAACTAATTCTAATCAAGAAAATCATGGGAAAGATTGGGGAACGGTAGGCCTAGCTATTTTCTGCATTTGAAGCAAAGCAGGTACTTTTGAGAAGTCAAGGAAATCTGAGCACGCATCAGGTGAGGGTGAAGCAAAAACAAGTGTACTGCCGCCTCCACAAAAGGAACCTGGAGACCTTTGGCAGAAAGTCTTTCCATACCATTCCAGAGACCTGTGCTCATACTGAACTCTTAGCATCTCTCCAGCTGGTTGCTGGGCAACCATAAAGTATTATTAAGCAGGAGGCCAGTTTTGCTGTGAATCTTGTCACTCATTTTTTAGTTGGCCATTATAGGCATTTCCAGTGGAGGTACGGAGGAAGATGTAGTTATTGCCAGTGAAAAATATCACAAATACATTGGTATTGTTTCTTGCACATACTCTAAATGCTAAAACTACACAATTGAACAAAATAATATTGTTTAATTTCATCAGCTTAACACCAGTGGTATTCTAGCCAAATATTGCTTCACACCAGGGAAGGGAAATACAAAATGGCTGACATGGAAGCTGTGGCAAAGGATAACTAAGCTTTCCAAAATAATAAGTACAGGTCAAAGGTGGGATTTGAGCCCTAGCAACCCACCTCCTTCAAATGCACTGGCGGAAATCTATTTCACAGCAAGTTTAGCTGCTGGTAATAAAATGTGTGGGAGGCACCAGGAAAGGTGTCCAAGAACTCATTACACCTACAGGAACCATGTTCCATATCTCTGGCTTGCTACTTTAAAAATACGAAGAATGCCAGGGCTCCAATATTTCCATTCTCTGCCTAGAAACTGTCTTCAAAATGGGATTGGATGGCATGCAACATCTTTTCTTGCAGAAATGAATAGTCTGGCCTAGCTGTGTCACTTTTTTCCCCTTCCTAATCTGGGTCAAATTATAGGCTGGATCCAGAGTTACATGGATCAACTGTGCTGGCAGAAGTGGACTTACCAATCTGTTCTTTGTGCAGCAACTCTTCCAGCCAACTAGAAATGCTACACATGGAGACCCTGCCAGACGGGATGAGCAGTGGTGTGTGTGTGAGAATCCCACAAAATTGGGTGGAGGAACCTCCTATGAGCAGAGCAGTTCCGATCACAGATGGTCTCTTCTTCTCATGGAAAGTTTATCCAGGATTCTACCCTACTTATGAATCACATAGTTTGCCTTTGTGTGCAAGTGTTTTCTTTGAACATTGCATGTGGATGGGGAAGAGGGGAAATCAAACTTTTGTCCATCTTGCTGCACATTTGGGAAAAGGGTGCCACTGGAGTGCATGGGAGCTTTCTTTCTCCAAGACAAATTGCTGGTGCAGGACCTTTAATCCAAATTGGGAACAAAGTGCAGGGCAAGGTGTTCAAGCCTTTTATTTCCCATACTAGAGTCCTAATCTAGGTCAGAGCATCACCAGCACTGTAGCAATTTGTGAATTTAAAAGGTTGCACTCAAAGTAAACCATGTTATAAATGTAACAGCCTGTTATCTTTTTTTTTTTCTATTCCTGGAGTCTCCTGAGAAATTAGTGTTCTAACTGTGTGGGAAGACTCCTCCACTGCAGGAGGTATCCCCAGACTTGAATGGGGCTGGGAGGAGGTATGCAACACCAGAGGTAACACAATTATTCCTAATTAGTTAAGATTAGGTAGTTAGGTGTCATCTTATGCATGTATAAACAGAAAAAGGTCCTATGGCTAAGAAGATGGTGGGTGTTTTTGGACTTATTGCTATCTAAGCGTGTATAGGATTGTACCCTAAAGCACTCAATATTGGGGTACATTGAAAAGCATCTGGAACCTTCTATAGGTCCAAAATGTGACAGCTAAGCTGCTAACTAGTGGTTAGCATCATCACTGCATCTATTGAAAAATCTGCATTGGATAGCAGTTGTTTTCTGGTGTCAGATCAAGATGTTGGTTTTATCTCTAAAGCTGTAAATGGCTTAGGGTCTGGATCTCTGATGGAACATCCTCTAAAAATGAATCCTTGCGCACTACAAGTGACAACCCTTCATTTACATTCTTAGTGAAGCAACTCTTGTCAATCCATTCTTCCAATCCATAAAACTGAAATTGCCTTATGAACCCAAATCTGTTCTATATTCTATTCCATCTGGTTCCCCAAGGAGAACACACATTTGTTCATTAATGAATCATTGCTGGCTGAATAATGCTGGGAGCTGTGGGACTTTTTAGGATTACACCCTAAACCTTTTCCTATAGCATATTTAATCAGTATCTTCTTGAGCAGCTGAGATGTTAGCATAGTGAGCCTTCAAATCATAGTAATTATACTTAAATTTCCTATCATGGACACTAACATTGGTATTGATCTTGTCTCTTCCCTAATTACAAAACTCATTACCTGTTTACTTGATTATTTTGGTACTAATTACTTTCACACACCACTGCATGCTGTTTTGCTATTTCTAGATGGTGGCAAAGGACAACATTTCGTACTAATCATTTCGTACAGTTTGCCTAGACATTCTGCCTCCTAAGTTTGAAACACAGTTTGAACTTCTAAATACAGAAACACACCCTCAGTGTTGATGTGTATGCCAACCATAGCCCCTGACTGACATGTCATTGGCCTCAGTCTGCAGGGGGCCTGAGTGGGCATAGATGTACATGAGAAGGAGGAGCCAAGAACTCTGGTTAATCAGGCTTCCTATCAATGTGGACATAACTCTATGCACATAGTTAACCTTCCCAATGATGCCAGTCCTGTGTCAGAGCAGGAGGCATGGCTCTCATATGCATTGGTATCTAGGAGAAGAGGATAAGCTGCTTATTCTCAGTAGCCCCTTCATATGTTTGGAACTAGCTGGTACTGGACGCCTTCATAAGGCTATGATCTCAGCTAAAAGACAGGTAATAGCTCGATACAGTAGATTTAGAGAGCAATCGAATGTGGATCCAGTAAGCCTCTAAATCTATTGTACCCTGTGGGAGGGAGTAGCACAGAGTTGATCATCTCCCACTTCTCCTGCCCTGTAAATTCCCTTGGTGCCTGATTTTGGTCATCTAACTGTGATGCTTTGGAGGGGAAGGAGAGGAAGCAGAAACATCACCAGGATATGTTGCATTCTGCTGGCCCCCCTCCCCCCCCGAATACACTCTTTACCCATTCTTTGGAGCTGCTCTTCCAACCTTGGAGAAGGAACTAGCACAGTTATTCCTTCACCAGCTGCAGAGGGAGAAGGAGAGTGCGAGTACAGATTATTATGATTGTATTTACGAGCATTTATAGTCCACCTATCCCCTCTACTGGGACTCAAGGTCGGTTACAACATTAAACACTTATATGATGAAAACATAAATAGAAAAATGCTAAAGTTAAATATAATTAAATCAGTAGAATCCGGTGGACCATTAGATGCTTCTCAGGGACCATAGGACTACTCAGTTCGTGATTGGAGGCTGGAATTACATTGCTTCTCTTGGCCTTTCCACAGTATCAGTATAATGAATGAGTGTGTGCTATTATTTTTTTGCAGGCATTCTGTGGGCCTCCTTTTAGGGTCACTCAACTGTTGTGGGGTTGCCCTATTCAGAGCTTAATATTCTGCACTCTGGATAACATGATGCTTCTCTGGATGGGACAATTCTACAGAAGATACTGTTAGAGATGATAGGAAAAGCAATGCATTTGGTAGGAGTCCTTGTGTCCAGCAGCAGATACCCACACTAGATCAAGACAACAGATCCTTGCCATTATTAATATATTGGGCTTTGATTTTGTAACCATTCTTCAAACCTTTCTTTGCTGAAAGCAAAAACAAAGGACTTCTACCTTTTTGCTTAATGCAGACAATGTCTTTTAGTGGTATGGGAATGTAACACTTCTATTGTTTTTATGGCACTTAGCAAGAGTGACAATTCTGTCATCAAGTACTATCAGATCAAGGTTCTCATCAAACATCCTTAAGATTGACAGATAAGGCTCTCCCACTCTCTGTGCTGAAAATGAAGAACAGGTGTGGGTTGGTGAGCCTTTGATCCTGATGACTTTAACTTTGCTGCATGAGTGCTTTAAAA
The DNA here is from genome assembly GCF_004798865.1 of Varanus komodoensis. Lineage (NCBI taxonomy): Eukaryota > Metazoa > Chordata > Lepidosauria > Squamata > Varanidae > Varanus > Varanus komodoensis. Next base: position 49,890,128 of record NW_025335568.1, on the reverse strand, counting down.
AAAGCCAGAAATCTCTGATTTGTATTCATTTTTTAGACTTGTTCTTAACCTTCCCTGATAGGCTGATTGCTGTAGCTCCGTGATAGGGCAGGTGCCCTGCATACAGAAGGGCTCACACTTCATCCTCAGCATCTCCATAGAAGGCTGGGGGAAATTCTGGCTGAAACTCTGGGGAACTTTTACTTCTGGATGTGCAAACATGTCCCCTTCACCAGTGAACAAGCAGAACCCAACCCCATGTATTTAGGATGCAGGTTCATACCCTGGTGTTAATCTTTTCAGAATTAATCCATTTGCTAACTCCAGTCTAATGCACACTGAGTATATTATTTTCCCATTTACCAATACCAAGACTAACCTAAAGGCTTCAGACAAAAACAATTAAAACCTGGTGTGGCATCACGAAACTTTCTCTCATCTAAAATAACAACTGGATCTATTTTCGGAACTGAATTTCTGGGACCACAGTAGGCTCAAATGCAAGTAAAATTGTCTGCATATCAAATAGTTATAGAACAAGTGAAAAAATGCTTGATATTTTGTTTTCCTCTGAGAAATTTTGAACTGGTAACAAGAAGTTTTTAAATATGTAAAATATGTAATAGGAATTTTTATCACGCACATTGTCTTCATTGCCTTTTCTTAAAAGCTTGTCTTCTCTCCCTTTCTCTCTGTTTCATCTTAAACCTATGGGATTAAAAAATAATAATCATGAAAAGACAAAGATATTCTGTAAAACCATTACCATGCTGTGAAAATGTTTCTATATCCATCTCAAAATGTCTGCAAATTATTTTAAAATAAATTTACGCAATTATGGCATTCTGCTACATATAATGTCCTCCTTCACTGTGCCATTGCAGTATTGCCAAATGCAGCACCTTAGTAAAATGAGTCAGCATGACCTGGGCTATTATCCCAGATTTCTGCTTTGTCTGATCAAAGGCCACTCCGAAGCCAGTCTGTCTAATTAGGGGTAGTTTCCACAAAGCTGCTGCAGTTTGAACGACTGACTTGGGAGGACAGGTTCAAGTGCCCTTTGGGTCTTCGTCTCCCAGATGTGTCATCTGCCAGCAGCCATTCTACCCGACTGTAGCTGAGGTGGACAGCAAGGCCCGCTTCATTGGCTCATTGGAAATGACATTTGGCTCCCTCCTTTCCCAAAATGTCACCCGTGAGAAGCCAGTTCACCTTGCTGCAGCAAAGATAGGACAGTGGCACTTGCTCCGACAGCTTGACTAAGATACCAGCTGCTCCTTCCTTCTCTGAATTGTTCCCATACTGGATCATCATCATAAAAACAATTCTGCAACTTTAAGAAATGGGGTCCAAGGTGACTTGTTTTGCTCTTCTCTCACTTTTTCCTTATTATGTCTGTTCAATCACATGCCTGCAGACAAGGCCTGTCTCGTTTTTTGGTCTTTGTACAGCACTTAGCTAACGTTAGGTGCATTCTAAATTATTATTAATAATTATTATTTTAATTTCTGAAGGCATATTTCACTGTGTCCCAGGTCAGCTTGTCCTAAATTGCCAGAAAATATTGAAAACCATCCTTTTGTATATATACAAATGACATCTGATGAATCCTGATAACATCTTTTATTGGTAAATTGAGTATAGTATGATTAATTAAGGTTCACTCATTTGTAAACTACTTCTGGTAGCCAACACTGACAGGAACATAATCCTACAGAAGCTCAAATCAATGGGTCAGCAGAGCTGGCCCAAGCATTTTACTGCATGAAGGAAAATAAGAAATGGCACATGCAAACACATACCATTCAAGGTGCATAGGATGGAAAGAGATGTTTGGCAGTTCAAAGGATGGCAACAAGAGAGAGAGCATTTTAGCGGTGGCCCCCAATTATGGAATTCCCTCATCAGGGAACTCTGCCGAGTGCCAGCACTGTAATACCTTCAGTTAATATTTTTGTCTAATTCCAGGCATTTAATGGCACATGATTAAGTTTGGGTCTTGATAGGTTTATTATTAATTGTTTTTAACTTTTGAAATTATTTTACATCATTACTAAAATCACCCAGTTGACTCCATGCCCGAGTCTATGTTTCTATTATTATTCAAAGTTTTTTAAAATTGTGAACAGCCTAGAAAACTTTCACTTTTGGGCAGTACAGAAATGTAGTGAATGTATGAAGGCTGACAGTCACCTGGCCACCAGGTTATTGGGATATCTGAGGCAGAACATCCTACAATAGTCCCTCCCTGAGAGTAGAACTGTAACAGCAGCAGCAGCAGCAGCTTTGTGATCAGGTAACTGAGTTGTTCATGCTCAATCAGTGATGCAGCTTCAAGGTCCAGCTGCTCTTCTCTCTTATGGCACTTTATCTTTAAACTAGTCTTGGGCAGGATGGCACTATGAGCAGAGGACTCTTTGAAACAGGGAATTCTCCCTTGACAACCCTGTAAATAGAGGACTGTCTTCTGAAAAGTAGGGCACCTGGCCACTCCTGCTGGCAAAGACCAGCCATACTACAGACCACATGCAAAGCAGCTTCCCTAATTTGGTGCTCACTAGATGTTTTGGATTTTTGTTGCTTGTTGTTGCTAGTTGCGAAGTCATGTCCGACCCATCGCGACCCCATGGACAACATTCCTCCAGGCCTTCCTGTCCTCCACCATCCCCGGGAGTCCACCTAAGCTCACGCTGACTGCTTCAGTGACTCCATCTAGCCACCTCATTCTCTGCCGTCTCCTTCGTCTTTTGCTGTCAACTGTTCCCAGCATTAAGCTCTTCTCCAGGGAGTCCTTCCTTCTCATTTAGTGGCCAAAGTATTTGAGTTTCATCTTCAGTGTCTGGCCTTCTAACAAGCAGTCAGGGTTGATCTCCTCTAGGACTGACCAGTTTGATCGCTTTGCGGTCCAAGGGACTCGCAGGAGTCTCCTCCAGCACCACAACTCAAAGGCCTCAATCCTTTGGCCTTCCTTATGGTCCAGCTTTCCCAGTCATACTGCATTGCAACTGGGAAAACCATAGCCTTGACTATATGCACTTTTGTCAGCAGGGTGATGTCTCTGCTTTTTAGTATGCTGTCTAGATTTGCTATAGCTTTCCTCCCAAGGAGCAAGCATCTTTTAATTTCTTGGCTGCAGTCCCCGTCTGCGGTGATCTTGGAGCACAAATCCCATAATTCTTGTCCATTGGCCAAGTCTGGCTGTGGTTGGTAGAGTTGAAATGTAATGTACCAAGTGGTTGTTTCATCTAAGTCAATTTCTTTAGGATTCAAACCGCAGATTCAGATTTCAAAATCGTTTGAACAAATATCTCTGAAGATGGATTTCTATCTAGACCTCGCCCCATTATCTTTAACCGAGGAAGAAAACCGTGGTTTTGATTGTACTTAAGTCATTTGATGGAAGCATTTATTTATGATTTACAGGAAAGCGGTATTTACAAATGCCTACTTTCAATTTAGCCTTTATCACATTCCTCCTTCCACCAAACAAGGCAGCATTTGAGCTCTGTTCAATAGCTCTGTCAAAACATTATGGGCCATCTTTTCTCGGGCCAGAGATTATTCATAATGGATGCACTGTAATAAAATGATGTAAACTAATTAGCTTCTCAATGCTCTGCATTCAAAATGGCTGTCCTTCCTTGCCTGCCTCCACTTGCTTGTTGTTTTGTTTTAGAACTGTCTGGGAATTTCTACTGGCAATATCAGGAAAGGGTAAAGTGATTTGGTATAATACTCTTCAATTAGACCAACGGACCAAAGACCAGTATGATCCTTTTAAAGAGCTTTGGGAAATAGATTTTAAAAGAAGTATTAGTAATGAAGAATGAAATAATATGTGGGATAAAATAAATTTAAAATGCATGTCAATAAGAATTAGAGAAAACTTTTATAATTTAGTGTGAGAATGGTACTTTACTCCAGTTAAATTGAATTATATGAATAATAAATATTCCAATGTATGTTGGAGATGTAACCAGTAAGCGGGTACATATTTCCATCTGCAGTGGGAGTGCAAATGCATAAATAAGTTTTTTGGAATGGTTTTCAAAGAAATTAATAAAATATTGAATCTAAACATAGAAGTAGACCATGGACTAGCATTATTGTCTTTATTTAGAGAACAAGTGGGACAAAATATTAAAGAATTGATGACAAACTTATAAACAGCAGTAAGATTAACAATAACAAGGAACTGGAAAGTAAAAGGTGATTATCAAATAAATTATTGGTATAAAGAAGTTTGGAATATAGCTATTAATGATTAGTTAATTTGTGATAGTAAGTGGAAAAAAGGTTTGATAAGTAAAAATAATTTTGAAAATATTTGGAGAATGTTTATCGAAAATGTTTTAATTAAGGGAAAGGGGTGTGAGCCATCACATGATTCAATTCAGTTCTGAAAGGGGAGTGGGAGTGGAGTAACCTGAATGAATAAATGACTTTACACTAGGTAGCATATATCTGTTGGTTCTGGTGGAGGTAGCACTGTTATTATTGCACTGTTTGATTATGTTTATTATTTGTTTGAATATATTATTTTATTGTTTATATTTCTGTAAACTATGAGGTTTATTTTTGTTAAAATAAAATTATTAATTTTTTAAAAAGAACTGTCTAGGATTTTCAGTTGGTACTGATTTATTGCAACTCCCAAGATGTTGTTTATGTGTAAAATCCTATCAATCATATTTGATATACTCTGCAAAGGATACAACTTACAAATTAGTGTAAGATTTACATATAATTCATTTCTGTTGACAGCAGCATTTCTGTTGCACAATTAAATTTCATCTCCCTTGAATTCTCCAGAATTAAAAGCAGTTTGGATTGATAATAAAGAGCATTCCTCAATCAATAAGGAAAATCCATTATGCTGAGGTCTCTGGAGAAAATAATATGAAGAATAAGGATTCATCTTCATCTTCATCATCAACCCATCAGTCCTTTTCATTGGATTCTGCTTGGTTTTTGTTTACAAGTCTTGTCTTTCATTTGTTCTCTTTTGAGTCTGTATCGAGCTTTGTGTATTTTTGCATATATACATAGAGAGACCAGGACAGGACTAAGGCTCATTCGTAGGACTGGAGCAGGCTATAGACATGAATGAATGAATGAATGAATGAGTTTATCCACTGATTAAAGAGATTCTGACTCAATTTAATTCTGTTTTGAACCAATTAATTGATTGAATGGAAATACCTAAAACTCTGAATACAAGCAGCTGTTCGGTCATATTGCAGTATGTTGGAGGAAATGCCATCTTTAATGTTTTCTTTTGCATTCCTCGTTGCAATACCATACCAGAATTGAAATAGCCTTAACAATTCAACAAATGCCTTTGACTTTCAGGATGATTAATCAAACCTGTTCTCCTTCAATTAATCAACTAAAGCTAATGAGTCTCACAAATCAGACTCAAACCCTTTTGAAGGAAATCAGAAGAGTGGCTACTCAGAGAAGGGCCTTCTCTGCAGTAGCACCCCAGCTCTGGAACATGGGATGTGCAACCACCAAACATCCATCTGTGATATAAACAGGACCACCTACTCTATCAGAGCAGTCAGGAGAAAAATTGAGATATATCAGATAGTGATGGCTTTTATGATGACTTTTTTCATGCTATCATTCATAATTGCAAATTTGGAAATAATGTTTCTAGTTAAAACAGAAATATTAACAATCTCACTGTAATGGAGAAGACTGTGTACATGCTTAGATGGTTGTCTGGGTGCTACCTGTAGATGGGCAACGCCAGGACCCGTTTTCCCTTCACATGCTTTTTATCCTTAAGATGGTCTTAGTCTACTAGTGAAGTCCACTGCCTCCACTGGCAATGGGGTAGATGCTATCCACAGTGCTGAGCCAAAATGGATGAAACACTCGGGATTCAGCACCTCAGATAATTCCATCATCACTCAGACTGAAACCCAGAGTGGATACAGTGCTCCACTATCCTTGGAGCCACTAGCCATGGCTGGACCAAACCACATTTCTCAGCCTGATGCCCTGTAGAGACTTTGGACTACAACTCCTTAAGGCCCAGCCAACAAGGCTCATGCTCAGAAAAGATGGGAGTTTTACTGTCAAACATCTGGAGAGCACCTTGTGGGCGAAAGCTGAAGAGGAGCACTGCTTTCATATCGAGGACTGTCTGCAGTAGGACAAATGGCCACCTCATACCAGGTCAGCCTATTTCCCCATCTAGCCCAGAGTTTCTGCTCCAAGATGTCTGGCAGTGGGATTTACATTATTTTTACTAGTGTCCTGAGGTCCACTAATCATAAATTAGATAGCAGCAAGGGTGTGGCAGGCAATGGAGTAAATTGCTGATGACAAAGGAGAGCAGCTCTGAGATTAAGGAGCATGACTTGCAAGCAGACCAGTGACAAGGGCACCTGTTTCCACGCGGTATGCCTAGGGCAGGAGCTCAGTTGCAGATGGGAACCAGTGAACCATGTTTCCTCCCAGAGCACATGGGAGGCATGCTTTGTATCAAGCCTCTGTATCAGACTGAGAATTTCTACAAGTCCCTGTAATTCTTTTTAGGAAGAGTGTTGACCCTCTTTCGGTCCCAGGGCCAACACCAGTTTCACAGAAGTTTACAAGAGCTGTGTTCCAGTGGTACAGGGGGCAAAGGCAAAGGAAACCAATCCCAAAATACTGGAAATACCAAACATGTCAAAATAGTTTAACTTAAAGTGCTTACTGCCCATCTTTAAGCCTTAGGAGAGGCATTGCAACCTTTTGCAATGGGAAGAAATCTGCAATTGATCAGTACTTGCGGGGAAGGGATGGGACCAGGGGCAAGTGGGTCGCTCATTTGGGGTAACCCTGGAAGGTGGATGGTTGGCCAGATATAGTCTTCATGCCTGCGATTCAGCAGTCCTGTGAGATGGAAATCAAGAAAGAGAAGCTAGAATAATGTTGTTTTTAATAGGAAACCAAGTATTCTTTTTTAAAAAATGAGTTTTTCTAGACCATTACTTAAAACTTTAAAAGGTGCCCCTGCTCATTCTGGAGTTTAATTTCTGAGCACAGTCAATGTTGTTCACCATATGTATCAGGATCGATAAAATTAGCATTTATGTAACACACTGAAGTGTTATGCTGAATTCATTCCAACGGTATCATCAGAAACTCAAGATTATATGGAGTGAAATCTATTCAAATTCTATCATGGAAAGCTGCAATTATTTTATTACTCCTTGTACTACCTGAAGATAAGTAATGATTATTCAGAGTACTCTCATGCACAGGAAAGTCAGTTAATGCTTGGAGGCAGTTCATTTTGCCATTTTGGGGAGAAGTAACATGAAATTATTTGTCTCTTTTTAACAAACGTATTCTCTATTATTATCTGATAATAGCAAGTTTCATTTTCTTCTTTGATGGAAGACAAAAGTGTATTAAAAACAGTGTTGGAGTGATTGTTCTACTGGTTAATCACTACTTTTGCTAACTTTAGACTTGAGTCATAATTTGTTGCCAGAGAATGTGAAACCATATCTAAAGACAGTCTAGAGATGCTTGGATGCACTGATATATCCTGAATGCAAGGTCCATCAGAGGGGGATTTTTACATCTGCACAGAGAGATGGATGGACTGGTGAACCATCATCCATCGTGTGCAGGCATGCTGGGGACATGGGAAAGAGATCATGCCATAAGCATGTGTACACTGCTCAGTAGATCCATTGCCCCCAAAGCATGGGACGCTCAGTCTGCCCATGTGCAAGGGGTACATGTGAAAAGGATTTAGGTCAAGAGTAGCAAAGTGGGGCCAGGGTGCCCCACAGGCACCTTTCTTGGCACCTGTGTTTTTCACTAGTTGAAAAAATCTTTTCTGATCGACAACTGAGATTTCTTCTAAGCAAAGGCAAGCCTCTGCCTATTTTAGCCTCCATCCTTTGAATGCCTCTGGACTACATGGTGAGGCTCGGTCATATCCTTAGAGGATGAAGACAGTGCAAAGCTGCAGACCAATGCTCCTCTTCTGCTAAGAAAAAGCCACTTCAAAAGAGTTGTTCAGTGCATTGGGACTCAGCCTTTACCTCCAGTCTGTGGTCAGTCCTTTGGAGTGGCCACCTTCATGACTAGCTGCATTTCCCACGACAGCCATTTTGTGGTGGAGCCCAAGACAAGTGTTCATATTGCCAAATGTTCCCCTTATTCAGGCAGCTCAGAAGATCACAGCCTGAAAATTTTTCACCTCAGCACTCAATTCATCTTGTTCTCAGAAACAATACTTAAAAAAAAAACCTGTATCCTTGGGCATCTGGAACTTTAGTTATCCAGGTTGATTGCATCATGTTCAACCAGTTCAGAGATGCCCGTAGTGTGTGCAGATAAATGGATAGACATCCTTTAGCTCCTCTACAAAGAGAGGAGGAGGGATGATTTTAGAGAAGGAAGAGACTGGATGGAAAGGTGCAGCACACTTACTCATGCACCATAGTACCAATCTTGCCTGGGGGTCCCATACATGCATGACACTAGAGGTAAGAATGCATCACCTAAATGCTGTGCATTTCATGTCACATCAAGTTTAGCCCTAAGAAAGGGACAGCATCATTAGTAGAATTCAGTGAGGCTGGTACAGGAAGATAGGAGGAGTGTTCCAGGGATCCCTCCCTGCTGCTGGAGAATGGGTTGTGAGTTTCCTTATGGCTCTGGGGCACATTGTGACTAGACAAGCTGTATGATTAAGCTGACAGAGGCAAGCTGAAAGCAGAAGGTCATCTATGCCTCTTGCTGGGACTCAGTTGAAATAAAGCCGATAAATAGGTGTGACTCCCCAAGAGGGACGTCCCCCCTGGAGGAAAAGCACTGGGAGAAAACAGTATTTGTGACACAAGAAGGTGCTTCGTTGTTGCCAATTCAGGTCTGCTATCAAATCAGAGCTCCAGCTCTGTGTAGCTGAAATATATTAGCAGCAGGAAAAAAAAGTAATAATACTAATTGCTAGGTTGTTTCCTTATGTGTCCCTGACTGATAATTTATTACACACTGCAATCACATTGAATATATTGATAATGATTACTGTTGTTTTACTAATGTAGTTGTTTTTCCAATAATGCAAATTAGGTTAATAATGAGAGGTGCTAATGAAGAATGATAACAGAGAAGTTGGGGTGGTGGAGAGAATAGCTGGATGTTGTTGGTTTCTAAACTTATTCTGGCTTCTGTACTTTTGACAGGAGGCTGGTCTGCAGATTAAGGCTAATGGGGCTTGGGCAATTAGGCATTTCCACAGTGAACCTGCCTCTCTGAGTCACAGAGACACATTCACAGTTCAGTCCCTGAGCAACCATTTCCATGCTCCTGAGAGAGAGCCTAGAGAGAAGGAGAGTACATGGATATTTGGAATATTTTTCCATTATTCATATAGCACTATCCTAGCTTTGCAGGCAGTCTACCTTCAGTCCACATGGGTCAAATCCAGACTTACTTGTCCTTAGGACAGATATTTTCAAAATGGTTATGTGCCTACATGTGCCTGAGCTGGGAATACGTTTGCCCAACCTAGCAGTGGGGAGGCTTGTTCAGTCCAAGAGCTGAATTCAGTTTCCAAGGAGCTGTCCCGAGCCTCATTTAGGTGATGGGAGGGTCCTGGGCAAAAGGCAGGTAGCCAAAATACCAACATTACCAGCCTGCTTTACCTTCAACTACTCATGGCTAGGAACTAAGCCTTAGCCAATATTTGGCTGCAGGCTTGCACTTTCGCAGTCCAGGCATTGGAAAGCCTCTGTATGTCTTAGAGCTGAGCAGATGTTTGGAAATACACAGAACCATGGGGAGGCACGTCACCGTCATTAACTGAAACTGACTCCTCTGTCACTGCTCTGACTGAGTCTTGCCTGTGACACCCACTTGTCATTGTTATTATTTCTCTTTGTATATGCTCAGTAGTCAAAGATCTCTGGGCAGTTCACAGAGACAGATGAAATACTGTAAGAATGCAACAAAAATACTGTACAGCAAAACATCATAAAATACAATACAAAAAAGCTCTAGCAATAAAAAGCTCTTGTAGGAATGCAAAAGCCACATGTACTTCAGTGGCTTACTCAGCATAGGTCCCCTGGCCCCTGTCCTGCTTCTGAGGCACTTTCTCAGGCTCTGTGATGAGGCTGCTCTCACCAAGGTCTCTTTACAAGGGTGGCCCTTGCCTCTTGCATTCCCCAAAGGGGCCACCCCCTTCAGCAGTGTCCCCTTGGGCCTCACCACCACCAAGGTATCACCGCACTGACTTCAAGGAAACAGCCTTCCCAGGACACAGCTAATGGCAGAAGCAGGAGCAAAGAGGACTGGAGATGAGATGATTTCTTGCATATGCATCCAATCTTTCCATCAAGGAACCCTGAACAGCTTACACGTTTCTCCTAAGTAAACTTCATGGCCAAGTGGGGACTAGAACTCAGACCTGCTGAATCCCAATCCAAGACTTGGACTGTTTCGCCAAACTCATGCCAAGCTTAAATGAAGAGGGTACTTAGAAGAAAATTGGGATATTTTTGAGAATCTGGGGCTCTTTGAAACAAAGCACTGTGCAAGAGTCAAGCATGGAGCTATAACCTACACAGAGAGTGCCATTATTTCTGTTGACCCTTTCAGACAGTTGTCACATCATGGAGTTATTAATCCAGGTCCATTAAAACAGAACAAGCCTTCCCAGACATACTGGGCTGCTCCATTGATTTGGATTCTGAGTTTGTTTCCCAGCAATCTGATCCTTCCCCATGGTTCCATTTTTTTCCATCCAAAATAATGTGTGCTTTGCACTGCTTGTTCTGGGACTTAGTTCAACTGAGCTCTATGATTTCCATTTTTTTAATGTCAGTTTGCCATTTCTGAATTGACAGGTCCCTGGCCTTTATTGATGACACTTACATGTACCATCAAACAAAATACTCTGGGAGGCACAAAGGAATGTATATGAGTTGGCATGCTCGTATTATCCTTTCCATTCCTTCCAACAAAGGCCAGAGCATTGTTGTGAGGTGTCACCAGCACGGCACAAGTTAGCCTGAATTCAGCAGACATCTGTCCCACCACAGGTGATGTTGGCAACCCTTTAGTGCCTGTGTACATGTTTGGCAATTGAAGCAACTGTCACGGGCACCACCACGACATGACTGCCATGGAAGCGCCAGCTTGTCCTTCATTCCTAGCACTGGCCCTGCCCGGGATCTGTGCCAAAGCTCAGCACACATGGGTAATGGTAGCCAGAAATTCTATTAATCTAGGGTTGCAGAACCTCTGAGTTTCTCCAGGTAGCCACGCTTCTTTCCTGACATGCCCTCTTTTACACAACCACTAATTGTTTCTTGCTTTTTGTACAGTTTTCCCTCCATTCTCAAAGATTGAAATGCCTTTGCTACTAATTGTTGCAGTCTTAGGCTAACAGTCGCTCTTTTTTCATGCAAACTAGCTGAACCTACTTTGCTTTTGGATTCTGCTCTTTGACTTTGGCCCTCTCCACTACTGGATGCAGACCTTGAAAGTTTCTCTAAAAAGGAAAAAGGTTCTCTACCCCTGCCTTAAGCATTTGCTGAACACCTTTCCTTTTCCATGAAGAAGGCACACCTGGAAGAAAGGGCCAATGTTAAAAGAGGTTGCTTTCATTGCCCCAAGTGTTTTTGTTGCAATGTTAATCCTTGGTACCTCTTTTATGCTGCTTTTATGATTTTTTTCACTTTTAGCTTATTACATTTGGCTGCATCTACATTTTAATGGCCTGGTTCCTTTTTGCAAACCTCCCTAGGCATTTAAAGAACAAAGAAAATTAGCCTAAACTACACACAAAAGACTGCCTTGAGCACTTTAATGATGGGAGCCGCTCTGCGCACAGGTGTCATTGGATTCGTGGAGCTGTTCCCTTCACTGCTGTGCCTCACCTAAGTCACAAGCTTGCTGCTGCAATGCTGCAGCACCCTATTGAGCTCGGAGAAAGAGCAGCATGTCAATGTAAGCATACAGTGATAAATATGGATGCAGCAGGCTACATAGGCAGGCAAAATTATGCATATCGGACTATCCATACTCTTTGGTTTAGGCACAATGGGGTGAGTTCCCGTGCTCCGTCCCAGCTTCTGCCAACCTTGCAGTTTGAAAGCATACAAATGCAAGTAGATAAATAGGTACCACTTTGGTGGGATGGTAACAGCTTTCTGTGCACCTTGGTGTTTAGTCATGCTGGCCATATGACCATGAAAACTGTGGACAAATGCTGGCTCCCTCGGCAAGGAAACAGAGATGAGCACCACCCCCAAGTGTCAGACATGACTGGACTTTAATGTCATGGGGAAACCTTTACCTTTTTACAATGTATATCTATCTCAAGTTCATCACTCTACCAGGGCAATTCTGTACATGTTTAGTCAGAAGCATGTTCTGTGGAGCTTATGCTCAGGCACATGGGTGGGCGATTGCAGCCTCCATTCGACTTAAATTTGGTAGGAGACCTAAACATACTCTTAGCTCTCATTTTCTTAGACCAGTAGGAATTCAAAAGTGTTAGACAATTAAAATTAGTGGTCCTGGCCCAGGTCCCATGGGATATCATTCTGCCTAATATTTACATATGCTAATATATGCACATTGAGAAATAGGTTTTAGGATTTCTTGACTTTAAATTTCACAGATATCAAAGCAAGCAACTTAATTTATCATAAAATCATACCAAAGCAGGAAAACTCTTTAATTCATTTGCACCACTCCTCCAGATCATCTAAAATCAGTAGTTCTTCAGTTTTAATTCACTGGAATGCCTGTGAACAGGTGTGAAAAATGCACAAACAGTCACTATTAAGCTTTTTCACGAGCTCCTTCAAACATATTTCCATGCCACTGAGCTTAGGAAAAAAGCTTACAATGACACCAGTGGAAAGTTTCTTTTTCCATACAGCACAGAGGGAGGAGATGCCTGCAACTCTGTTGTGATCGCCCTTGAAAATTATCCTTTGCAAAGTGATTAAGCTGAGGAAGAAACTTTCCATGGGCACCAGTTGTGGAGAAGAGTTCCAAGGACTCTGCAATGGGTTCAGATGTCTCAGATTTCTGAACCCAGCCTGTAGATTCTGCAGAAGATCAGCCTTTAATGTCATTCTTCAGCCTATTTAGAACTATAGGATGACAAGGCCACATAACAATATGTCCAAACTGATACACCTGCATGGAGATGGTAGGAAGGTTCCACTGTGAAATTCTCTTGTACAAGTTCCGATATTGGTCAGTGCTCGAGACCTGTAGAATTGGTACAAAATATGTTCATTTAAAATACTTGATAATGAAATGATGACATACAAGCTCCTAGTTTTTATTGTCAGGAAAGCAGGTAAGGGGAGGCTTTTTATCAATGTTTATTGCACTGAAATAAAGACGGTATATCATCTTTCAAGCAGGACTCAGTTTTAGAAACTCTAGTTACATTATTTTTCTTCCAAATCTTTCCTGGTCTAATGGCATTTTAAAAATAACCATCCTGGATTCCTTTCATTGCTTTTATCTTGAATAGTATAATAATATTTCACAGGTAATTAAACACAGCATAGCTGAGCAGGTGTAAGTGGTGGTTTAAATGTAAATAGCCAGAACATACCTAAAATAATCTTAGGTTAATCTAACTTAATCAGCCACCTTTGTTGCTAGCTACCTTTCATATTAGCTTTGATTTACAAGCAAATTACTCTCAGCAAGGAAAGAATTATGGCAGCTTCTGGGTTCATAGCTCACAATCCTTTTCCCACTCATCATTTCTGTAGATAGTTGTATATCTGTATATTTCTATATCTGTGTATCTATATACAAACATATTAAATTAAATTGGCTGATCTTGCTTATTTATTATTATTTGTTTGCAAATGTATGTGTTTTTATAATAAATTTTAATCAATATTTTGCTTTAATTAGGATTTTGTTGTTAGTTGCCTTGAACATCATTTTTGGACAAGAAGATGGGATATAAATAAATAAATAAATAAATAATGCATCTATCTCTATCTGTGTAATTTTAGACAATGTATTTTAAAAGCGACATGTCTTTGTATTACATTCAGACTTAGTCTTACTTAAAATGGACCCAGTGAAATCCATGGATGTTATTAAGTTAGGTATGTTGACTTAGCATTAACTTCATTGACTTCACCAGATCTTCTGTAAGTATAATGAATTCAGGATGCAAGCCACTGAAAAACAAAAGAGTTATTAGAATACATACAAAAAAGTTGGAGTGTTTCCTTTCCTTTCCATGTCTCCAAATTGTCATTCTAATTGCTAAGGGAAGATGAAAATAACAAGACATTTACTGAATAATAATAAACCTCTGCTATCAACACAATGTCTTGATATCCCTCAAAAAGTTACCTTTCTGTGCAGTAGAGGAGAGGTCACCATCTGCAATGGAGCTGATTAACCAGACTTTGGATTCTTATGCTCATTTGGTCTTGGGAGATCTGCATGGAATTGCTAGCAATACAGATTTGAAATGAAGCTAAAGAAAGCACATGGAAAGACTGCAAAATAAAGCTGATCATCTAGTTTTCTATCTTATTGGTGTAGTAGAGAGACCAACCAAAGGAGAAAGGGTTTGTCAACAGTAACCATACCTAACAAAAATTAAAACACAAACATTACATGGAGAATGGGCAACTTAGATCTCAGAAGAAATGTGGGAGTAAAGTAATAACAGAGAGAGCAACATGGCCGTCTATTACAGTATCATTTGAAAACATGGTGTATGTTTGGGAAGTTCCCCTTGATGAATGTTGGAAAGTTGCCCTTTAGTAGGCCTTGGCTCTCTTCCTAGCCTAATATTATATGATACTCTTTTCTACCCAGTGAAAATGAAGTGGCAAAATTAAATAGCATGTCCAAGCATTTATCGATTTCTCAGTCAAAGACAGAATATTTTCATTTAGGTCACTAGGTGACAAATGGAATATCTTCTCCATCTTTCTTGTTGCATGAATTTTGTGACTTAAAAGAGAGAAAAAAAGGATTCTAATGATGGCGGGGGGGACCTCCCAAAATCAAGAACAAAGACCTTCCACAAGTGGAGCCTGTCACATATAGGTAAGATACATTATTATATTAAAATGGAGGATAATTTCCTTCCATCCATTAAATTCTTCATACTTGTGTAGAGTATTTATATAATCAAATGTTGTCCCACTTCACTCCTACCATTCCTGGGGATCTGCTACCATTCAAAACATCTGAACTTAATTCCCTACCATGTTCTTTCTTTCGCCACTAGTTATTTCCATGGTTGAGGCTACCCCATTCATCTCTCCTTGTCTTTGATGGAGCAGTATGAAAGTGAATTAAAAAGCCACTCATACAACTACATCAAACTCCAAGCACTAACCCTCCTTCTCTAAAAAGAGGAGCACATAAGGCTTGCTCAGTTCCAAGAGGCTGCAGTGACTGTTCTACTATCCTCAGAAATGCAGGCTTGGATCAAATTTTGTTTAACTAAATTGCATTTCAGGTCTGATTGTGAAGAACATTAAGTAATGTGCAGGATGTGAGCACTGAGGACATATTTAATAAAGCTGAAGAGGATAAATTATAGAGCTCTTATCAGTAAATCATAGCTGAATAACAAACAGACATTAAAACATTTCCCTTACTTAGTTTCCAAAGTCAGGATAAATCCCACAGGGGAGTGTCAAGCTAGTTTGATGCAGCAAATATATCAAAGTGTCTCATGACTTTCAAACCTGGGGAAGCATTGCTGCATGCATTTACCTGGGAGAAGGCCCCATGGAACTCGATGGGGCTTACTTTTGAGTAGACATGTATAGTATTACAGAGTAGCAATATAGTCCAATGGCTGTCTGCTTAGAAGTAAAACTGGCTATATCCTGGACTTACTCCCAGGAAAGTACAATAAACTATAGCTGATCATCATCATGTGAACCAGTCTTGGGTGCATGCAATCCCCTCTCCCCATCATTAGTACAAGGAGGAAATTGGAAGCTTCTTCTATATGCTACTTCCTGTATCAGAGACAGAATGCATACGTGCACCAGTTGCTGGGGAATATGGGTGGGAAAATGCTGCTGCGCTCATGTACTGTTTATGGGTTTCCCAGGTCATGAGCCACACCTGAACAATGGGGAAAATATCCTTTTAGTAGCATCATGGCTTTTGTTAGATGATAGTAATGAAAGTCCCAATGACACTGTTTAAAGGCATTTAAAGAGCATGCACAGATGGTGTGAGAATTGTACCTTACCCATAAACCTCCCTATCATATAGAAATGTCTAGATGGTGAGCATAAACTTCTTATACACAGTCAAATCTGTGACCTGAAATGAACACACAGAAAAACTAAGTAAGACAATTTTAAGAAGATTTGTGAAGGATTCTTGCAACTCCATTCCTTGCCATCAGCGTAACTTCCAAACACTCAGCATCATACTTGCAATCTGTCATAGCGTTCACCAACCTGACTCCACCTATATGTTTTGGATTATAATTCCAAGAATTCTTGGCCATTAGCCATGAGGCTGGTGTTGATGGAAATCAAAGTCCAAAGCACCTGGAGGACATTGGCTAGGAACTTTCTCAGATGTAATTTGGGTCAGATCTTAAATCTATTTTTTCTGATTTAATAGCTGAGGTGTGCATCAGTGTAAAAAACCCTACTTTATTCATTTATATATTTATTTCTATTTTCTATACCACTTAGAACCAGAAGCTGTTGGGAGCAGTTCACAGAACAAAGCTTAAAAACACAACATAGTAATATATAATACAAAAATCTGAAGTTTAAAAGCAAAACTTAAAAGCAAACATCTGAATAAAAGCCAACAGTAGAGATGAACTCTTAAAATGAACAAACAGTTTTCAAAATGGAAGGACTAGAAAGCCTGGGGAAATAAAAAGATATTGACCTGACACCAGAAAGACCACAGTGTAGGCACTACCTGTCATGGGAAGGACACTCCATAACCAGGGATGCACCACTGGGAATGTCCACAACCAAGCACCTCATGTCATTTGGCAAGGCACCTGGACAGAGGCATCAAAGGATAATATTAGGGTGTGGGCAGGTATATATGGAAGGAGACTTCAGGCAAGTTTTCATTTAATACCATCACCTATAGTTGGGTCCAGAAACGGTCTGACGAATCAACATGCATAGACTAGTTTCATCTCTATAGGGCAAATTGGGTTAAGTGTTGTCATTTTCATTGTTCATAGACCACCTTGTAAGGTTGCAGAGGAATAGCATTGATCCTCCCATGCTTTGGTTACTTGGTGAGCTCATCCTTAACTTTTAACTTTGAGAAAATACAGGCTTTTATTGATAATAATGGAGTATATGCACAAATCTTTTTTTTCTTTCTTTTTGGGTTCATTCAGCACTTGTACAACCAGCACCAGAATAACTATAAAGAACTTTACAGTTTGTTCCTAAGCCTTTTTATCGTCACTTGCATTGTGGTATGGACCATAAAATATAATTACAATCTCTACTTGCTAGTTCTACATCATTGGTATGAGCAATGGGGGTGCAGGAAAAAGCTTCAAGCCAAACTTACGCACTCCCTAAAAGATGAAGTGTTACTATGGCAGCAAACTAGTGAGCTTACACAAGTTCCTTTCTGATATTCATGAACTCAGTTTAATTTGTATTCAGAGCACGTTGCAATAAGAGGCGACAAAATAGCATCGTTTTGTATATACCTAAATCATTTCTGCTGCCACACTGTTGCAAGCAAGAATTATTTTCCAACAGAGTGTAATAAGAAAGAACACAGGATAATGTCTCCTCACAGTACAGCTTGCTTTGCTTAAGCCATGCTGGAACATTTGCACAGGAAAAGAGGCGCATTCATTAATCTGACTGGCGTTATGGAGATTTATTGTAAAAGTTTTGTACGTCAGGATTCACCGTTGTCAATTGCAATTATGTATGCCAGTCAATGGAACTGCAGACAGAGACTTGGATCCAGATTGGTGCCAGATTAGCTCTGCAGGTGGAGGTAGACTTCCTGGCCCTTTCCTCCCACAGCAGCCCTTCCAGCCCGCTGAAAATGCTGCACAGAAAGTAAGAAGGCACTTCTGAATGGGCCAAGCTGCAGTGTGTGTGGGAGGGGGGGGGATCCCAAAAATCAGGTAGAGGACCACAAGTAGTTAGCAGAGCTGGGTTCAGACAACACAATTTTGACAACTCATGTTTCAAAGACAACCCACATAACTCAGATTCAAGCAGAGTCCTTCAACTTATGGAAAGTCCTTCATCATATGAAAGGCAGATCCTGAATCCACCTTACAGGAGAGCCAACATGACTACTAGTGCACTTTTGGAATTCCATCTCTAGATACTTATGCGCATATATAGGAAACTGTGATAGGAATGAGCTGGTCAAGGTCTGAAAGAAGAATAATGTATACTATTTTACTGGTAGAGCAGAATCAACTTTTGAATGTACTATTTGCTGCAAGCAGAACATGAGCATAATAGGGAAATTTAGATATTTTCTCCTACATGTGCTTGTCTTTTGCAAATAGAGAGTTTTGTACATGTGGGAGGGCATTCCAAAATGTCATTGCTTACCTGCAGTCTGAAGTAGTGTGGTCCATGTAACACCTGCAGGCTCTTGCCTTCTCATCCTGCTAGATATATAGATAATGCTTAGAAAACATGGATGAAACTCCAGGACTTTTTGATTACTGGGACAATGACAACATCTACCACTTACTTCCCTATGCTGCTCTGGAGGGTACACAAACCTCTGGAAACAGTTTTGAAGGGACAGTGGGCTTACAATGGGTAGAGCAATCAACAAAAAGTCTGGTTTGCTCAGCTGCTTTATTTTTTATGGTTATTGGTTTATGACTGTTAGCTGCCTTGGAAGCTCATCCTTGGGAGAGAAGGAAGGGATATAAATTACTAACACTCCTCCCCTTTTATAGAGAATTCTATTGGGAAATACCTACATAGCAGTTCCCAAGTTTTGCATCATCTTCTTTAAGCCCACACAATACTAATGTTTATGAAGCTGGAATCCTCTCTGAGCCAAGTAATTTCCATGCCATTATTGACATATTGCATTTTATTGAGCCACCCACTTCAACAAAATTCTATGGACTCTGGAAAACCACTGACTTCTTTGTGTCTTTTTTCTTCCACATAGCAGTGGCCATATGTGGAAAAGGGCAGCATGCAGGGCCTGGTATTTCAAATTTGCAGAAGTCATTGGAATGCTTGGTGCAAAGAGCTTCATCTTCCTTAGTCTGATTGAGAGGAATAAAAGAAAAATGCAACCTTCTGACCTGAAGTTATTATATTCTCCAACTTGGAGATGTGCAAGCAAGTATGACGCAGAGAAAATGGCAGCACCATTTTAACACGGAATGGCCTCAAGAGCTGAAAGTTTGTGCTAACTAATAAAGAGATGTACAACTGAAATGACAAGAATCAAGACCAAGAAGCCAAGTATTATTAGTTCTTTCCTACATGAGCTAATGCTGCATTATTGCACATTGTTATTGCCACATTGAATTTATATCCAACCTTTCTTCCTCTTTCATGGAACCCAAGGTGGTTTATGAGGTTCTCTTCCTCTCCATTTTATCCTCACAATAACAGCCTGATGATGATGACAACGCCTTAATGATGATTTCTTATATCTACATGTCACTTTCCAAGTCTGTGAGTTGATGAACTGGGCTTTCAAGCAGGAAAATGAGGAGTTTGAGCAAGGACCCAGCTTGACTTTCTTGAGAAATCCTGGGCATCTGGATGTGGAAAATATAAAAGCAAACACAAACACTACAGCAGGCAGACGGTTCAATTTATGCTGAAAAAGAGCTGTAGCTGGCAGCCATTAAGGACCTGCCCCTGGGCCTGATAGGGCAGAAGATTGAGGGAAGGACCTTTGCTTAATGGAAGAGCACCTGTTTGTAGCAGGAGGTCCCAGCTTTGATCCCTGACATCTGCAATTAGCAGAATATCTGAAAGCAGCGGATGAGAAAGGCTTTTTTGTATGAATATTGTTAACTCTGTTCCCTCTGTATTCTGTGGATTGGCAAGAGTCTTTCCTTTGTCCGTTTGTTCATTAACAAAATGTGATTGCTTTTAGGCATGTACAAGAATTTTATTCCACCTGTGCAAGCGCCTGTCAGAGCAAATATGCATTAATGGTAATATGCGTAAGTGCAAATACACATCTGTGCCAATGCACATTTCTACAAGTCCATCCCACAAGTAATGCTCTGGGTGACTGGTCTGTGAGATCTGCCTGACTTGGAAAATGTGGGCCACTGTGGATACCGTGAGTCATATTAACAGAAACATGAACTCCTTTGAATCAGTTGTGGATTTCTCCAGCACCTGTACCCTGGAGAGCTGCCACAGTCAGAGTGAGCAGTGTTGGATTTACGGACAAATGTAGTCCTATGCAGGCCTTTAGGGGGGACTGAAATGTGTGTGCACGGTGTGGTAGGGTGGGCACAAACACAACCTGTTTTATCCGGGTTCTCAATCATAGGGAAGTGTGTGTGTGTGGTTACCCAAACTTGCTTACCACCCGCTGTAGACCTTTGTGCTTAACGCCTACAGAGGAACTAAGCACATGGCGATGTTGGGAGTGGGGATTACATGCTCCCCTCTGTCTCTCACCCTTTTAACCCTCTCATGTGTAAATGGGCCACCTGTCTGGGTGCCCTCCACACTGCATGGCCTGGAAGCTCCCAAGCTGAATGCTGTGGAGGAGCTAACCATGGTGGGGGATCTTAAGGCAGGTTAAGGCTCTCAGGTGAGGTGACTGAATGTCATTGCCCTCAAGATGTGGTTAGCGCTCTCTCTGGTTTGGTGGTAGACGCTGAGCAGATGCTCAGACCTAGGGTAGCCTAAAGTTGCAGGATCCCGTACTCAGAAACATCTACCTGAGGAAAATGGACTCCTTGTGGGTAAAAGTACACTGTTCATGAACAGACTATTCATGAGGTGGCACTGCAGTTCTGAGAACACTGGTGAGCTTGATTTTGCAGATTTGCACATTTCTAGTTTTGACCGCCTAGTTATCTTGCATTTGGATGGGCCCCGGCTAATTTTGGAACTTTCTTCCCGTAGGTGATAGGGCTAGTCTCACCCCTGTATAATGCTACTTTCTGTGTATCTTGAGGACTGAGAAGATCTGCTTATTTCTAGTCAATGTTCTCAGTGTTGTCCAGTGAGGTTATTTCTTCCTCAGTGAAGGGCCTAGAGACAGATCCTGAACCAGCAGTTTCCTCCACTCACAACAGTCCTTCAGACATTCAGTTGGTCCATCTTCCAAAGAAGTATATGCTCTATGCTTCTGCTTAGCCCATTCTGCCTGGTATAGCCAAGGCAAACCTGGCCCAGTCAAGCTCTTACTCTTTGATTTGCAACAAAATGAGGTTGCTTCAACAGTGCCTGCACCAATGCAAGGACGTGTAAAGAACACACAAGGCATTAGCAAGCAAAACTGCTGTGGTGAAGCTGGCATACTGTAGCATAAGCAAGCCTGAGACCACTACCCGGTACCTTTGGGCAGCTGCCAGGGCCCCAGTGTCCCAGGACACCTCCCTTAGGGAGAGCTTTTCAAATACCTGGACTGAAGAAAGACAAGCAAGTGGGCTCCTGTTAGGGATGTGTGAGGAATCCATTTTGGAGGTGGGAATCTGTTAGAGTCCCTGGGCTTGGCTCCCACTTTCTCATGGCCATGAGTCTGGCTTCTGGGTGAACACACCAAGGATTCATTCAATGCTCACCATGCCTCTTTTACGCACATCACTTGTGGCCTTTGTTTCAACTGTATGTGTTGCAGAAGAAGTTTGCCAGTTGCACAACCGGAGTTTCAGTAGTATCCATGGGCTTCCTCTCAGCTCCACTTGCTTCCTGAGCCAGGGCTGAGCATAAGATGAAGTCTAGTGAACAGAAGAGAGTTGGATTCTAGGTAAGATTATTGTAACCTTAGTCCTGGATCAAATAAAACCAGGATTTACTCTGGAAGCAAAAATGAAAAATTGAGGCATATCATGAAAAAGCAAAACTTCCTGGAGATGACAATCCTGCTAGGGGAAGTCAAAGGCAGAAGAAAAAAGTGAAGACCAACTATAAGATGGAGCAATTCCATAAAGGAAGCCACAGTCTTGCGTTTAGAAGAGGCTGAGAAGGGCTGTCAAGAACAAGGTGTTTTGAAAGGCATTCTTTAAAAGAGTTGCCAAGAATCAGAGATGACAGCACATAATAACAGTCACAACAGTGCTTCCTATGTATCATCACTCAGTTATGAGGAAACTTAAAATGGTGGCCCAGAGACACCTGCTTCTGCCACCAGACAAGCCTGTGACCAGGAACCTTCCAGTGCAGGAGATGTCCACCAGAGTTTAGTTGGCATGGGCCCTCTCAGATCTGGACGTGCTCCTGGATGTGAGTTTTCACTGGTAACAGCCCACTGGTAAAACTTGTAGGGTAGATGTTTAAGGATTACTTTTCCATGTATTTGATCAGTATCAACTATTTAGCACCTATTCCTGCTGTGAGGAAAGGAAAGCACTGAGTGGTGGCTGTAGTCACACAGAAAAAGGGGATAAAATAAACATCAATGAAACAGAACGGAGAAAACACCCTGATCCCAGAAGAGCTGTTCACTTCATGGTCTGCAGGAAATATCGTGTTCTAATTCCTCTGCATGAAGGAAATAGGCACTGGAACCAGACTGAAGAGTCTGAAATGGTCCCTCACAATGTGTAGCCTCAATTCGTACACACAGTTTGTCACACTGGGCTTGGCATAATGGAGATCCAAACATCACAGTAAACTGATCACTCTGCTCCCAATGCCTCCCCTTTTAGCTTAATGATAGTTAGCTGCCAAATATATTGTCCCCAACCCTGCTCAATTCAATGATGCTGAAGCATGACTAATTTTGTGCTGGATTGTGGCCATGAAGTACATAAAAGAAATGAATTGGCTAAACTCAGTGGCTGAAATCCTCATTCTATGCTCATCTCAGGGCCAATCTGTGTGAAGAGGGTGGCTACTTATCCAAAAAGAAGACGTGCATCACCCAACCCAGAACGAAGAAAAAAAAGACAGAAGACACAGATTTATGTAAAAGGTGTACATAATAATGTACAGATATAAATACAAGTTTAGGTGTTATTAATATTGTTTAAGAGAAACCTGATAAATAGCTCCACAGTGGGGAAGATTTGCCCCAGGGCCTGTGTGCCTGTCCAGCACAAGCTGTCCAGCAACAGGCCATGCCAAACCCCCACCTCCCTTTTTTCTATGATTCTTCACCTTTACGGATGGGACAACCTTTCAAACAGAGAATGCCTTTGAACAGAGCAGTACCCTCCCTGGAGGAGAACAGGCAAAGCGTGTGTGCATTTTGGTTACATGAAAAGAAGGATTTGAGGGAAAGGAGCAAATCCCACCACCCTCCTTACTTCACTGTACTGTGTAGATCAGGGGTCTCAAACTCAACTTACCTGGGGGCCGCTGGAAGTAGAGTCTGGGTGAGGCTGGGCCGCATCAAGTATTCCACCACCGCGGTGGTGGTGGGCCGCTCATCCCGCGGCCGGCCCGGGCGCCGTCGGCGCTTTGAAGGCCACAGGGCCCCTCCCCCGTGCCCCGTCCATCCCGGCAATTGGCCCGCGGGCCACGAGTTTGAGACCCCTGCCGTAGATGATAAGCAGCCCCACCACCACCTGAGCCAAGCTCCATTGTAAGGCAGGGGTGAAATGGCTTCAGTGCAAGGAGCTCATCAAGGTAAAGGGATGGTTTTCTCTCCATCCCTCACACATTTCTTTTTAGTTAATGAAGAGCTTTTCCTCCTCTGCTTTAGAACAGAGTAAGCACATATTTAAGATGAATATGGTTGCCAAGAGAGAGAGAGAGAGAGATGCTTACACTTTATCATGGCTTTCTTTTTTGTTGTTCTGCTTTACAATGAATCCAAACAGGTTTACCAGTATTTCTTTATTGTACAGGGATTTCAACTTGCTTTAGGACCCTCTCGAAGCGCAAACAGTTACAAGCTGAGAGTATTTGGTCTTCTGATGTGCTCACCAGCAATAGGCCAGGAGGGAAGGTAAAAGGAAGTCATTGTCAGCCGTCATCTTGGATGTGGATGCTATGAACCCTAACCTGGTGTATTTCCTTTTTGTACTTTTTAAAAGGGTTTGTCTGGAGACAGTTATACTTTTTCCCTCTATCTCTTAAAAAGGCTTCTTTGGGGATTGTGAAACCTGGTTGAAATGTGGTCAATGTTTTTATTTGTTTTAAAGGCTTCTGTTCATCTTTAAGTTATGGATGAATGTATATTCTGTGTGTATGGGTGGAGAGGGTCTTGGATTGGGTTGTATGGGCAGGGAGGGTTGGATATGAGATGAGTAGGCAATGGATGGATATGGGATGTCTCTTTTTCTCTGTGTATGTATGTATGGATATAGTATGTTTTTGGGTGAATGGATGGATATGGAGTGCATGTATGTGGATGGATGGGTGGATGGATGGATGGATGGATGGACTGACCTCTAGGGATATATGAAATGTTCACTTTTGCTCACAGATAATGAACAGGTAATTTGGGTCTTAAGTTAATACTGTCCATTTTATTCAGTGCTGGACTGTTTCCTTGTGGATACAAACTTTTTAGAAACTTTCTGCCTGTAATGGTCAGAAGCTTCTCTTCTGGCAACCATTCCTCTGGCCAAAAAGTCATCTTCAGTTGTGCATCTAAATGGCAAAATAGAACATTAAAAGCAATGTATGATGATTCATGCTCTCTTTCAGTGTGACTAGCTTGAATGTATAATCAGGATCTATGCCTGGTATTAAGATGCAGCAAAGTTATTACGTCTGCAATTTAACAAAAATACTCATTATCCCCTGCAGTAAAATGCTATCATTATCAGCACAGAGGGGTGTCTTTAACTAAATTTCTTGGAATCCTATTATTAGAGTTATATTTTTCCATTCTTTATTCAAGCCATATTTTAATACACAATACTTTTTTAACAATACTTTCCATAGTACTTGGAGATTTGAGTTGAAGCAAAGGAGATAATAAGGAGATAGTTGTGTGTGTTTGTGTGTGTGTGTAAGAGAGGGAGAGACCACTCAGCCTGAAGATTTCAGAATCTTCCATGAAGTAAAACTTGTATTTTTTTACTTTTTACAAACAGCTGGGCAAATTAGAGTTCAGAAAGAAAGAAAGTTTTTCCATTCAGCAGAGTATGATATACTAGATTTGTAAAATGAATTCTTCTTTCTAGTGCTGCTCATGTTAAATATTATGACACCACTAGGTAGGGTTCCAGATGCTGTACTTTGCAGAAGGCAATCCTCTGTTTGTAGGGCTGAAGAGTTCTCTCTTCAAAGGGCTGCCCTGTCCCAATCCAGTTTAAGTCAAGAGCCATAAGAAAGAGCAGCTGGAGCCTTGAGGCTGTCCATCTGCAGCTGGCAGAGCCGACTGAGCCAGCACAGAGTACTGAGATGAATTGCATTTCTATTTACATTAAAGCGATGATTTATGAATTTGCATCTGTACGTATGCATTACACACAGTGGGTCAACACCGCTGCTTGCATTGTTTAATTCTCCTTTGCAGAGACATGGCTATAGTGGGTTCTTTCAGAATGCACCACTACAGCACTCCTGATAGTGTTATTTCCTCCCAGCACAAAGAGCTACTTAGACTGCTCCAGGTTTCTAAGATGCTGGCCCTACCATTAAAGTGTGGCAATCACCTCTGGGTCAGATACTGGGGTGGGGGGATGATGGAGGAAGCCTTCTGGCAGTCTCTCCTGAACTTCACAGTGATTTCCTTCTGCTGAAGGACAGAACGGCATCTGCTATAGAACTTGTTCTAGCCCCCTAAATTATCCTTCTGCCCCAGGTGGGCTGGAAGACATCATCCCATTGGGTTGAGGTGTATCTCAACGGCTGACTTCTCTATCTGGAATGATGGGGAGGGGTCTCCTTGCCCTTTTCCTCCAGCAGCAAATTATCTTGGGCTAGCCCCAGTTGGTAAGGCTTATTGTCTGGAATTTCAGGGGGACTAAGGCCACCATGAGATGACAAGAAATAAAACAAAAGAAGGGGGAAATTGTCTCAATTTCTACTTCGTATGGCTGGGAACATGCAGATCACTGATGCGGGTGACTGGCAGAGCTTCCATCATGATGCAGGTTTCTGGTTTCTGGTGAGTTTTTGGTGAGTTGGAGAAGGGAGGAACTACAGGGCAAGGGGAGAGGGAGAGAAAGGTTCCATTTGCTGCAGAAGCTGATCTTGCTCCAGTAGATATGCAAGCTATTCATGATTTGTCCCTGAAACATTAACAGCTCTTCATTGCAGCCTTAAGTCTTTTACTCTGACTTCATTTGGTTAGGTTGATGGTGCTGAGACATTTCACATGTGATGTAAAAAGGATTAAAATATGTTACTCAAGGGAGAGATTTGAACACACATTCTGTTGAAAGACATGCAGTTATTAAAAGCCTTCAAGTTTTATACGATGTGATATTTTCAAAAGTAGCCATCTATTTTCATTAAGCTATAAAAATAACACTATTCAGCCTCTGAGATAATCAAGGGCTGTCTGTGGCACTGCTGATTTATGGGAAATGGGTGGTTAAGGCATTTGGCATGAAATGAGAACATAGTCAAGGCCATGCCCCAGATCCCACAATGAGCTGATGGCCAGGGGGAACTGTGAGTTCTAGAGGAACTTTGGTGGCTCATGAGAACATCACTCCTAATATAAAACCGAGGTGGCAAGTGGTGCTAGAAATGTGACCAAAATCTAAAGGAACGCCTGCACCCATATATACCTACCTGCCCCCTCAGATCAGTTCAGGAGGCCCTTCTACAAGAACCACCCCTCAGGGAGATGAGAGGGGCGGCAACCAGGCGAAGGGCCATCTTTCGAATTCCCTCCCAAGGGAAATTCACCTGGTGCCATCTTTCTGTTCCTTTTGGTGCCAGGTGAAGACATACCTTTTAAGGAAATTTTTTAATCCTTAGCCTGAATACTGTAGCCCTTTTTATATTGCTGTTGTGTTTTCATAGGTTTTAATGTGTTTTATTCCGTTTAATATGTTTCATGCACTGTAAAACATATTAAACTACTTAGGAAGGCCTTGGCAGTTATAGGTGGCCCATCAATACATGTATAAATAAATAAATAGGGCCACCAAGAAATGGGCAGGCGGTTTCAGCATCCTCAGCAGAATCCAAAAGGGTTGCAGAGGTACATTTTAAAAATCCCAAATGCTAACAGGGTAAAATCTTCAATAAACAAAACAACCCAATGAAGATTGAGCTTGCTCAATAGCTATACAGTGCTGAAGGTCATTTGGAAAAGAAAGGTGGAACACAGCGGGGAAAGGAAAGGGATGGAAGGGCCTTCCCAAGCTGCACTGAGCATATTCTTCTGCAGAGAGAGGAAAGGCTGGCTGACTGGCATCCTGAGCAGGAATACTCATCACAGGAGGTGAGGATGCGCTGAAACATTTTTTTGCATGCTTAGTTCATCTATATCTATAAAATAACTCCTTGAGGGCATCTAATGACTATGCTAATGAGAAAGGCTTAAAGATGCTGATGACCAACACAATCCAGCATGCAGTCCCAGAGCTGCTCCAAGAACTGCTGGCTCTGTGAGAGTTTTCGCTCTTTTTCCCCATGATGGTGCTCTCTAACTAGATGCTATAGGTTATAATAGTGCCTTTTTCTGATTCTAAGGATGCTGAAGAAAGGGAAAGTACTGCCATGGTGCACAAGCATTACTCCATCAGTGGGGAAAAGGATGCACACATACACATGGTATGTGCCAATGCAGAGTGGAAACACATTCCAGAACAAAAGCAGGAATGTTTGTTCTTATACATCATTTTTGTTTTTTATAACTATAGAACAGGTATTCCCCATTTGGTCCCTTCCTGATGTACTAGATTGCAACTTTCGGAATTCCCAGCCAGACTTTATCAAATCCATTCTATTGTTGTTTCATAGATCGTCAGGCATTTTTCATTCTGTCATCTGTTCATTGACATAATCAGATTTTTTCCTGTGTGAGAAAGAAATTCTGTATGAGAATTTCATTTATTTGCCAATGTGCACTTCTGCCTATTATGGACAATTATGCAAATGCACATTTGCAAACAAAAAATGTATAAATTACCCTACTCCCACTAAAGGAAAAGCCTACAAAATTGTCTGCAAACCCCCGGAATTTGCACAAATCAGAAAAAAAAGCCAGTTTGGTGAGGAATCCAAATTCCTATTCATAGAAACTTCTCATATTACCTGTAGATTCCAGAGTTATCTCATGAAGATGACTATTGGGAGATTCAGGATGGACAAATGGAAGGACTTCTTCAAACAGAAAATGGTCAAACTATGGAATTGCACAAGATGTAGAATGGCCACCAATTTGGGCAGCTTTAAATGGGATTGGACGTATTCCCGGAGAAGAGGACTACTAGCACTAATGACGATATGCTACCTCCAGTATCAGAAACAGTCAGTATGCTTGGGAACACCAGCTGCTGGGGAACATGGGCCAGAGTGTGCTGTTGTGCTCATGTCCTGCTAATGGGTTTCCCATGGGCAGCTGGTCGACCACGGTATGAACAGACTATTGGACCAGATGTACACTTGTTTTGATTTCACATGGCTCTTCTTATGTTCATGAAAGGCAAGGATTTACTCCACTTGAATGTGGATAAAGTCCTCCAGGCGATCCAGAGGCCTGCTCTTTTGAGGCTTCTGCTATCCTGTAAAAGGAGGACACTACAACTCTCCTTCACCCCATCCAGCTCAGTGCAGCAGGCTCAGGAGCAGGAAGGGTGGGGCAGAGAATGTGGGGATGCTGGGGATGGTGCTTGCATGTGTGCCCTCACCCTGCCCTTTCAACCCTCTCATGGCAACCTGAAGATCTGCACAGGGCTCTCTTTATTTCTATGAAGTCTCCCTTGGGGTTTGGGGTGGGGGAAGGAAGCCCTAGATGTGGCTTGCCTGAATCCAAAGCTGAGAGAGCCATGCGGATTTGCATGCACAGAGTGTACTGATTGCTGTTCTTTACCTAAAGGAACAAACAGTGCTTTGTAAGAGGGCAGAGAGCACATGGCATCAACAAGCTGGAACCTGGAATGGATGCCAAACTCAAGAGGTGGTGGTGGGTTCTGGGAGCTATCGCCTTTCCCCTTCAAAGGAAACCAATTACAAAGGAAACCAAAGTGACCCTTTCCCAGCAAATAACAAATGACCATGAAGTTAAAAGTGGCTTTGTAGGTATGTGTTCCTTTCTTTGATTTCATATGTGAATAGCATCACTTGGTCATAGGAGTTGATAATGATCAGGATCACAGCAGGTGAGGTTGAGAAGAGTGACAGGTGTCCAGGTGACCCAGCACACTTTGGCAGAAAGAAAGTATAGACCTGAAGTCTCCAATGAGGTGCCAGTGGGCACCAGCAACCCCAAGGAGTCTCTCTTGATGCCTGCAGGGTTCCTTGCCTTTCCTGATTTATAATTTAAGATTTTTTCAGTAAAGTTTTTTTTAATGGGGAGTCTGGCTTGCTGTAAGGCAAAAGTTCTGTCCTCCACTGTCATCTTTATTTGGGTTCAACAGAATGATTTTGTGTTCTAGAGTGCAGACCCCACTTCTGGTTTTGGGAGAAGTTACCTTTTAAAAAAAGTCTTACCAATGTAAATCCTGTAATCTGACCTCATATAAATGCAGATGAGAAGAAATTAAATTTATAGCAACTTTTGATATCTGCTTTAAAAAGAACAAGCTTTTTACATTAGCAATACAAAATAACATCAATATCAAAACCAAACATCAACTACAACATATAGCCTGTTTTACGTTATTCATCACAGGTTCTATGCGTTTTTGGAATAGTTTTAATAAGTACTTGTATACAATTAAATCTGTGTCACAGCCGCATAAGTATCTGGTTTTGACTAGTTAGACTTGCTAGTGATTAAGCTGCATGTTTGCTGGACATTGGGCTGTAGAATTGGCATTCGAAGAGAGAAACCACATTTCTAGGAATGAATCCTGCTTGATCATCCCAAACTACAGAGAACAGCTTTATGTTCTCTTGGTCAGTGAAACAGCATCTGAAATTCAACAACATGGCCCAACACACTAGTTTCTGAGGCAAGGAAGCTTCCCCTTCAGACAGCACCTGTTGCCTTAGATGTTTTGTGGAAAAGAGAACAAAGATAACTGGACATACCCTCTTGTTTATTGAAGAAACACCTGGATGCATACCAGATATGCATGGGATAATAATCCCCCAAATTTAAGAATGGAAACATGAGAAAGAGAGAGAAACGAAGGTGCAAATGTAAAATAATCATTTCTGGCAGAAAAGAGAATCAATACCTTCCGTGAAACTCAAGGCTCCTGCTACCCACCCCTCTCTCCACTCAGTCACCTCTCCTTCACGTCTTTTCACAACCCCCATTCCCTTGTCCAGTGCCTCTCTGAGAAGGGTCCTTCCTTGTAGCAAGACATTTGCAAGCCACCTCCTTGCCGTCTTGAAGGATTCTTGACAGTGAGGTGTCTGCACTGGGAGTTCCTCGGGAACCAGTGTTCTGCGGCAGCATTTACCACAGAAGTGGAGAGGCTGGTGGAGCTCTGAAGGGGTCCGCACCCTGCCACACCTCTCGGTGAGAGCTGTACATTGTGCATGCAGTGCTCCAGGAAGCTATGCCAAGCACTCTCCTGTTGCCGCAGCAGGAACGCTGTGCACACAGCTCCCGAAGCATCAGGCAGGATGAAGGCTCACCTGAGGCACTGGACCGTGCTCCAGAAAGCCGCACCAGCATCTGCTGCTGCAGGAAATTGGGCTGGTGTGGCTCTCTGCAGAGCCACTCCACCTCCTTCACCTTCCTCTGAGCAGTGCTCGGGCAGGGCAGAAGGTGTGTGCTATGGAGTAGCGAGCGCTCTGGGGGGCTACAGTGGCAGCAAAGTGATCCTAGGCATGCTCCAAAGTGGCTGCCATGTCATATTTTTCAAGTGTAGCAGCCCAGCTTTGGAATTCAATTCCATTGTAGGCCTGGTTGACATCCGCTCTTTTGGCTCTCAGGTGCCAATGAAAGGCATATTTGTTCAACTGCTATTTTATTGGTGAATTATTGATCATTACCAATGTCCTTATTCTTATGCCACTGTATGCTGCTGAGAATGTGATTTGATTTTTAAATGCTAGATATTGATATAAATTAAAACTTTAATGGTCTATGTTCTATTTTTGGAGTTTGTTAGTGTGTGTGTGTGTGTATTCTATTTATTATTTTATTATTTGTTTATTTTGGTTTTATTTAATTTTGATAGTTTATTTATGGATTTTATTGTTATTGGGTTTTTTGTAATTGTGGGTTGTCATGTTGCATACTGTTTCTATGCTGTTTCTGGATTTTAATATGATGTAAGTTGCCCATAGTTAGTGGGGTGGCATATAAATCGAATCGATAATAAATATGTCTCACTTTGCAAGGCTACAGGTCACACAACCTTCCTGACAGTGGGTGAGAGAGAACTAAGTTCTGTCTTTTGGATGCACTGCCCAAGCTGGACGATTCATCCATCTCTGTAAGTGTGCAGGTCCCATCTACAAACACATGTTGTAAAGGCATAAGCAAGATGAGTGTTCAAGATGAGTATTGCTTGCACAGTGGATGCTCATGCAAAGAGGATCATGCAAAGAGCAAGCCCAGCCTATTGTGCTACAAACAGAAACTAGGGTCCTGACCATGCTTATAAGCTTACCTGCATTCACTCTGTACACATGTCAGGACAATACAGATAGCAGAGTCGAACACACACGGGGCAGACTTATCACTGCAATCTATGCCCCCAGTGCACTTCAGCATATGTGCAAAGACTATCTCAGCAGTGTCTGTCTGTCTGTCTATCTATCTATCTATCTATCTATCTATCTATCTATCTATCTATCTATTTATTTGCCTTACAGACTGTTTTGAAGCATTGCATAGATAGTGTACATCAGCCTATGAGTAGGAAGAATATGCTGAAAGCAAATAAAAGTAAAATATTTCCAATTCAAATCAGGGGACTTTTTTGTTTGTTTTTGTTTTGTGCAAGAGTAATTTTAACAATTATTTCACATTCACTGTTGAAATACTTTGAAAAGAAAAATGTTGCAAGGGATCCTTTTAATGAATTCAGTTAATGCATTTTAAAGTGCTGGTATGTTTTTACTAATTTCCATGTAAATTAGTTTATAAAAACAATGCAATTTTACAAATTTTACAGCTTGAAACAAAGGTTTATGACTGTTAAGTCAGGTTTACCAAATTCATTAAATACAGCAAAAATACCTTTCCCTTTCCTCTGAGAAAGTCAACCCACTGACTTCTCCACTATTGCTTTTCAATTTCACTTAATTTGATTTTTTTAATCTTCCAACTGAAATCTTACTTTGTTCAGTTATGCAGTTCTTCAATTACTTTGCCAGTGCCTGCTAAGTTGGTGCAAACAGTGTAACCCTTACACCTGTTCCTTACACATATTTCATCTCCCTTAGCTTGTGAAAAAGCATCAAGATCCATTTATCAAGAATGAAATTCTCAAATGGCAGGAGCTGAGATCTTACTCCCACTCAAGTCAATAGATGTCATTAATCATAAAAAGCATGGGTCCAGACTATGGTAATGGGCAACCTGCTCCTATTAATCAGCTTCAGACTATATGGCACAAAAAGAAGTTTGTACTTCAAAAGCCTGATGAAGTACACACTGTAAATTCCTAATTCTTATAGCAAGTGAATAAGAGTGATCCTGGTCTATCCCCCTTGCCATAGGGACCTTGGTTTAGGAAAAATATGAGATTGCCCCCTGGATTCCGGCAAGCTGTTTAGGCAAGAATCTTTCTGAGACTTAATGTATTGAGCTCCTCAGTTTCTAGAATTCTTTTCCTTTGCAGAATCTGCCTTACTGATCTCTGCTTTATTGATGCAACTTGTGTCTTACACAAATTGCATCTCTCCTAGTTCGTTAGCAGCATCAAGTTCTCACATCTGAAATCAAGCATGGGGTGCACAGGTGGTACCAGCTAACAGGTGAAGACTGATTTTCTCCAGGATCAACAATTTGTGGGCACTGCACTGAATCTTACTTTTAACATTTTTAAACAGACATTTCAGACTGCCACTAATGCCAGCCCCAGCCAGCAATGACCAAGGATTTGGGCTGTTGTAGTCCATACGTCTGAGCATATCTGAATCCGTTTCTCTGACATCCTATCTGGAAGGCACCAGACTGGGGAAGACTGCCTTACAAGTGCTAAGTGGGTGTTTAGGGTAGAAAGATAATGGAGATGAGAGCAGGTGTGCAGAGCCAAACCATCCACATCCCCATCCTCCCTGTGCCAGACCTTGGCATGCTCAGCAGCAAAGGCTGTAAGGCGAGGGTTGACTCCCATTCACTTGAATGTGGTCGAGTCCTCCATACGATCCGGAGACCTGCTCTTCTCGGGCTTCTGTTTGCACATAAAAGGAGAAAACTAGAACTCTCCTTCACCCACTGCAGCTCAGTGCAGCAGGCTTAGGAGCAGGGTATGGCGTTTGCATGTGTGCCCTCAGCCCACCCTTTCAACCCTCGCATGGCAACCTGGAGATCTGCACAAGGGTCTCTTGAAGTCCCCCTTGGGGTTTGGGGAGGGGGAAGGAGGCCCTAGATGCAGCTGGCCTGCATCCAAAGCTGAGAGAGACACATGGAGTTGCATGCACAAAGTAAATGCTATTGATGAAATAATGACTGTGCTGTTCCTTACACAGAGGAACAGACAGTGCTTTGTAAGTGGGCCAAGGATTATGGCTGTTGTAATCCAGACATCTGGAAGTTGCCAGGCTGCCTAAACCTTCTGTAGACATTTTAGAGATAATCAGGACTCGAGCCAGTAAGAGCTTTGGAGGGCAGAATCAACACTTTGAACTGGGTGTGGAAACAGCCAGGGGTGCCATCCCCAACTGGTGGAATATGAGAACAGTGGTTTGCACTAGACAGTTGCTTATGTTGACACCACACAGAGCCCATTCTGGTAGTCCATACTCTGTGTGCGCGCGCATAAAAGGCCTTGTACCTTTTACTGTAGACTAGCATCAATCAGTGTGCAAGTGATCTTGAATAATTCCCATATCAGTAATGTGTTCAAGAATTAAATAGCTCCTTGCTCGTCTCAATGGAAATGATTCACAAAAATGGTGGTTAGGAACGCAGGCCTTTTGTGGAACAGAAGCAGTCCCTTAAGTAGTCAAATGCAAGGAAGCACTCCAAGTGGCTTAAAACCAAACTACTCACCTCGAACTCATTATGTTAATTTGGTGGAGCCAAACATCCACCTGAGACACTTTTGCACTGCTCAGTCTTCTACTTACGAACAAGCAATTCTCCATCCTGTGGCTGGGGGCCTATAAAATATGCAACAATGGCTTGGAGCTCCAAGTCGTCTTGCTTTGCTGCATGAAGATATTTATGCGGGGCCAAATAAGAAGCAAAGCAGCTAATAAACACACCTGTGAAATAATTACTGGGTCTGACACAGAAGCTGATGGCCTCTTCCTCTTGTATTAGCATAGATCGCTATCAGGTCAAAAAGCCTTCAAGAGAAAACATGTGCAATGAAAAAGAGTCTTCCTTTTCACCCAATTATAAAACGATATGGACCATTTTCTCAGCATATTTTATCCTTCCTCTTTTTTGAACCTTCTGGATCAGATTGTTACCTTACAGCACACACAAGGATTGCATGAGCAATTTAGATAAATTCAGGTAATTTAGATAAATGATTGGCTCATGTCAAGAGAACTTCCACAGTCTGTTTGTGAAGGGTCCATTCCTAAGCTGGGCCTCTTCAGAGGGGGCATTGGACAAGCTACTGAAAATGTTTTTTGTTTATAGCTAACTTTTTAGGCAGTAGCGTAGTGGTGCCAGAGATCAAGGATCAGAGCGCCAAGACAGATGAAATCCTCTGGCAGCCCCCCCCCCCCCCGCAACCCAGATTTCCCTGTTTCTTTGGCTGATACTCCCCACAGGAGGGGTGCATGGGAAATTGATTTTCCCATTGACAGTATGTTTTTCTGAGCAATCACCCACACACACACATATAAGACAGAGATAGGGTTCAACCGTGCTGCCTGAAGTTTTTGGAGGTGTAGCTATGGGCACTGCCATTATGAGTATCTGAGCTTCAGAATTTACTCCACTATTGGTAGGATGCCCTTATATGAATGAAATTTTAATGTGGGATGCTACACATTCCCTATGGGAGAATGTATGATTGGGTATGAGATACAAAGCCTGAACAATGAAATCCTTCAACACAGTGGTGGACAACTTCAGGAGGAATGCAAGATTTCAACCTCAGGCCTGACATTTGAGATTTCAACCCCAGATTTCAACCTCAGATTTCAACCTAGCCGTAGCCATAGTCCTAGCTCTAGCCCTGCATGAAAATTGTACTATCACATGAAGATTTCACCCAACCTGCAGTGTGTACTTGTGGTGCATACACAACTGCCAAAATAATCACAAATTTGGCTGTGCTGATACATTCTTTACATCATATAGATCATTATTCTGCACTCAACATAAAGCTGCCTTTGAACAGTGCTCAGAAACTACAATCCATCAAGAAAAGCCTGGCTGGCTTGTTGACAAGGCTCATGTAATCCCTTTGGTGAAACAACTTCACTGGCTTCCTGTTTCCAGACACAATTCAAAGTGTTATTGATGACCATTAAAACCCTGAATGATTTTGGACTGGGACATTTGAAACGTCCCCTTGTCCTACCTGCAGGTCTACTGAGATCCTATGGCAGGAGGTGGGGTTCCTTAGTGTCCACACTTTCCCAGAAACAACATAGGTGGGGAGCAGGGCAAGTTCTACCCCCTTTCCTCCCTTCTCACCTCACCTCTGAGGCTGCAACAGAAGGGGAGCCACCATGGAGCTTCCCTATGAGGCTGGGAGTAACAGGGCAAATTCCTCACTTAGATTTCCTCCCTCCAATGTCATAGCTGTGCCTATGGTTGGCGGTGGGATCTGCCCATCCGAGGTCCCTGAGATGCCATCCCAAGGACCATAGGACCAGTCTGTGATATATTGTTCTGTAACACGGTTTTCTCCTTAGAGTTTTCTGGATATATTTCAATAGTAACAATGAAAACTGTAATAATAATAATAATAATAATAATAATAATAATAATAATAATAATAAGTAATAATATAATCAAAATGTTAGATTATCCTTCTACAGCAATACTTTGTAGAGTTGTGGCTGCCTGCTGTGCTACTGCCTGTTTTTCTCATTCTGCAATTACTTATATTTCTTTTTGAAGGAAAAATATCGATAGGTCCAGTTCTTACCTTACAGTACCTAGAAAAGTTCCAATAGGGTTTCGCATTGTTTGAACTGAAGGCATTCCCTGTTGTAACGCTATGGTAGGAGCAATTTGACAGTGGCTTTTCATTTATTTCCTTGCTTCTCCGAATAATTTTATTGTGCTATCCTAATGAAAATGTCCATAAGTATTTGCAAGCTATTAACATCACTAGGCTTTGCAATGACCTGGGCATCTCCCTTTTAATGCCCACAATGTTTGCTCTAAAACAAACAATTATCTCTTCACAAACGGCTCATGGGCCTGTGTGCTTCAGTCATTTGATCAACTAAGCTTGTGCTGAACAAATTTAAGTACTTCAGCTAGCTCATGAATAATAATAAGTGCATAAGTAGACTCTTCCTAGGGAAGGTGGAGAACTCTCCAAGGAACATAGTGCCATTCCATCTACAACCGCAGAGCTACTGTATGCTTTTCTGAAGGAAACTCTCTGCAAAATGACTGCATTTACCGTTGAGCAAAAATGGATTGGACTATGCTGCACAAGTTTATACATAAACTTTCCCAAACCTGCTGGTTCAGTGTGATGGGCATTGTAGTTCAACTCATAAGGCAAAAGGATGCTTTACTACAATGGCACAAATAAAGATTGATGCCATGGTAATTAAAGCAATCGTCTGCTGGGCAAATGATATGAAGGAGTGTTAAATTTTGGAGACACTCTCAGGGGCATTCTAGTATGTGTGTGGGAAGTGGGGGGAGGTGATGGATAAGCAGATTACCAAAAATACCAGTGTATTTAGCTCAAACCTCTTTCTAAGCAAGAGGAATGTCAACCTTTTAGAGTGGGAAAAAACTGTCCAGGTGCTAGGAAACCACCAAATGATCAGCAATCAAGACAAAGTGGTTGAAAGACCGGGGGAAGGGCCATGGCAAACTGGGCAGGACCCTGGCTGTAAGATTATGTGAGGAGAGCCTTATCTACTTGTGAGGTTCATGGTAGTCCATCAAGAATGGTGGCTATCCAGACTCATGTCCAGACATGACCAACTTGCACCACTTCCCCATGTATCCCTAGTAACTGGAGAAGGGCTGTAGCTGAATGGTGACTACCCAGGTCTTGCATGCAGGCCCAGATTCAGGCCCCAACATCTGCAAGTACAGATACACTTCTGCCTGAAATGCTCAAAAGCTGCTGTGAGTCAGCTTCCTTTATCCCTGTAAAAGATCTGCCATCACACTCAGTGGTCCACTTCGTGGTATGTGTTTTGGGAGAAGAAGCATTTTGCAGGAGGGGAACTTGTGTAGCTTGTGATCTGGGTACCTGTTGCTATGTGTGACATACTTGAATGACTCCTACAAGGTACATGCTAGTTTACCTAAACTTTTAAAAGAGGATAACAAGCTTGGTAGCACTTCTAGTAGCAGTGGTTCCAATTCCCTAAAAGTCTGACAAGCCAGCCAAAGCACTGTGTCCTCCCATAGAGTCAACGTTTATTTATTATATGCAAAAGTAATAAGACAAGGAACCCTAAATTTATTGCACCCATTGTAGCTCTTAAGTCTTGACTCTGATATGTTCTTTAGTCTATGATTTTCAGGCTTCTTGCTTTATTCCATCTTTGCAGATTGGAACGCTTCAGGGGAAAGAGCAGTTCATGAAGCAGAATGGGAGGCAATGAATTCGTCATCTTAATAATCGCCTTTTCATGGCATTGCTCTAATTGAGAAACATACACCTCCAGTTGTCATTTGCACGCTCACTAATCTTGTTTTATTTCCTTCCCTTAAATTGAAGGACATGAAACCCAGGCCTGCAGAAAAGTGACTTCTTTATTTCTTTATGTTATTTGTATCCTGCTTTTTTCTTACAAAGGACTCAAAGCAGCTTACATCATTCTCCTCCTGCTGCTTTCAATCTTATTCCCACAACAACAACCCTGTAAGGTAGGTTGAGCTGAGAGTCCTTGATTGGCCCAAAGTAGGCTCCATGGCCGAGTGGGGACTGGAAAGCATTTTGCCTGAGTCCCAGCACCGCGCTCTTCACCACCTCACAACACAGGCTCTCTTGTGCACACCGATGACGATTGAAGGAGTAGGGCAAATGTAGCCATAGCAGGCTGTCAATGAATGTGGCTATTCCCTAAGTTCCAGATAATTGCAAAACTGATTTAGTATTAAATGTGTGGCAAGGGTATTCTGCATCAGTTTCCATGCAAATTACAGAGATGCTTCTTGGAACAAGTTTAGCATATCATATTGATTTTCCTCTGCTTTTTGTGGCACAAGGACAATCTTTGGTACCAACACCGATAGGTAAACCCCTCAAGACTCCATCAGAACCAGATTTGTATTAATGTCCATTCTCAGATAACTCTTGGGGAAAGCTCATCTGTGTTCTGAGGGTGCTTTCCCAGCTTCTAATGTACTGCACAGACATCAACGCTGTCCACATATACATATTGGCAATGCACAGCAAAATGAGTTTCCTGGGAGATTTACAGTAAAAATGTGCAACCATAAAATAATAAAAATCATTAATTTGATTTGTCTTGTAATCTTAGAATAGCACCAGCTATGGCAAGGCCTGTAGCTGACCTTACTCCCATATATTTCCATGGATCTGCTTCCAAAATGACAAAGTCTGGATGCAGTATGATTAGTCACCTAAAAAGTCAGTTGTCCTGTCCTCCAAGTATCTGGAATTCAAGACTAAGAATAAATTTTAGAGCTGGGAAAAAGACAAGCACAACAAATATGTGTCAATATTAATAGAAGTGATTGACCCATATCATGAGGATACTAATCAAAGCAACACAGGATTCACACAGTTCACAGTGATTCGTGAGTACTTCAGAAATATGAGGGCTTAACATTTAAAAAGTTCTACATATAACCCTATAAAGGATTCATCTTCTAAATTAGGTAAATGCAAACTTCAAGGACATATGGAGGGTACAATGCCCCTTGTTGCCTGGAGAATACAAGAAGCTGTAGGTTTTTTTCTGTCTAGATATGATTGTGTCCTTAATGATTAATGAACAACTGGAATGGCTCAATCTACATTCTTGTTTGCCCAGTATAGATATTATAGTGTGTATTGGTTTGAAGGTAACAAGAGAAGGGACAAAAGAAGATATCCTTCAAAATTGTGATTGTGGGATTGTCTGATTCTTTCTCTCAGACGCTCATCATTAATTGACCTACCTACACAGACATCACCACTTGATCTGCAACTTTTTGGATTACTTGGCCATCTGTTCATCGAGTGCCAGACTCTAGGCCTAGAGTTGGGGACCCCAGGATGGTACCTGTGGATTCCAATGTACCCATGGATCTCTCTCTTGGTATCTCCCTGATTTTATGATATTCTTATATTTTAAAATAAGTTTGTTTTAAAAAATTAAATGGATGGGTAGCATATGATAAAATGATGTTCTACCCTCCACTACCATTTTTATTAGGGTACAAAAGAATGATCTTGTTCCTTGGAATAACATGCCTCTGTCTTATACTTAGGTTTTGGGGCCAGTTGCTTTTCCTTTAGTCTCACCAGCGTGTCTCCTGGGAAATGAATGTTTTATGACTGACTTTGGCCACCATAGTTACCATGTTGGGAATGAGCAAGAGCCTTACAGCTGCCATCTTGTAAGAAAAGTTCAGCACTCCCAAAACTCCAAATGTGCCCACTGGCCCATAAAGTTTAGGGAACCGTGAGCTAGACCTTGATCAACAATGGAGACTTTATGGGGCTCACATAATTTATAATGCCCAAAATTGCTTTGTGGTATACTATTCTTGGTTATCCCCACTCATCCCCACTACCAAAAAGTTATTACATGGGGGTGGAGTTGTTTTTTGTTTGCTTGCTTGTTCATTTGTTTGTTTCTTAAGTCAGAGCAATTAAATGAATGTGGATCATCATATGTGCTCTGTGTTGAATTATTAAAAATAAGAAATTTGTAGATAGCTTTTCTGGCAAATTAGAGACATTAATTAGAGATTATGGAGCTGCTAGAGTTAAAATTAATATTAACAGTGTTATGCTGCATCAAGAAAATATTTTAGGCAGAAGAATTTTAGAAAACTCTTGCTGAAGAAAATTAGCAAGCATTAGTAGTTACAATATGAATGTCTGCTTGTTGATATTTTTTCTGCACCATACACTAAATTGTGTTATAGTTGGTATACAGTTTTAACTGAATGCAGCACATAATCATTCATAGAGTAAAACTTGGAAAGTTGGTCCTGAAGTTATCCCCTGAGCCACAACTCCCATAGCTATTTCTCTAGAGGACAGGACAATTCATGGCCCTCCAAATTTCTTCATCAATTTCTTGATCTGGCTTTGTCAGATTAGAACAATGGGAACAATCTGAAAAACCATGGGCTGCTGATTTCTACCAGTAAGGCATGTTTCAACACTGTTATTTACAGTGATGGCTAACCTTTTAGAGACTGAGTGCCCAAACTGCAACCCAAAACCCACTTATTTTTCACAAAGTGCCAACATTACAAAAAAAAATAAATAAATAAATCTGAAAACAGGTTTTAGTTTAGAAAGAACAACCACAGCCAGTCCAAGCAAATATACATATATCCTTGGCAGCTCACTGACCAGCCATGTGAAAGCTTGGACGAGTCACAGCTAATGTGTCGCGGCTCATGATGTCATCGCCTGGCGCCGCTACTCCTTTCCGAGCATGTGCATGGCCCCTATGTGCGCTGTTATCTGATGCGCGACTACAGGGGCGATGCTGGGGCAACTTGGCTTGCATGCTGACAGAGAGGGCTCAGAGTGCCTGCTGTGGTATGCATGCCGTAACTTCACCACCACTGCCCTAACCCTACCCTGGTGCACTCCCCTAACCCTAAAACAGGGCGAAAGTTCCATTGAAAAGAGGGCGATTCTGAAAAAGCCTTCCTTGAGTAGCTGTTTCTGCACAGCTCATCATTTCTGCCCTTTCTAAATATATTCTAACCATCAAAATCATGCCAGGGCACCTCATTTCTGTAACCCCAACCCTACCCTGGTGCACACCCCTAACCCTAATAGAGGGCAACAGTTCCATTGAGAAGAGGGTGATTTTGAAAAAGCCTTCCTTGAGTAGATGTTTCTGCACAGTGCATCATTTCTGCCCTTTCTGAACACATTCCAACCATCAAAATCATGCCAGGACACCTCGTTTTTCTAACCCTAACCCTACCCTGGTGCACACCCCTAACCCCAATAGAGGGCAAAAGTTCCATTGAAAAGAGGGATATTTTTAAAAAGTGTTGAGTAGCTTCCTTGAATAGGTTTTTCTGCACAGCTCATCATTTCTGACCACTCCAAACCCTTTTACAGACCAAGTGCCCAAACTGCAACCCAAAACCCACTTATTTATTGCAAAGTGCCAACACTGCAATAAAACCTGAAAGCTGTGGTTTTAGTTTAGAAGAAACAACTCACAGCCAGCCCAAGCAAATATACAAATCTCCTTGGCAGAGCACTGACCGGCCCCGTGAAAGCTCAGACAAGTCGCAGCTAACGAGTCACGGCTGGTGACGTCATCGCCTGGCGCCGCTACTCCTTTCCGAGCAGGCGCATGACCCCTATGTGTGCTGTTATCCAATGCTCGGCTGCTGGAGCAATGCTGGGGCGACTTGGCTCATGTGCCAACAGAGAGGGCTCTGCGTACCCACTGTGGCACGCGTACCATAGGTTCTCCACCACTGTTATATACAAACATTCCCATGCCTAAGATCACAACATTGGCTTCCATCCTCGCTCTGAATCTTCATTTTCCCCTTCTTGTCTTTCACTGAATGAAAAGGTGAATATCTATAGAGAGTTGAGCAGCTGCAAGAAGTACTTTGAGGGGCTAACTTTGGCCCATATGCAGTGTGTTGCTTATGATTCCCTGTATCCAAGCACATGCACCATATTTTCCTCCAGATGTAGAAAAAGCAGTTTTGTCATGCCAATTTATTCCTGTGTTTCTTAAGTGTATGCCTGCACCATCACTAATCCATAACCATTGAACAGCTAGTCCATGGCTGGGTTCTCAAGTCATGCCAACCCACCCTGATGGTAGGCCATGTAGGTGGGTTGTTTGCTGAACAACCCTTGTTTGCCTTGCTTGTGACAGATGAGGCACATGGCAGCTTAGCAAGGCTTCTTTCCCCTCAGTCCTCCTGCCTGATTCCAGCAGGTATCTCAGGTGCCTTTCTGGCACAACCCCTCTTGGATTACTACATAGCTGTCAAATCAACCTGTTGCAAACCAGAAAATCTCAGAGACTCATGCATCTTCTGAAGGGAAATGCCACTCTGCCTCCACTGATAGCTTACCCTCCTCTGAACAATTTTAGCATTGACTTTTTGGGGGGTTCCTTAATTCAAATTTGCAGATCCCCCCCCCAGTCCTTCATTCAA
Organism: Varanus komodoensis; assembly: GCF_004798865.1. NCBI lineage: Eukaryota > Metazoa > Chordata > Lepidosauria > Squamata > Varanidae > Varanus > Varanus komodoensis. Next base: position 49,847,354 of record NW_025335568.1, on the reverse strand, counting down.
ATTTATGCAAATAGGATAAAGGATCTTCTTTATTTTGTCCTTTGATCCATTACAGGTGCACACATGCATAGGACCTCCTTTTTCATTCTTAAGCTATGATAGCAACTAATACAATCCTCAAGCCAATCGATCAAGAAATGCCACTGGCCAAGTTGCCTTGAGACCAAACTTGGAATATGGGGGAGAGTGAACTCATACCTTTGCAGAGCGCCGATGTTAAACATGAAGAAGGGATCAGTCTGATTCTGCTAATTGCTGGTTTAAAGTTCATTAGTACAAAGCAATCCAAGACAAGCATTTAAAAAAAACCTAACAAGCACAAAGAAGCCATTATATTGTTACCATAGTTGAAACTGTGGGAATAGGCATTATGGATGTGGTTTTAAGAAGTAAGTGATGAGGTTATTATTTAGGCTCTTAGTGAAATAATTATTATTTAATTCTAGCAAAAGGCAAGCAAAACAAATGTAGAAATTGAAGTCTAATAATCGTTTACACTTTCTTGTATGCATGGCAGAGAAAAGTACCTAGCATTTCCAGTCAAAATATAGACTTTAGTCATTTATTTAAAGGCATTTATTTTTTCACATGTGACACAAAAGGTTGGTTGCTGTCAATTTTCTGCTTTTATTTCTTTGATGTGGCTCTAAGGTATAACTTTTTTTCCCCTAGAAAACACAGAAGTTGGTCATGACTAACTCATGATTTCCATGAGTCTGTTCTCAATACGATCGAAGAGGGAATCAACAGATTGACCAGGTTTACGTACATGGTCAACACAGCTTGTGGGATCCCCTGACCCATCCTCACTGGGTTCTCATGATACAAAAAGTCACACAACTGCACACTGCAGTTTGAATATTCCAAAACATGTCTGACATGTGCCACAACCCATCATGGCTTAAACAAATAAGCTACAGTGCATTGTGGCAACTGGGTGAACCAGCAAATAATTACAGATTTCAGTGATACATATTCCAGGGAGTTTTTAACAAAGAAGAGAGACTAAGCATACGGTAGATGTTTTTGCAACTATCTCTGGATGAACTCAATGGAGGAAACACAATGTAACTGCAGCAACATAACATCCCTGAATTAAGCTACTAATCACAAGGTATTGGCCTTTAAAAGTCAGAAGAGACACTACAGTTCAAGGCAATGGGATGTGACAGCACTGCAGATCACACACATTCTTGGAGTTGGGAGGAGAGAGGAGAATCTGGATAATTGCTACTCACATTTCCCGAAAGTGACACTCTCAGCCACAAATGCCAATCAAAGAGACAGTTTTGTGGGAGAAGATGATTCACAAGAGAACAATAGAGATGCTTTGTCTTTCCACCAAACAAGAGAAGCACACGGGGATAAGAGAAATAACGGTGAACAATAGAAACAACATCAGTCATTGAAAGAGATGTGGAATTAACTGTGACAGTTTTGATGTAGCCTGCATGGCTGCTTTCATTGCAAGAGTATCAAGTAGTAGAGCCAATGGGGAGCCAGCTCTCAAGGGAGAAAAGTGCTGAGACTTTTCACTCAGCAGAGATGCGGACGCCACCTGCTTCTCCCTTCAGGCCTCCTGTTCCCTCTGAGTCAGGCCACAAGCTTTACAATAGCTGTGCAAACAGATTCTCCGAACATCAGTATGTTGCTGGGAGCGTCCCCTGTTGTAATGAAGAGCATTGTGGAGTGGTCTGATAATGAGTTGCCCAATTAAGGCCCACCTGCTGCTAGTGCAGGTGAACACGTGTGCATCTAAGTTAACACAGCTTCCTGACCTTTGGACTCTCCTTGAAGGTGCAAGTACTGGGGGCTATCCTTGTGAGCATCTTCAAAACTGACCACCACACCACAGGTTCCACTGGTGCACATCCAATGAGGGCTGACCAGGAGAAAAACTGGTGGAGGAAATGACTTCTGGAAGATAGGAAGAAGAGGAAACAGAGTTAGAGCAGTGGTTTGTCTCAGTGAATATCATTTTCACAGACTGGCAGTGGCTTCTGCAGTGTTTCAAAGAAAAGCTAAAATCAGATTATATCCAGTCCATTTGGTCATATCCTTTTAGTCTTCACAGATTTGAGACTGAATGGAGGTCTAGCTTCTCAGTAGGGAAGGCAATACAGATTCACTGGAAACCCTGGCATCCCCCACCACCAATCAGAGATAAAAGGGGGTCACCCCGGCATAGCGCAGCACTCACTCCCCGCCGAGTGAGTGGAAATCGCTCTGGGAAACTATATACAAAAAGGAATTGCTCTCTCTACATGGGCTTTCACCATGTGTATAGAGGCCACACATGCTCCCTCCGCACAGAGAAATTCGCTCAGGAGATCACTCTGGCCTCTCTGCCTGGAGAATTTCACCAGAAAAGGAGAGGCAGGAGGGCTCCAGACTTTTGCTGCACTGAGGGAAACAGCATGGCGGAGAACGGGAGCCTGGGGAGGGGGAAAGCCTTCTTGATGGAGGGCCCACCCCTGGCATCACACGGCTGCTGGAGGCAAAGCTGTTTCCCACTCCTGCCAATCCCTTTTCTGGGTGGCACGGAAACAGCACTGGGGGCACCTCTGTCCCTCCAGAGTTTGCAACAGCAGTTGAGATAAAAAAAAAAAAGAAATCTTCAATTGGTGAATAGGTGGAAAGGCATGATTTAGCACAACCTTTCAAAGCAGAGCGAGGGGTATTGCTATCACATGATAGTTACTACCTGTTTAAAGTGTCTAAGCCAATAAAATGCAAAAGCCTAAAAAGCCTTTATTCTGGCTGGAATTTTCCCTCAAGAGGGTGCAATCAATATAAGAATGCATTTTCCTATCAGCAAGCTGAGGTAATTTATGTTCTTATTCTTCCTGGGTCTGCAGGAAAATCTGCAAAAGCAAGACAATTTGCTAAATGAAAGCAGGGCCATCAACTTTTCTCTGTATAACGATTGGTTTGGTCTATGAACTTAAATCATAGCACAGCTTCCCCTAAGGGATTTTCATTCAGTTTGCTGGAAGCTTTAACTTAGATTCTTAGCTTTAAAATGAAACCAACATGAACTGAATTGAACCTTGCTTTATTCAGGTCTTTTTTGGGGGTCACAAAGTCACCCCACCCAAGCTATTCCTACATAGCTTCCTTTTGTCTGGCACACCCCTTTTCCCCTTCTTCAGCAACAAATCCTAATCCTAATTAATTAATCCTAATTAATTAATTAATGCAACAGTAACAACCTTGTGGTGCACAGTCCTGAAGTCCTCTTGGTATGCATATCACATTTCAGATTCTAGGTTTCATAGTCTTGGCACTATGGAACTGACAGGCATATACATCACTTTGATTGGTAGAAGTAGCAGTAATTAATATTAATATAGTAATAGATAACAGCTTTATTATTCCAGGCACGTTAGATTTGTTTTGGAAATTTTCTTGCTAACAAATTTGATTCCTAAATAAACTATGAAGTCATATCATAATTAAAAGTGGAGATGTGAGCAGGATAAAATCTGGAGAACTTTACTGTACTGAATGCCAATTATCTGTTACATGTAACATATGCTAACAGATGCTATTTAATATAAACACATTAATCTTTTTAGGCTGCCAAATTATTTGAATAATATATTGAAACCAAGAGCTTCTTTTTTCTAACAAAAATTTCAAGGTTCATATACTCACTCACTTTCTCATGGAGACAATATGCAAATTACACTTGATAACTGGTCCACTTGAACATGAATGGAAGTAGTCTTCATTCGGAAGAGTGTATCATTTTGGCTACAACCAAAAGGGTGGGGGGGAGGGTTTCATGATTGTCTCCTGAGAACCAATTTTAAGTAACAAGAACATGTAACATTTCCTTTATCTCTTTTACGAATTTCCACACACAGAATTAAAGTAGGAGTTAAAATGTACTTGGGTACTGATGGCTAACTAGTTATTGTCAGCATTTGTTCTTCTTGTTATGAATATTCCAGCTCCTTCCTTCTCTTCATAGAATCATTCCTCCCATGTTACATTTCTTTTAAAATCATCCTATGTCTTTCTCTCTTACCTTAATATTGCATATTATTACCATCCTGCACCGCATCAACCCCCCCCCCCCAAGGAGCCACTGTCCCTATATGGTGGCTCATATGCCTTCACAAGAGGTCATATGGGAAAAGGAATCTGCTGGCGAGGTAAGATCCTGGCAGGATGCATTTTGCATCTTATCAGAGAATCCTAGAATAGTAGAGTCAGAAGGGCCATTGAGTTTAACCCCCTGCTGGTGCAGGGCACCAGTTACACCATCCCACTCAGAGAACGGTCTAGTTTCTTCTCAAATGTCTCTGTTGTGGAAGAGCACACAACCTCGCTTAGCAACTGGTCTCACTGTCATATGCTCTTACAGTTAAGAAGCTCCTTCTTGTATCTAGCCTGCACCTGGTATGTTGTGGTTTAAGTTCATGGTTCCGTGTCCTACAATCTGGGATGCATGAACATAGTTCTTTTCTTTCTGCTTTGTGATAGCCTTTGAGATACCTGTAGAGTGCTATGATGTCACCTTGTAGTCTTCCTTTCTCAAGGTTGGACAGGCCCAGACTCTCATCATAAGACTTATTTTCCAGGCTCCGTTTCATCTTTGTTGCCCTCTTCTGCACTCTCTCCATATTACCAGCATCCCTTTTGAAACCTGGGTGCCCAAAGCTGAATGCTGTACTCCAGATGAGGTCTGACTAATGCAGAGTAAAGGACATAGGCACTAGAGTAAGGTTGTCTTAATCCTTTTAAGGTGGTCACATAATTTATTATACAAGGTGATGTCAACTGAATGCCAATTATATAACCCTAAGCAATGAACATGGAGAGCTCCGTGTGTATAATGGATGCTCTATCCACAGGGTTGGGCCATTTCTTGGTGCTAGCTACCCCTGTTCTTGTTGTGCAGTTTGACACTTTAGCATTTGATGGAACTTACTCCCAGGAAAGTGCACAGAGGATTGCAACCCAGAGGGCACAATCCTATGCCCTGCATCCTCAATGCACAGAAAGCACCAAACGCAGAGGCTTAAATGCATCCCATGCAAGAACAAGGGGTGGTGGGAGTGATCTTTACTGTTGCTATGCCTGTCGCACAGTATTTAATCTAGATGTCCGCTTTTGGCTGTCTAGATAGTGCACTGGGAAGCGGGCAAGAAGGAGGGCGGGATGTCAATAGCTTCTTTTCTCCCCATTGCCAGCACGCCCCTCTGTTCTCTCCTGTGACCCAGCTGTGAACTTGGTGTGGGGAGTGGGAGCTGCTGTGTTCCTTTCCACACTGGCTGTGAGTGGGATGGGGCAGGAGCCTGGTCTTTGTAGTCCCAGCCTCAAGCTCACAGGGCAATCTTGGGAGGCCATAGTATTGTATCCTTATTAGTTTAAATTAAAAAGTTAAATATTTCACTTTAAACTTTGTCATAATATAAGCCCAGTTTTTACAAAATAGTAAATAATATAATTATAGGCCAAGCTTTCCTTTAAAGACTGTGGAACAGCCTTTTCCTTGAATAAGAGTTATGAAACATGCTGGAGTCCTCTTTTTAATCTTCTGTTATTCCCATTTGTTCACTTCTTTCATCTTCAGTACATATATCTAGCACACTTGATCTGCGTATGTAGTTTCTGTCAAGATCAAGGGAAACCCGTTGAAAGAAAGACAGCACGCTGTGCAGAATTTCCTACAGCCCACTTACTGGGCAGAATGTCCTGTTTCTTTTCTCTTTCAACAAAGCAGAATTCCCTATGGGGCCCACATTTTGAAACAAATCTCATTTCTCCATGTGGTCCACACTGGGAATTTGGCCTTTGCTTAGCAAGAAATGAAAATAACCTAACTGCTTCTCCAGAATGAGAAAATTAAGTGATGAAAGCCACATCACATGTTTCTTGTCAACTGTTGCAATATTTTATTTTGGCTGCTTTTTGTCATGTTGCTGATATATTTTAGATCCACTGAGAACATCTTACTGACATTACAAGGATCCAGTGTATATTCACACAGGAAGAATTCTTCTTGCACCTTTTCCCCAAGGAAGTTTAGACTGCTGAAGAGGTATGCACACAGCTGTTCCATGTGAAAGATGGTTTGACTCTTCCCAAGTGGGGAGGAAGACCAAATAAACATTACAAAGAAAGGCATCAACAGGAAACCCTGAGAGAGATTGAATACTTTGAGAAGCCTTCCTTCCTTCCTTCCTTCCTTCCTTCCTTCCTTCCTTCCTTCCTTCCTTCCTTCCTTCCCTCCTTCCTGGCACCTGGTATGTCAGCATTCAAGCTGATGTTCCAAGTGCTATTGAAGAAGGATGGGGAAGAAGGCCTCCAGGCTGTTTGTTTTCTGTCCCCAAACCCACTACCACCATCACTGGGCCAGGCCCAGTGAAAGAAGAATGGGGGCAGCAGGAAAATGTATGGAAGCTTTTGGAGGGCCTTAAGAAAACTCCCTGGTGCTCCTGATTGCATCAGAAGCCAACTGGGTTTCCAGATTCCAAAATGACTTGGAAAAACTGTTTTTATCGGGTTTTATCCTGATTCTATCTAGAAAAATCACTTTGTTTACCAAGCCTAATGGGCTTGTCCATAAATAATGCATGTATATAGACACATGAGATATTGTCCAAATTTGGTACAGACTAGTGAATATGCTTTTGTGGGTATACACAGTAGTAGTAAAATACTCAAGAATGTAAAAACTTCAGAATCTCCAGATTCAAAAATTTAAAAAATCCAAGATGATGGATGTGAAAGCCATCTAAGTAGAGTGGCCATCTGTCTTAATTCACAGAGGACAGATGCCTATTTGATGGATGTCTGACTTTGGTTTAAAGCAGGAGTGAAGAATATGTGATCCTCTGGGCATTGTTGGACTGCCCTAGCCACTTTAGCTTAGGGTGAGGGATGATAGGAGTTGTAGTCCACCAAAAGCTGGAGAACCATATGTTTCTTATCCCTGATTTAAAGATTAAAGCTGCAGTTCTATACACATCTCCCTGGAAGTAAGTCTCACAATACTCCATGAGACTTTCTTATGCATAGGCATTCTGATATTGCACTGTATGAATCATAAGAAGGGAGAACAGACACTGTGATGTCCCCCATCAAAACAACCTGCACAGCAGGCAGAGGCGGTACGCAGGTAACCAAGTTACTGTTTTGGCCTCCATGATGAGGCATAATGCATTTGGTGATTAGAGTGTTGAATTGAGGACCTTGGAGATCTGGATAGCAATTTCCACTCGGCCATGAAATTCACCAGTCACAGACTCTCAGCCAAACCTACTTCATAGGGTTGTTGTGAGGACAGATTGGAATGAAGGAGGAATATGTAAGCCAGCTTGGGTTGCCTGCAAGAGTATGAAAGGCAGAATATAAATACTAAATAATACTAAGAGGAGCAGTAGTAGTAGTAGTATTTCTGCATTTTCACCTACACGTAGATGAAAATCTGCATGATGTTTTGCATAGTTTACATCTGAGTCATTTGGTATGTGATAGAGCTTTTGAAAGCATTCTATTATAGGAAGGAGCCACACATTTTATTTTGAAGTACCATTATAATAGAAAATCAGTGATACACAACTATAGCCTGTTTCTTATGTAAATGAAACCATCTTCTCACAGGCCATATTAATGCCCTTCACATTTGTTTGTTGATGAATTGCAGTGTTATTGCCTGGACAGAAAGATTTAGTGGGTTAATAAGTATAAGTGACATCTTTAAAACATATAGCTATTGCACAGCTATTGCTTGCTTAGTAAAACAATATCGTTGAATGAACATCCCCATTAGTTATACCAAAGGAGTGGAGCTGGGTGCCAAATTTATTAGACTTTCCATCCATTGCCTTCATCAAAGACATGTAAAACAGAAGAAAGCCCCACTCAGCTTTCAGCAGGAATTCTTCACAAGAAGACCCTGCTTCCCTGCTCAAATAATATTAATCTGAATGCTGTCCTCACTGAGACCAGTTGTGTAGAATTCCATTATATATGGATTGTTCTGATGCTTTGAAAAGAACAAACATGTTAGATCTTGCAATGCAGAACTACATTTCAAGAGAAAAGTAGCTTTTTCTCCAGTACCCAAATACCACATTCAGCAACTCTCTCTCTCACACACACACACCACTACTCTGAGAAGTGCATGAAAGGTAAAGCCACACAGCTAGGACCAATTGCATGACTCCTCCCATGTGGTTTGCACGCTCGCTTAAGGAAGGTGCCTACCATGAAGCAAAGGATGCATGACTGGCCCTGTGCGTATTCTCCAGCAGAAAGCAACAATGGATTCCAGTGAGTTGGAATATCTGTGACTCCGACCTGTGCAATCCATGGCAAACTGGCCTTTTCCGATCTGTGTGGATTCTAAGGGTGGTGTACCAGTTTTTTAATGGGTGTGTATAAATGCTTAATAACGTGAGTGCAGATTAGTATTAATTCCCATTAGAACAAATATGTACTTGCAAGCTCCTAAAGACACAGACGGAGCAGAATTAACCAGCCCTGCCTGTTTCTCTCTGACAGCACATTGAACCTCAGAATGTTGGCTCCCACTCTGCTGTAGATGAAGCAGATTCATGCCCCCACAGATTTGGGGTGGTGGCAGGGGTTGCTATGCAGGCTGTATCCAACCTGCTGTATGTTGTCCAACCCTGGCTACTGCAAGGAGTAACTTTAGCGGCCCTTAGAGTGTAGGGAGGGGCTTATTTTTCACAGGCTGATATTTCAGTCCCAGCTCATGGTATAATCAGATAATGAGATTTTAAGATGCCATTTCCCCCTGCAAAACACTAACTTGGCCGCCCATCTGTATCAGGATGGATCCAAGTTCTACCTGCAGTTAATTCATAGAAGGCACCTCATGGAAGGTGCCTCCATCTGATTAGGAGGATCCCCCCTCCACACACATGCCACATCACAACTGGGGCCTCTGCCCCTTTGAGTAACATTTTCAGAGGCCACAAAGGGATGCTGTGAGGAAGAGGAAGCAGATCAGTGTGCTTCTGCCAGCCCCACTGCATACACTTAAATGTGGATCCAACCCCATGTGAGTTTGTAAAAGGTGAGATAACACACCAGATTCATAGACTGTATAAGTAGTTGGATGCTGAGTGGCAACTAGTGGATTTCTCTAGAGCCACCTTCCCCAATCAATGTTTTCCAGCTGTGTAGATTGGAATTCCCATCAACACCAGTCAGCATGTGGTCACGAGTTATACCACATCACCTCTAGAAATCAGCCAGTTAAGGAAAGCTGCCTTAGAGGAAGAGATGTGGCATATTTTATTTCTGCCAAGATGGGGAAGTCATGATGAAGGGTTTAGAATGCACTTCACTTCTTGCTTTCCTCATCAAGGCCTAGGATGCCTTGTTTTGCTCTGATAAGCAAGGTTTGCAGAGGGGAGGTTTAGCATAACTGTTTGGCCATTGTTCACCGGCTTAGTTTTTATTGCTTCATACATTTACAGTTTCATGGCTTCCTGAAGAAAAAAGCAATCTGTGACTGGAGCTAAGTCAAATGCTGCTTTTGTGTGGGACTGTTAGATTTGAACATCACTTACGCCCACTACATGCGGAGGTGGGAGGGGGACACCGCTCAGTTTCACATTCTCGAGAGTGTGTTGCAATACATGGATTAGATGAGATTCTTGTCCTACCATTCTGCATTGCTTCCAGCTGTAATAACCGGCAAGATGTGTTTATCTGCTAAAAATGGCTTTAAAAAAATCTTTAGCTAAACTGCAAAGTAAATTAGAGAGCCATGCTTGCTTTAGTAATAAGGAGAAGGAAGATAATAAAGAACTGAAAATGAGCATGAGGAAACTAGAACTAAAATTCCCCACTGACTGGGGAAAAAAACCAGATTCAGTGGTGGAAGCCCTTACTAGAGACCTTCAGCCTGCAGCCAAGTTGAAAGAAGTCTTCCCAGTCACCTGGTCACAATTGTCCCCCTGCAGTGAGGCATATTGTATTTCTATTTTAATTGCCTCCAGATTTTCAACACACAAACACAAACAAATTAGCACATGCAAATTTCATGCAGATCAGTATCTTCTTATTTGGTGATACATTTCCTTCCTGGGGGAGCATTCCTTTACCCATACTGTCACCACTGTGTCCAAGGGGGCTTTGGCCTCATGGCCTGCCAAATAAGGTGGAGGTCACATGATGGCTAGATGATGAGGCTCTTTTCACTATGATCCTTCTCGTAATGAGAGTGACTTCATTCACAGCTCTTGTTTCTACAGTCTACAATTCTGCAGTGGACCGAATTTGATGAATGGTTGAACCTGGAGTGTTTCAATTTACAAAGGTCTCCCAGTGTACCACCATAGATGCAAAGCTGAGCAAAACTTGGCTACCTTAGGAATTATTCTTTCCCACAAAACTTTTAAAATTTTGGATATGACAGACGGAGTTACTATTCCTTGGTCACTTAATGATATCCTCCCTTTTCCTGCAATATTGCAAGGCAGTTGAAGAAATGTGATTATCTTCCATGCCTTGAATTTAATGTGGCTGCACATTCAAGCATTTTAATAAGACTACTACAATGTCCCCACCCCCCATTTCAGAGGTAATTAAAGGGGCTTTGACAGGTATTTACATGTTCTCCATCTGACTTCCTTGAAAGCCCTAGCACTCATTGTAAATGCAAAATTGGATGAACGTGTTAGTCATGCCACATAAATGAGATCCTAAGATCATTCTCACAGAAGCACAGCTCTGATATAATTTTTGAAGGGTCAATTAAGTCTGGCATCTGAATTCATAACAAACCCCTGCAGTGCGCTGCTCCAGGCTGAATGAGAAAAAACGTGCACCAGTGGCTTTAGCAAACCACGCGATGTGCAAGGAATGAAGCCAAATCTTCAGCAGTTCGGAAGGAGTAGAGGTAAACACATGGATTCAGCTTTCAGAGGTCAGGTCAATTCAGAATTGGTTTCAGAGAACTTTATTTGGTTTGGAGATTTGTGTCCCAGCTCATACTGTTGACAAAGAGTCATGCACAGAAGCCAGAGACACTGCTAGGGCAGACAGGGCTCTGAGACCGTTGCCCCCCTTGCCTTACCACTGCCGTATCAGCCCTGTGCTGCTTCTTTTTTAAAAACCACAGGAGCAGAGCAGTGTGTTGCAGTTCAATATACTTTTCGCTCCCACCCACCTTCCCAGCCTTCCATTTGACTCATTTGTAAAAGGAAGTGCCATGACAGTCCCCTGGTTAAGGCTGCAGCCCAAAGGCATGCCATTTTTTTTAAAAAAAATGGAAGTTTGTTGTTGTTTTCTTTCTTAACTTTAAGTATAAGTGAGCTGAACTAATCAGACCCTGTCTTTGTGTAGGGTAAGGGAGGGACAGAGCCAATCAGGGCACGAGAGCAGCCAAGGGGTGGTCTTGACTGCTAATGACACCGGCCATGCTGAGCGAGGAGTGCTGACTTCCATGCAGTGCTTCTGCATCTACAGCCACCACCACCCAGTTGTCCCTGTTGGAGAGCCAGCCGTGATGGAAGGGCATTGTTCCAATGGCAGCACCTAGTGGAGCATGTAGGAGGCAGCACCATCCTACATTGCTCTCACCACTGCCATGAGTTTAGGGTCATCAGGGTTAGGGATCCATGCCACTAACAGAGAATCACTGGCTATTATGCACACCCCAAGTAGGCCTGGACCTTGGCTTGGTCCTCCACCATGCAGCCGTGTTCCAGCTGACTTCTGTGGGAGCCCTCCGCATGCCCAGCCTTCTACACCAGGAACCCAGCTTGTGCTCTTCAACCTTCCAGGCAGGCATTGTAGCTCCCATCACTTCACAGCAAGCAGTGTGTATGAAGGGTTTAACATATAAAAGCATTATTTCATGTGTTTATCTACAGAGCAGCTATTTGGTTTTAGCATTTGGTCAGTTGGACACTGACTGGAGGGGCATAGAATATGCAAGGCACTAAGGTCAGCCCTCCATCAAGGAGCCTACCATCTCCCTGCAAGAGTTCCTCATCTGCTTTCTCACCATTGATGCCACTTCCTTGCTGGAGAGACAGAGAGCCAGTGGGCAAGGTGGCCATGGCATCTCCTGCATCTCCTTCTGGCCACCACCGCTGACTGCGGGCAGCAGGTAAACAAGCAGCTTGCCATGGTAAAGAGGTGGAGCCACTCAGTAGGATCTTCACAGTGGGCTTCCCAGACTGGGCATATGGTCTAATAAAACCATCTTGTTCTCTGTATCTCTGTGCTCAGAACATGGTTGGACCGCATTTCACATTAAGAAAGCAGCCAGAATGACAGAAGGAAATACTGTTCATATTCAGAGCATTATGAGCTGGGCCTTTCAATGTTGTTGTTGTTGGTATGCCCATTTCACACTGTCATTTGATCCTTTGTATAATTTTCCTGCAAGGCCATTGCTATGGGTATTCATTTCATAATGATTATAAAAACTGTACTGATTGGGGCCCTTTCAGTTTAAAGTTCTTACTTTTTTTCCTTTTAAATACATTTTATTACTTAAAGCAATAACACCATCAACTAATTATTTCATATTTCAATGATCTTTTATTACAAAATAAACTGCACTGGTAATAAATGGATATGAATGGAATCAATTTCATTTTTATTTGAAATCATAGCCATTCATCATCCAGGACTATGTGTGGTACGTACGTAGGGGCATCAGAAAAACCTGCAATGGATTCAAATGAGTTTGGATTTCTCTGAATCAAACCTGTGAATTTTACAGCAGACCAGCTTTTCCCAAGCAGCACAAATTCCCTGGTCTTGCAGAAATGGTTTCTTGTTTTTTGTCTTGGTATTTCATTTTGTTTTGTTTCTTCTGGTTTTGGTTTGGTGCTTGGTGCTTGGTCTGAGGTTTGGAGTTTGGAGTTTTGGTTGTGTGTTTGTTGGTTTTTACTTTCCATCATTTTACAAAAATTAATAATAAAAAATAGAATTAAAAAAAACCCTGGACCAGTAATATGCATTTTACTCTTGTGAGATAAATGTACCCGTTGCACATTTTGGATGTGCCAATTTGTACAATTGCAAATTTGCACAAGTGCGAACAAATGCAAGTTTATGAAATGAAAAATAAATTAATTCCATCAATAAGCAGCCAACAGAGAAAAGGCAACTGGCAATCCATGAAACACGAATGAAGCACATTTAAGAAAATCTATACATCCCATGAGTAGTGTTTGTGCATATGATTTCTCCTCCTAGTGGCTACCATTCCCCCTCCCCCCACCCTGCATGTGGGAGTTTACATGTTTTGGTGGTCCTTCCACCTTCAAATAGAGGATTCTCCTCTGATAGCTTTCTGAAATACAGGATTGCCCTTTGACAATCCATAAGACATTTAGCCACCCTAAGTCTACAGCCTCTGAAGAGTAAAACACAGCTATTACAAGTTCATGAAATGATTGGGTCAGAAAAGGAGCAGTTGTGTTACTTATTACAAACCCATTTATAAAAAATACATAATGGGCCCATGACATTATGGTAAGCATAATCCACATTATAATCAGAACAGCATGAATTTCTGGAGAGCTGTTACACGTTCCCATGTACAAAATGTCAGCATTTCAAGTGGTAGTTAAATGATTCATCTCTACAGCCAAAGTGTGCCCCTCTAGCAAGCTAGCCAGGTATGCTTTGAACAGGAATTGGTCATGTAGGAATTAGTTCTGAAAAGCACTTCATTGAGACAGTAGCTGGGCTGCAGAATCATTCAACCAGAGCTGCAGGAGATTAGTAATTTTATCTATCCCTCCTATGTGCTACCAGAGCAGTTTCAAAGTGTACAGCACAGCTGCATCAGCTATTGTACTAGGGTAGCAAAACAATAAGACCCAGAGCATCCACTTGTTTTTTTCCCCTCAGTGTGCCCCCAGATCCTGAGGCCATAATCAAACAGAGAATTAAGGCTGTTGATTTCGGTGGGCCAGCCCTGCACCAAAGCAAAATGTGCTGTAAAACGCTAATCAAGATGCACCATGCTGATGGTATTGCATGTAACAGAGAAGCAGGTATACAGAAGCCTTACTCAGAAAATTCATGCGAGGGTCATGAAAGGGCATCCGTGCATATTGGATGTATTCATCACATATTCTCTGATGTTCCTCGAGTAAAGAACATGGGTCTAAACATTCTTGCAGATGTACCTAAAAGAGGTAGGAGAAAAAGGGTTCATGCCAGTAAACTGGCATCTTCTCCTGCTCCTGGATTGGATCCAGATTCATCCTGGATCAACTGTGTTAGCAGAAGTGGATTTCCCCACTTTACCTTCCCATGGCAGTCCCTCCAGCTTTCTGAGAACACTACACAGAAAGTCAGACTAACATGAGATGAGCTTGTGGGTGGAATCTCCAAAATAAGCAGAGGGACCTTCTGCAAGTGGTCATCTTGCAGATCCTGGATCCAGCCCAATCAGAGGAGGCAGCTGTACAACACAAATTATAACTGTGCAAGTTCTGTCCATTGGGTTGGGGGACCCTGCCCCCTTGAACATGCTCAGGCGTGTGTCGGAAACTATGCATGGCTGCTTAGTATGCATGCATACTTTTCCAGGCATTGGGAGTGAGTAAGGGCATGCTCAATTGTACAATTCCTCCCCCATCTCAATGCATGTCCACACCAATAACAGTTCTAATATAGTTACAAGATGAAACTTAAGCCACTTCATTCACTGAATCAGGGGTGCTGAACCAGGCCCATGGCTCAGGTTTGGCCTTCTTCCCTGGCTGTGTCCTCTTTTCCTTGATCCCTGATGTTTTGTGGTCTCCTGGCTTTTCTGCAGTTTCTCACCACTCCAAAAGGTTGAAATAACTCTGGAGTCTTCATTACCAGCACCAAGAGATTTAAACAAAAATATACTGACATTCTGAGTATTTGGACACCACTCCTTTTGCCTTCAGGCCTGGCCATGATGGGCATTTGCCTGCCAAGAACTTCTCTGAAAGAGGAAGGCCTGAAAGAGGTACAACACCTCCACACTAAATAATACCCTTTGGATGCATGAAGTGTCCATGCTGAATTGGTAATAGGTGAAATGACTCATAAATGCCTGCAGAAAAGTAAGCTTGTGAAATCATGTAAGACTCACAAGAAGGTTAGAATGATCTCCTGGGATTTCTAGAAACTGTGCCACAGTTCTAGTAAAAGATTGGATGCACATTAGAATGACAGAATGCCTGCATTTCAGTGTCTTTTTATAGACCTAAAGGGAAGAGAGAAAGAAAGAAACTTTTGGAGTCTACTTTCTGAACTTCTGTAATATTTGCAGCATCCCCTGTGTGGAATTTCAGGTTAGTAGCTTCCTAAATATTCAAAATAGAGTTGCTTTAATTTCCTGAATCCTGTTTCCTGGAAATGCTCTGATCTATAACAAAACTGACAGTATTATAAATGAGTCTGTTGCTCTGCACTAGCTGTCATGTTACTACTCAACACATGTGCAGTGTCCTCACCAACTGTAATTAATGGCCAATGAATCTTAAAAGATGGAAAAATTGCTATCATGAAGATTATTCTTATCAGCAAGCCAATTTACAAAACTTCAAAGAAAAGCAATGCTACTGCAGATTATGCTCAGCAACACTTTAGCAGAAATATTTCTTTTATACCCTACAGAATGTCTCTGGCTGCCAAAGATTAGTGATGTGTGAATTCGTCTCTCCCTGATTTGAAATTGGCTCGTTATTTCCTCAAGCATTCAAAATGAGACAAACTTGTCTCCAAAGAGTTCTCTTTCCCAGCCTACAAAATGGGCAAGTGTGTGCTGACAGTACTATGTACACTTGCATTGTGTGGTTAGGGCTATGCATTGACCACCAGATTTGGTCTGGGCTCCCTTTCAGCAGTTCAGAAAGCAGCTCACTCCAGCACAAAACAATTCAGGGGCAGCCCTATTGGGGCTGAGATAGACTCAAAAGACCAAAGCTTTGTCACTATCATAAGAGCCAGTGTGATGGGGTTGGAGTACTGGACTGGGGCTTGGGAAACCCAGGTTCTAGTCCCCCTATGGCCATGAGACTTACAGGGTGGCTTTGGGCCTGTTCTCAACTCTCAGGCTAACCTACCTTTCAAGGCTATCGTAAGAATGACACAGGGAGAATAAGTAAGGTTATGTATGCTTCCTTGGGTTCTTCACAAGAAGAAAGGTGGGATATAAATATAATAAATAGAAATATAATACAATTATGGGACGTAAAGAAACAGCTGTAGCATTATAATATTGTGAATAGAATTGGATGAAAAGATTGTCCACAACAACCTTTCATGCTTTGCTTCCTTATATGACCAGCTGCATTTGTTCAGTAGAAATACATGATGTTTGCAATCAAATATCAAAGCCAAAAGGCAAGACAGTGTGACTTATGGAATGCCAAGCTCAGTATAGCCTTCCAGGCACATGCTGTGGTGTGAGATGTGTTTTGACAACTCCGCAGGCAAAACACCTAGAACATTGATCAAAGTGCTGGTGGGTTTCCCTATAGGATGTCTGCAGCTTTCAGCTTGATGGAATGCAGGCTGTGTGCTTCTCATTTACTCCCAGATGTGTTACCATTGTGTTGCCCTATGGCTCCTATGAGGCCATACACAGCAACCCAACTTTCACAGCCATAGGAGTGGTGTAATAGGGGCTGGGAGGCAAAATGCAACACCCAGTTTTGTCATCAGATCAATTGTCTCATTTTGGGCTAAAGCTGAACATTTTGTTTATATTCCCTTGTGCAGTTTCTTCCTTTTGAAAATAATATTTTCAAAGGCATCTCACGATCCTTAATGTGCTTAATTTACTACTACCACCACCTCTACTGATGATAATAATTGCTTAGACCATTTAGCATATTCAAAATATCTCTGGGATAAGAGAAAAAGAGGGAGAAAACTCTATTCAGCAAAGGAACTAAGAAACTCACTCAAATCATGAAGAACTAACCTGCAGAGTCAACATCATGGGATCCTCCAAACCACCTAGATGGGGAAGGTGAGGCACCCGACATTGTCCAGTGGGAAGCATGCCAGACAATGCCTGGGGAGATCTGGGTTGAGAACTGCACTCAGTGATGAAGCTCATGAGGTCAGTGTGGGCCCATCACTATCTCACTAACCAACATTATGTATTATTCGATGGTTGTCTAGACTTCATGTAGTAGCCATCAGATTGTACCCTTAGCTTACTTGTTTGTATAGTTTTCTCCCTTCAGACCAGCATGCATACCTTGCAGCCTGTAGGCACAAGAAGAAAAAACACTTACCCTAGTGTGGTTTCTCTGAAGTCCACTGAACTACTTCAGAATAAATCGGTTTTGAATGGAAACTTCAACCACATTAGAAATCATCACTGTCATTGACATTGTCATCATCCAGACAAAGAAACAGCAAACAGAGGAGAACTGCAGCAAAATGTTGCAATATATCATCACCCTGACAAGAGCTTTCCTGTTCAAGGTTCAAGCCCTTCCGTTGAACACTATAAGCTGTAAGATGTTCAGGAAAGGAACTTTATTAGCCTGCTCAGTTTTCTTCTTCAGCTGACGGTCAACCTTCAATGACCATTGAGCAGAACCGATCCTCCCTGGGGATGCCTGGGGAAGGAGTCACCATTCAGACTAAACCAAAAGTCTATTTCTATAATTCTTGATGAAGCCTTGAGCATGCTATCACCTCACTCTTGCTTCTCAGTTTAGGCTCCATTTTTCAGCACTCGTCACCTGAATTCATTATTAGAGGGACTGATTATGCCTCTCCAAGGGCAATTACTGGTACAAACCTCCTTGACAAATGCTTTGAATTAATTAAGCGCAGAAGACCTAACTCCTCTACTCTGGGGGAGTTCTACCAAACCCTACAGAGCCAAAATAGTTTCAGATGATGGCATCAGTCTCTCGGGCATTTAAAATGAATTTTAAGATAAATCTCTTGCTAGTCTTGCAACACCTGTGAAACCTTCTAATCACAATCCATTGGGAAATATGGTATTTTTAGCTACATAAAAGAGATGTCAAAATTCAGAAGTATGTCCTCTATTACATAACTTATACTATGCAGTTTTTCTTGCCATAGTTTATATGACTTCTATCATATCTTACAGATCTTTTATGGCCTCAGAACCTCATTTTATGACTGCAGAACCTCATGAAGCTACATGTACTCTGATATTGCCTATAAAATGTGACACTGGTGACAGTGTGGAAAATGAGAAAATGTTCATTTTAAGGATGACTCATGCTCATGAATGTTGAGAACAGTATCAGAATCAAGATTGATTCAAAGCCTTCATTGGGACTAAAACATAAAAAGATATGGGAACACTTGCAACATATGGATCAGAAGGTATTCCAAGCTTCTTTTTCAGACTGCACTGTTGCCAGAATTAATCTTGCTTTGTTGGTGAAGGTGGATGGATGGATGGATGGATAAACTGAACATATAATCTCTAGGATGAACCCTATTTTAGCACAGGGATACATGAGATGAGAGGCAGAATGTAAGCTGAGAGCAAGTGCTACTGAAGACCCTGAGCTCACCCGGCATAGGCAGCACCAGCCAAGATGACAAGACAGACTGACTACAGCACCTTGGACAGTTCTGAGAGAGAGCAACTTGCTCCAACAACTGCTGGAAGCGGACAGAGTTGTGCCAACAGGTATTTCAGCATGAGAACCAAATTCCATTTTGGAGATACTTGGGGACAATATTCCAGTGGTGGGCAGAACCAAACGCAAAAGGGAGAAGTACCAAAATAGCTCAAATACCAACACATTCTAGCTTAAAGCCTATGGAAAGTTTGTAGGGGGCTTCCATTCAGGCCCTCAGTCTACCAAGCTTTGGTGAATTTGCTGCTTCCATCCCTCTCAGTGGTCTCTTAACAAGTATTCTCCCTCTGTAGGGCCTTGCCCCAGTCCAGGTGGAGCTTCACCAGAGACAAAGATGCAGGCTCAGAGAGGGTGGGCATAGTGTCTTGCTCAGCAGTGAGGCACTGGAGTCCCAACCAATCAGTCTGGCCTGGCCTCCCACTGCCTGATGAATGGGAGAGATGGGAGGCATTGGAGACTGATATGGCCCATCCTTCTCAACTGGAAGACTCAACCTGAGGACAGAGGTGGCTGCTGACAACATCCTGCAACAGGGCAGAAAGAAGAGTGCTCTGAGAGAAGAGTGAGAGACAGTTTTGCAGGGCCGTCTCCTTGGGCCTGGCAACAAGAAAAGGGAAGGGAGAAAGACCCCATCAGGCATAAGCACAGGCTGAGGGACAGTTCTTCCTGCCAGAGCAGACAGCGATTCCAGGAGGCCACTCCCCTGTATAGAATCACGGGGAGCTTCTCATACCCTTGGTAGGAGACAATGGATCATGACCCAGGAAAGCTTTCAGCCTCCTGGGGGAACAACAGCATGGCTGATACTGTCACTGGGAACTGCATTTGCGGGACTGAGTGCTCTGTTCATGGTCTTTATGACCAGAGAGGCAACCCCAGGGAGGCTTCTCAGCAGCCTGAGCCGGTATATTTCCAGTGTCTCCGAGAGAGCTGTGAGCTCATGAAAGGAATAACTGCAGTAAAAATGTGACTCTTGCCATGGTTCCTGGAAGCCTGGATGGAACACCCTGCTACTACTGGAACACCCTCTGCTACTGGAGGTGATTTTCTACCACCATCAGGACTGTTTCTCCCACACTCCAAAGCTCAGTTGCAACCCGGTGCTTTCCATGCCAGCTGCAAGGGGTGGGCACTTGGATCATAGGCTTTTGGGGCTTGGATCTCAAGAATCCTAGTCTCCCAGGGTCAAGATACCATAGGATTGTACACTTAGAGGTGCAACAGAATTTGCATAACTTATATTATAATCCGAAATTTAGAAATTCAGTGCTCTCCCTATGTCAGATGACAACTATCATTAGTCCCAGTTGACATGATCAGTTTATAATTTTAAAAAGCTTGAAGACTTCACATTGGAATAATTATTTATACAACAATTTGAGTCCATGCCATACACAAAGCAAAAAAACCCCATAGTTGTATTATTCTATCCAGTGCATTTATGGATCAAATAGAAGAATGTTCTCATTAACTAAAGGCTGCTACAAGCCATGCCATTAGTGTCTTCCCCTCTGGTGGAGGATGTTGTTTCAATATTAGTGCCAGAAAAGCTCGTGGCTGTACCACTGATAGTAGCAAAAACAAAATAAATAAATAATCAGCTTTCCTTTCATTCATCTCGGTGATTGCCTTCCTATGTAGCCAGCAGTGCAAAGGTCTTTGTTGTCTTCTCCCAGTTTATGAGTGCCAGAAAAAATTATCTGTGCCAATGTTATGGATTTGAACTCCTTTGCTCCCTTTGAGTCTCTTGTTCATCTCTAAAATACTTCTATTTCACCCAGAAAAACATCTTCTGACTGACACACAATACATGCAGCTTTTGCCGGAGAATCATAAGAAAACATATTATTTAATGATTCTAGTCCATTTCTTGCCAACATCTTAAATGATAGTTATGGGCATAAATATTTCCTAATGGAAAGTTATGACTTAAACCAAAAATGAATACCTCCTTCTTTGCCCTGAGGGGGGGAAAACAATAAAATGGCTTTTAGTAGTCTAAACTTTCAATAGCATTCTACTTGTGAAACAAAAGAAACTCTGGTTATGTATTCTAGGGAGAGACTCATTCTAATGACTTACAATCTCTTTATAAAACATTTTTCTGTTAACAGCACAATTTGCATAATAGCTACCCTACGCAACATAAAGCTCATGTTATCTTCCGAATTCTCGGCCCTCTGTTGAGAGCTAGGTTAAAGCAAACATGCACATTCAGAACAAATGATGCGGCACAGCCCTGTTAGAGCTCTGTTGTTGCATGTGATAGGCAGCCTGTATAAACAGCACTCAAGCCCAACAGGGCCAGCTATGCAGAGTGAGGCAGTCATCTCAGGTGGCAGATACTAGGTGTGTAGGGGACACAGAGACCTTCCCATCCCCAGGCTGTCTTCCCGAGCTCCTCAGCTGTCCCATCTTTTGAAGGACAGAGTTGTCTGCACCACACGACCTGCCTGGTGCTTCAGGTGTCATGGAGAAAGTTGTCCCATTGCCAGTTCTGAAGATCCAGCTGTTAGCTCTCTGTCCATTGAACAGGATGGAGATGTGCCAACTTGACCTTCACTCCTGGAAGCAAGGTGTCTTGGGCCAGCCCTGCAATCCAGTAACCTCCACACCCCATCAAATGCAATTGTAGTCATACTTACCTGGGAGTAAGTGTCACTGAATTTCATTTGTTGTATAACTATTTATATCCTGCTTTTCAGATCCCAAGTCCTCACAAAGGCAGCTCACAATATAACCTGGAAAGGGAGAAAGCAGATTTTTAAAAAGTAACCCCACCTCCTTAATACCAACAAGCAAAGACATGGGAAAAGAACCCATAGAGTTGATTCCTCAATAGACATAGCTGAGAGTAGGTCCCATTGAGCTTATCATATTTATGTATTACTTTTATAATTTCCTTATATACACATTTCTTTCCAAGGAACCAAAGGCAGTTTACATAATCCTCCTCTCCATTTTATCCTCAGAACAACCCTGTAATGTAGGATCAGCCAAGAATCAGTGACTAGCCCAGAGTCATCCCATGAAATTTGTGGCTGAGTATGCATTAGAAATGGACCCACCTGAGTCTAGTCCAACGTGTTAACTACTGCACCACACTGACACACAGTAGCACATGCTTCTAAGCAGGCATATATAGGATTGCACTGGTAAACTACCTACTACAAGCTTTGCCTAGGTCTTTCCCTGATGCACTAGGTTCCTACATGCAGGGAGATTCCATGGGAAATACTCAAATATGCACTCCTCCATAGGTGTCCTGCTCTGTGCTATAATACATCATCATCATCATCATCATCTGGATCAACTGTAGCTCCATGCTCAACACTGAGTCATCATCTATAACTTACTGGTCCCCGTCAAATCAGCCTCTCCAACTTTGCGTTTGGCTTCAGTGCCAGTTTTGGGCCACCTGTTCTCTGAGGCCAGAAAAGCCATCTCAGGTATGGGCAAAAGGGGCCAGAGGAAGAGACAGGGGGACTGTATATGACGTATCCTGAAGCTGTCCAGCCTCCTTCCCCCTTGACCCCTCAGAGATACTCCTGCTGGATTGTCAAAAAAGGCATCTAGGGACAATGCAAAGTGGGAGGGTAGGGAGGTGCAGATCACTCTTCCCTCTCTGTACTGGGTTTCCATAAGTCTCCAATTTCAAGAACTTATCAGTAGGATTATGCCCTGATGCTCTTAAACTCCTTTAATCATAGAAAAGGAATATATGTACACATCAACTCCTCTCTCTTCAAGCTATTTATACAGTTTTGAAGGCTGCACAATGGCAAGATCTGAAAAAGTCTAGGAACTATGCAACTTTTGCAGTATGATCATTTGAAGGAGCTCAGTCATCAAATGAAGCTACCTTGTAGGAGGTCAGATGGGTTCATCCAGCCCTGTATGGAATGGCAGGAGCTCTCCAGGCTTTCAGGCAAAAGTCTTTCCCAGGCTACCCAGAGATGCTAGGCAGGGACTGAACCTTCTATGCAGAAAGTATGTGTCCTGCCACTGAGATCTGTCCTCACTTGGCCCAACCCAAAAAGCTATTACAGACGTGACCATATAAAGGATTCTAGTACACCTGAAAGCCTCCTCCCAAAAGCTTTTCTCCCTATTATGCTCCAGATTATTTTTCTAGCAAAAGATAATAAATAAATAAACAAATAAATGCTGCCATTTGAGTACCACTGGGGAACTACATGTTCACATTACTGTGTTCGCATCAATAATCGTCAATAATAGAAGCTGCAGTTTTAGCATAAATATTCTTTCTGATTTAGGCAGCTATTCAGAAGCAGCAACCAAGTTCCAAGAGATGTTTACCTTTTGTCATTTGCAGTTTTAATAAAATAACAATTTGACTGAAACTTGGGCAATTTGAAAGGTGAAAGATGTGTTTACAGCAGGCTGCACAGCTGATTTTTCTTGAATAAGGCTGTTTAAAAAGATATGAAGAATAAAGAAAATCAGTTGATGCAAAACATTCATGAAATCATTTAATAGTGTTGTGCTGGCCACATATTTCAAAGAACTGCATGAACGCATAAGGGCAAGCCAGTATTATTTTTGAAAAGGATTTTGCATCCTCCTGTTGAATATTTGTCTACATAGGATCATTCCCATTCTCTTCAGTAACAGGCCATATGTTGCTCCAGGATGGATTGACTGCCAGATGCAATGGGATATCATAATCTTTGGGTTAATCCTGCAACACAGAGAACACTGAGATTTGATGTGTGGGGTGAATGTGTCACCCTGCTTATCAAAATATGTGAAACAGACAACTTGTATATGTGCTCCTCAAAATGCAGGTCCTAAAGCTACACCTACAGGAGATAGAAATATTTTCACACTAGTAAGAAAACTCAGATCTCAGTCACTTAAGTCATGATTAAGTCCCATTGATTTTAATAGGTTGCTCTTAGTATGACTAAATCTGGATCCAACCCAACCTAAGCAAGAAACAAAAGCATCATGCCTCCCCATTGGTTAGGCTCACCCTTACCATGAAACTTGAAAGTGGAATATTTGTACTGCCCTGGAAATGGAAAAGATGAACTTAAATATACTTTGGTATCAGCCTAAGACCAAGTAGGGTGGACAATGCCAAAGTACCACTTGAATCGCTGTCCTGCTCTGTGCTCACAAATGCCAAGTCCCCATGTTGCCTTCCAAAAGATTAGTCAATTCAGTCCAAAGGTCAAGGCCATGCGGTCTGTGCTTCCAGAGTTTAGGTCAAGTAAGGGCGTCCAAAAGGATGTCCAGGAAGCAAGCCAAAGGTCTAGGAATCTGATTAGTCTTAAACAAAGCCAAAGACACTGATGACAATTCTTGTTGTTTGCCGTGAAGAGGAGGCTCTGGCTGGTCTAACCTATAGCTGGCTGTAAATCAGTACAGTTGGCTAATTAGATCAGCATGTTTTACAGGAGGCTCCACACTCAGCCTGCTGCTTGAACTTTTGCTGGGTCTGTGAACTCCTCTGAACTCTGTGAACTTTTGCTGGATCTGTGAGTGAGTTCCTTCTGACTCCAGCTCTTGCTCTTGAGGAATTCCAGGGACTGCCCAAGAGGTCCCTAGCTGCTCCGCGGCTGGAAGGCAGTTGGCTTTAGCCTCAGCCCCTGCATCTGACTGAGGCTGGGGGCTGATGTGCTGGGTCTCTTCATCTGAAGAATCCTCCTCCAGGTAGGACATGACAATCGGTGACTTCCAACTCACAACCCCAACCAGTAAACTACATTACATGAGCCTGAAACTACATTAATTTTTGATTTGACATACCAGAAAATCTTATTATTTCAATGGAAGAAGCCACCTTTGAATATAGGTGGAGATAGTAGAGCTTTAGGCGTTTTTGGTGGAGACTGGCACTCTGGACACACTTTGCTATTGTTTCCAGCTCTTAGTATTGACCCTCCTTTTGGTCATACTGGAAGATAAGCTAGTAGCAGTAAACACAGACTGTCTTCCTATGGATTCTCCAGGGCTTCTTACTGGCATTCACTACCATTTCATAGGCTTCTAGATCATCTGAACAGAGTAAGAGCTGAATTCTTTGGACTTCTGCACAGCTCTGTGGTATTGTGGGATGTTATTCTTCAGTGTTATTCTTCTGCATGGTGCCTACTTCTTCAAGTGAAACTGCCAGGAAGGCCAATACAGTAATGAGAATGAAATGTTACCACTCTGCTGGAGACACTCAGCTTCTTTCTCCCCACTCCACTCCAGCAGTAATCTCAGTGAGGCAATAAATGTCTCACACCAGTGCCTGATTTCAGTAATGGACTCAATGCAGATTAAGAAACTGAAGATAAGTCCATGCAAGGCAGAGATGCAGTGGCAAGGTTACTTAGCTGACCACAGACATGGTTCTTCACTGGTTCAGGATGAGGGTGCATTCCTTGATTATTAAATTCAGAGGTTTGGAATGGTGATTGTAGACCCAGGTGTGCACATTCAGATGTCCAAATAATGTACAAGTGCTATAGCTAATTTCACCTGTTTCAGCTTTTGTGTCAGGTGCAACCTCATAAGAAGTTCTGATCTTGGAACAGTGATCTATGTCAGCCTACTTGAATGTCTTATTGCCTCTGAGGAACACGCGGAAATTTCCATTGATCCAGAGTACAGTACACAAGTTATTACATAGGATTCATCTGCGCACATGTCTTACTAAAGCTAAGAGATTGCTGACTTCCAGGCACAATTCCAGGTGCTAGTTTTGATCTATGAAGCCCTTGACAGCTTGCTACCAACATATCTAAAGACCACCCATCTCCCACAGGAGCTTGTCCATTTTTCAAGATTATCTTTGCATGCCCTGATCTCTGTTACATGTTAGTCCGGAGGGGATGCAAAAAGGGCTTCTTTGTGGTGGCACGCCAATCATGGAATGTGTTACTCAGATAGATTTACTGAGTAGCTTCTCTCTGACATTTAAACAGTCCACAAGAGCAGTTTGTGCATACTCAGGCTATTGATGCTGCTGCCTGCATGTCAATCTGTTTGTTTTAGGTGTGATTTTACAACATTTTTAAAATGCAAGTTGGCTTGGCAGTCTGTTCTTACTGGGAAGCAGGATATCAATATGTTAAAGGAATAAACATTAACATTCGTTGTTTATACAGCTCTCAAAATGTGCAGATAAATTCTATGCAAGTCTAGGCAGAAGAAAGGCTTACAATTCTGGCTCTGCTGATTGGGGCATGATGGGAATTGTTGGCCTTTCTTCTGTCTTAAACTTGCATACATTGCAGCTCTAAGTCTCTAACAAAATGCGATTTTACTTATGGCTAATTTTACATGTCATTCTTTCTCTCAGAAAATATAGCTGAAAGTCCAGATGTGTTTTCTTTCTTTTTTTTCATTCAGATGCATTTCAATATCATTTCAATGTGCCTGATTAACTTTACTGATTTTCTGACTCTTTATGCAGACTGTCTTCCTATGAAAGGGCAAATTTCTGATGTCCAGCAGTAAATTCAGGTTAAAAGGGTTGATAATGCAAACTGAGACAATTTAATCACATGCACAAATTATTGTGACATTAAGGCTGTTCATTTCCGTACCAGATGTGGTCTGCCAAGAAACTTATCTACAACAGCAAATTTACTCATAATCAGCCAGAAATGGAGAGTACAGCAAATTCTGCTTATCACTAGAACACAACAGTATGATAGAGAAAGTCTGATATTGTTTTGCTCCATTATAGGACTGCATATTCATAGCAGCCCCACCAACAAGTAATCTGCATCCCAAGGCCAGAGTATGGAGGGAATGATTTCTTGAAAAATTCAAAATAAATGTCAGGCTCTCAAATTCCGAACTTCAGGTTTGAATGTGAAACATAAATTCCATATTTGACACCAACAACGAGAATGCTCTTCTTTTGACTGTCTAAAATCTAATGGATAGAATTATTGTCAAACTGTACAACTGTTATTGTCAAGCTACTAAATGCTGCAAAATCTTCAGATGGAATAATCATCAAATATTTGTTACAATATTTTTGTGCCACTCAGTCCCAAAACAGGCTCCTGAAGTGGCTCACAATCAGTAAAGAAAGACAATTCCTGCCCATGATAATCTAAAATGATGGGAATGTGGGACAGGATGGAGAAACAAAAGGGGGAAATGGACTTTCATCAGGGATGGTGAAATGGTTCTGCTTCATCCCTCATCTCCTGAGGCAGGGTGGGGTGGTAGTCCAAATGCACCAGGTCCTGTTGACCCCTCAGCTTGCTCCTATCTCCTTCATGCACTCAGGTGAGGCTTAGAGAAAATTTGCCATCAGTAATTACAAAGAATTGCTTTTGCTTTTGGTCAGGAGAATAGTTTGCACCTCTATTTGCCACACCCATTGGATACAGGAGGATCTTTATGCACCCTGCACCATCATGGATGCCTTAGGTGCCTGTGCCCTCAGACAGTTCACTTGTAAACTTGCCCTGAGACAAACATGACCATGTCAGAAATACTGTGTAGGAAATGAGTTGGGAGTTTCTGATCAAAACTGGACTTAGTTTCAAAACTCCTCTTCATGCAATCACTTTAGCCTGCTGGCAAAAGCAATCTATCACATCCCTGACAAGTTGCTGGGTAGCAAAAAGGATGGGGAGAGGAATTGCAGAAGTGGAAGAAATGTAAAAGGGAGTTACACTTTTGCTCTGGTCCTACCCACTGCTGAGAATGCAGCCCTTGACAGATTGCCTATGCATAAAAGCGACCTTCAACAGAATAAATATTAGCCCCCATTTATAATCTTTTGTGTCTATGGCCTCTTAGATTCAAAAGTGGAACAGACTTGCCTATATTGCCCAGACAATTCACAAAGCTGAATTTGCTTTGTTTGGGTTTCTCTTTCTCTCTCTTGGGAATACACATGGCTAATTCTGTTATGTTTTAGATTGGCCATTTCCACCCTGGCACTCTCCAGATATAGTGAACAACAGTACCCACCAGGCTAAGGAAGGCAGAAGGAGACAAGGTACATGAATTCTGGGAAAAATAGGAAGCCTGCCCTGGGGCTACGGATTTGTCGATATGACAGTAGAAGTTTCAGTAGTAGTTCTCCTTCCTGCATAAAATGGAGAGAAGATGCAAAAGTGGTGTTGTTATTGCCTGTATTGAGACAGTTCTGGCTCCAGCTGGTTCCAGGAAAGAGACTTCCAATTGCTATCAAGACCCTAGGGGGAGTGCACCTGTGAATGTTCAGGCATGCTTTAATTGATCTATCTGCCAGCACGAGGCTGAACATTTAATTAAATACTGCATGCTCTCTGTGCAGGTGCTTCCTGCGTCCTGGGCTCACGCTGGTCGAGATGACACATCATAGGGCTGAAATGGAGACATTTTCCTGGCAATTGGGTTGCTACAAGAGAGTCTGTGCATGGATACATTTCGGCATGGATATCTGTCCCTCCTCCTGCCCAAGCCACTGTGAGCATAATTTGCCTTTGTCTGCCACTGCAAGTGGTTTTTCTAAAAGGAGAAGTTAAAATTGGAAATAATTGCCACAGTACTTTCTGTAAATAGATGTTTCACATTTGCACCTCGTCTGCATCATGTCCAAGCTCTCAGACTCCTCTTACATTCCATTTTTAAAGTAATTTGCAACAGAGAGGTGAAGCAATATGTGCGCTTTATCAGTGGAGAAAACATTGGCAGTGTAAAACAATGGGCAATGTAAAACAATTGATAAAAGCAATAACATAGAATACGAAATGTTGTTGTTAGTTGCGAAGTCATGTCCGACTCATCGCGACCCCATGGACAACACTCCTCCAGGCCTTCCTGTCCTCCACCACCTCCCAGAGTCCACTCAAGATCACACCAACTGCCTCAGTGACTCCATCTAGCCACCTCATCCTCTGCCGTCCCCTTCTTCTTTTGCCATCTATTGTTCCCAGCATTAGACTCTTCTCCAGGGAGTACTTCCTTCTCATTAGGTGGTCAAAGTATTTGAGTTTCATCTTCAGTATCTGGCCTTCTAAAGAGCAGTCAGGGTTGATCTCCTCTAGGACTGACCTGTTTGATCGCTTTGCGGTCCAAGGGACTCGCAGGAGTCTGCTCCAGCACCACAATTCAAAGGCCTCAGTCCTTTGGTGCTCAGCCTTCCTTATGGTCCAGCTTTCACAGCCATACATTGCAACTGGGAAAACCATAGCCTTGACTATACGCACTTTTGTTGGCAGGGTGATGTCTCTGCTTTTTAGTATGCTGCTTTTTAGATTTGCCATAGCTTTCCTCCCCAGGAGCAAGCGTCTTTTAATTTCTTGGCTGCAGTCCCCATCTGCGGTGATCTTGGAGCTCAGGAAAATAAAATCTGTCACTACCTCCATTTCTTCCCCATCTATTTGCCAGGAAGTGAGAAGACCGGATGCCATGATCTTAGTTTTCTTAATGTTGAGTTTCAAGCCCACTTTTGCACTCTCCTCCTTCACCCACATCAAGAGGCTCCTTAGTTCCTCTTCACTTTCTTCCATGAGAGTGGTATCATCTGCATATCTGAGGTTGTTGATATTTCTCCCAGCAATCTTAATTCCAACTGGTGATTCATCTAGCCCTGCCTTTCTCATGATGTGCTCTGCATACAAGTTAAATAGGCAGGGCAACAGTATACAGCCTTGCCGAACTCTTTTCTCAATTTTGAACCAATCAGTGGTTCCGTGTCCAGTTCTCACTGTTGCTTCTTGACCCGCATATAGGTTTCTCAAAAGACAAATAAGATGGTCTGGTACTCCCATCTCTTTAAGAACTTGCCACAATTTGTTGTGATCCACACAATCAAAGGCTTTAGCATAGTCAATGAAGCAAAAGTAGATGTTTTTCTGGAACTCCCTAGCTTTATCCATGATCCAGCGTATGTTGGCAATTTGATCTCTAGTTCCTCTCCCTCTTCGAAATCCTGCCTGTACTTCTGGTAGTTCTTGGTCCACATACTGCTGGAGCCTAGCTTGTAGGATTTTGAGCATAACTTCACTAGCATGTGAAATGAGTGTAATGGTGCGGTAATTTGAACATTCTTTGGCATTGCCCTTCTTTGGGATTGGAATGTAAACTGACCTTTTCCAATCCTGTGACCACTGTTGAGTTTTCCAAATTTGCTGGCATATTGAGTGTAGCACTTTTACTGCATCGTCTTTTAGGATTTTGAGTAGCTCAGCTGGAATACTGTTGCCTCCACTAGCTTTGTTGTTGCTCAGACTTCCTAAGGCCCATTTGATTTCACATTCCAGGATGTCTGGCTTGAGGTCAGTGACCACCCCATCGTGGTTATCAGGGACGTTAAGCTCTTTCTTGTATAGTTCTTCTGTGTAATCTTGCCACCTCTTCTTAATCTCTTCTGCCTCTGTTAGGTCCCTGCCATTTTGGTCCTTTATCATGCCCATCTTTGCATGAAACGTTCCCTTCATATCTCCAATTTTCTTGAAGAGATCTCTGGTCCTCCCTATTCTATTGTTTTCTTCTATTTCTTTGCACTGTTCATTTAAGAAGGCATTCTTATCTCTTCTAGCTATTCTCTGGAATTCTGCATTCAATTGTTTGTCTCTTTCTCTTTCTCCCTTGCCTTTTGCTTCCCTTCTTTCCTCAGCTATTTGTAAAGCTTCCTCAGACAGCCATTTTACTTTCTTGCATTTCTTTTTCTTTGGGATGGTTTTAGTTGCTGCCTCTTGTACAATGTTGCAAACCTCCGTCCATAGTTCTTCAGGCACTCTGTCTATCAGATCTAATTCCTTAAATCTATTTGTCACCTCTACTGTATATTCATCAGGGATATGATTTAGGTCATGCCTGAGTGGCTTAGTGCTTTTCCCTACTTTCTTCAATTTAAGCCTAAATTTTGCAACCAGAAGCTCATGATCTGAGCCAGTCAACTCCTGGTCGTGTTTTTACTGACTGTATAGAGCTTCTCCATCTTTGGCTGCAGAGCACATAGTCAATCTGATTTCTGTGTTGATGGTCTGGTGATGTCCATGTGTAGAGTCATCTCTTGGGTTGTTGGAAAAGAGTGTTTGCTATGACCATCATATTCTCTTGACAAAATTCTACCAGCCTGCGCCCTGCTTCATTTTGTACTCCAAGGCCAAACTTGCCTGTTATTCCGGTTATCCTTAGGCTTCCTACTTTTGCATTCCAATCCCCCATGATGATAAGGACATCATTTTTGGAGTTAATTCTAGAAGATGTTGTAGGCCTTCATAGAACTGATCAACTTCAGCCTCTTCAGCACCAGTGGTTGGGGCATAGACTTGGACTATTGTGATATTGAATGGTTTGTCTTGGATTCGAACTGAGATCATTATGTCATTTTGGAGATTGTATCCCAGTACTGCTTTTCCTACTCTTTTATTGATTATGAAAGCTACTCCATTTCTTCTGAGGGATTCTTGCCCGCAGTCGTATACCTGATGGTCATCTGAATTAAATTCATCCATTCCTGTCCATTTTAGTTCACTGATTCCTAAGATGTCGATGTTCAGTCTTGTCATCTCTTGTTTGACCACATCCAGCTTGCCTTGATCCATGGATCTTACATTCCAGGTTCCTATGGAGTATAGATCTTTGCAGCATCGGACTCTCCTCTCACCACCAGATACATCTGCAACTGAGTGTCCTTTCAGCTTTGACCCAGTCACTTCATTCTTTCTGGCGCTACTAGTACTAGCCCTCTGCTCTTCCCCAGTAGCATATTGGACACCTTCTGACCTGAGGGGCTCATCTTCCGGCATCATATCTTTTTGCCTTTTAGTACTGTCCATGGGGTTTTCATGGCAAAGATACTGGAGTGGGTTGCCATTTCCTTCTCCAGTGGATCACGTTTTGTCAGAGCTCTCTGCTATGACCTGTCCATCTTGGGTGACCCTGCACGGCATAGCTCATAGCTTCATTGAGCTACACAAGCCCCTTTGCCATGACAAGGCAGTGATCCATGAAGGAGATATGAAATATAAATAACAGTAAAAACATAACATTTCACTAGAGACTTAAAACTGAATTTTAGCAGTTTGAATAACTGAGAAATGTTGTTGAAGCTCAGTCTGCTAACCTGCACCCATTTGTTCTTTGTAAGGCATGCCAGGAGTTATAGCCCAAAACATCTGGAGGGTACAGGATGTGGAAGGCTGCACTAAAGTCTTTACCTAAATCTACAGGAGGCAGGTGTCTTCCTCCTCTGGGTCTTCTCCCTGTCATTTCCAGCCTTAATCCTGATACAAATCCTGCCCATCATTTCACCTTATTGGAAGCAGACAAGAAAAACAATGGAGGCTGAAGAAAGAAGGCTGTGGAACAGGGCATGGATGAGAGAGAGAAAATGGCTCCATCTGTAGAGAACTGACTCAGGAACAAATTTCAGAGCCATCTTGCACTTTTCCCCCAACAGTTCCTTTAAAGAGAAATTGGACAGGAGCCTTCATGAATGTTTCTCCATAAGAAAAAGAGATAAATGCTTGATTTTTTAAAAGCTGAACACTGACTGTTCGGAGAGAGGTTGCAATATATGTTAGGCTTCTGAGCTAACCCACTCATCACTACCTCCTACAAGAAACCCACAATGAAGATGATCCAAATAAGGAGTAGGAAGCTGTTGCTGGGAAACATTAACATTGCCTAGGGCAAGCCTGAACAGGGAGAAAACCAATATCCAGCCTAGATGGGCAGCAACACTTCAACATCAGGGAACACTTTACTGCTCAAGGAAATACTCCAACCTGTGGCCCTAGTGGCTGAGTATCCAGATGGAGCAGCCAGCCAGGCACAGATCCAGCAGGCTCCGTCAGGCTTCATCAAGTAGCCCATCATTCCAGCAAGGCAACAACGCAGATGAAAGAATGCAGAGTGAGGCAACTTCCGGGTGCAAAGCTGAAACAGAGCAACGTCAGGACCCTGGACAGCACTGCAGCTAACGACCGGGAGCCCTCTCGTGGATTCAGGACTGTGACTAGCAATCCTTTCGCTAAGCGTGGAGACAAGTAACCCCAGTGCTGGTCTGGTGAAATGACCAGGGTGAGGACAGCTTCACCCCTTCAAGTGCTACACCTGGGTTTTACCTGCTGAGCAGGTTACTAAGTAGCCACAATATCCTCCCTGGTGTTGCTCACACATGGGAAATATACCAGACACATTTTTATTTTGCTCATGATTATTACATTTATATCCCACATTTTCCTGCAAGAAATCTACAGAAGCTTTCATGCTCCCCCTCCTCTCTTAACAGCCCCAAGGCACTCTGTGAGCTTCATGGCTGAGTGAGAGCAAGGTCCCAGATCTCACTAGTCCTGGCCCATCATTCTAACCACAGTACCACATTGGTTGTTATACAAAATAAGTATTTTAACATGTATTTTATCACATAATTTGCATTTTAAAAAAGAATGTATACATATTTGAGTTGAGAACTGAGCTGCAACATTTGGGGAAGTGCAAAATCCAGCAGAATGTTAGGTTTTGATCTGCACACTCATTCAGAGGATACATATCGAGTTAGTTCATGCCTTAATTTGCAAAAACCCATACAGTTTGTGATGGCTGTATCCTGGCCTGCAGTTTCTTTTATTCACTGCTCCTAGTGGAGCAGTGGATAAAAGGCCCCGAAGCACCTCAAAAATGGAATAAATTACTGCTCTGGGAGTCCCTTTTTTAAAATGAGTTAGGAATACTTTAAATGAATGCCAGCTGATTCTCTGCATCCATTTCTTCATTGAATGGTACTTGTCTTCTCATTTAATCCTCTGTGGCATTCCAAAAACATTGAAGGGGGGAAATAGCGAAAGAGGCTGGGTAATCATATAAAAAGAAGATTTAAAACTATCAAGAGAAGCATATAAAGCCCTCAGCAAGCAAGAAAGCTCCAACTGCTGTAGAGCAATGACTGTCCCCAGCATGTTCTTATTGTAGATACAATTGACAAATGGCCTTCTGGCAATCAGCTGTCAAAACAAACATAAAGGTAATCAAGTAGTCGCTGATGCATTCCACCACCCTTCTTTGTTCTCTTTTGTTCTTGAATTTATTCCTCTAGCGCACTGAAGCCAACACACCGGTGGGGAGAGGAGACCAACCAGTTCTACTGTTTTAGGAATACAAGCCCTGACACTGAGTTCTAAATGAATTCACCGGTGTGTGCAGAATTTGGCTTTTGGAGTATGGCTCAACAGAGTTGCCAAAGCAGTCTGAATTCTCCTCTACACATTACTGGATGCACGGAGAGAGGGAGAGACATGGCTGCCACTGGCCCCTCCCTTTCTATTTGCATGTCCTCCGATGCTTCCCTTAGACTTCCACTAATTTTGTGAAAGTTCCCAAAGGGACATTAGATGCTGAGACATGTCCTCCAATCTTCCAGGTTTTGGTGAGTAGTTAGAACTTAGCTGATAACAGCAGGCAGAGAGGAAGGAGCCAGAGGAGAGGGGGATATGCATCCCTGCTCAGTACCTTGGTGCATATCACAGTGTAGGAACAATTTCTTAGAAATCAAGCAGTCATACATTTGCTCCTTTGGGACATTCCTGTGGTTTGGTCAAAAGCACATATGTACTTAACAAGAGCTTCTGCTGCATGGAGTGAGACCCTTCTGTCTTGCCTGTGTCCCTTTGTGTCATGGCATAAGTCACTTCATGCCATGGCCTGAGTCTTTTCAGGTCATGCCCTAAGTCCATTCAACTCATGGCATCCTGGCTAGATGTAAGTCTTCTTCCAAACCAATCCACCATGCGCGTAGGAGCACACGGACCAGGCATCAGGCCTGTCTGTTGGCCCCACTCCCTGACACCGATGCCCTGGGAAGGGGGCACTGTGGAAAGAAGCAGCCCCACTCAATTGATTCCCCCAGTGCTATCCTGGATGCATGCCTGAGGGAAGCCCCATAAGAGGGTGAGAATCCATGGGTGGTGGTGCCCAGTGGAGGGCTGCATCACTCCGCTGCCTCCCCCACTTCTCCTCACTCTTGTTCCCACTTGGCAAGGAGGCATCTCTAACCCAGCATCCACAAATCAGGGGCCGGGTTGGGGATGGCTGTCTTCCAAGGCAGAGAGACAAAGGGGTATGAACACCCCTCTTCCTCATTGCAGCCACTTGCAAGAAGAACACTTCAGTGGGCAGTGAACTGAGCTTGCAGTTTAGCAAGTAGGAGTAAGGAGGGGGATGAGCAGAGGAATCGACGGAGTGGTGCCGTCCCGCACTGAGCACCGACTCCCTGCTGATTCTCCCCCTCCCACCTGCATGCGCGAGGGACTTTTCCCGAGTGCATGGGGGGGGGCAGCGGGGAAACAGTTGAGAAGCACTGCTCCTTTCGATAGTGCTGTCCAGCTAATTACCCTTCCTTTTGCCTAAGCATGGATTAGGCACTCCTCCTATTCCAGTGGTCCCCGCTAGAGCAGGAAGTGGGGGTTCTTGATCAGCTTGCTCATCCTCTCTGCTGAGCTTTGGGACATAAGTGTTGTTTTCACACTTGTAAAGTGTAACATTGTAAAGAAGCCATAGTTAGTAACCTGTATGTGATTTATTAGCATTTGTGATCCATTGTGTGGCATTCAAGCATAAAATGCAAACAACACAGGAATATTTATTTATTTATATTGGAAATATTTATTACATTTATTTCTTCCATTAGTGAAGAAAATAAAAAAAATCCAGTTTCTCTGTTCATCACATTGTTAATTGATACTGGGCTAGTGTATAATTATCAAATGTGGAAACCTTGTATGTCAGTATATAGCTTTTTAAGGTGCAAGATTACCAGAGCTGTGAAGGAGTTCAGAAATGCAGAGATTTGGTTCATTATGGCTTTTTAATGGGACAAAAAACATCCCTATAATGACTCAAGAATGCAATTTCTCAAAAATTCCCAAGTAACACTCACATCTTACTCTGCCTGTACTGGTACTGGTGTCTCTCACATAGCACTTGCCATCTATCACCCTGAATGTGCTCCATTTAGGTGCACATTCAGTAGGAAGATTGACCACTTGATGGGTGAAAATCAGGCAATTTGCTCAATATTTATTTATTTATTTATTTATTAAAACATTTCTATGCCGCCCCATTCACCAAAGCCTCAGAGCGGCTCACAATTCCGGTGCAACCTGAGTCTTCTGTAAGAGAAACCAGGCACTTGTTTTGGCTTCCCCACTTTCCAGTTTAGGTAAAAGTCCTTCTTTTCTAGCAGAAGTTGCATAAAAGCATCTATGTGGTCCTCTCTCCCACATCTAATGCTTCATATTTTGGTTAAAAGCTTCAGCATTGGGTTTTGCATAAGTGGGAGGGGGAGATACCCAAGCAGACCAAGAAGGCTTCATAATAGCTTGTTCTAGTAAATAAAATAATGTATGAAGCTTGGCAAGAGCCTTGTTCCTTAAATTCACACCCAGACTAAGTGATTAAGTGCTGCACTTTCTCAGAGTCGTGCTGAATTTCAAGATGGGTGCCTGTACATTATGGTTAGCCAACAAAACAAGCTGTGATCATGGGTGTTTCATCTTCCAAGCCGCAAGAGTCCTCCTTAATGCTACTGTATATCATGGGGCTAATGGCTGAACAGCACAGGGAAGTGAATGCCCCGTTAAGGGCCAGGAAGAAGAAAGTTCCAACCCTGGCTGTGCAATCAGGCCTTCTTCAACATCTGCACTACACCCCTTCTCTTGGACTCCTATTTCCAAAGAAACTCAGTGATGTCTCTGCCTGCAATCAACAGCAATCATATCATGGAGAAACACACAAGGTCTCCCATCAGCTGAGGATTAAATTGTGGAGCTCCCTTGTTGATAACTGGTTTTCCTGTACTTCCGGCATTATGGCTGGAATTAAGTTCATTTAGTGGAAAAGGAGTGCAAACAGGTTTTGCTTACTCAGCTGCAGTTGTGGGAGAAGCAGAAGAGCTGGAAAGCATCTGCTGTTGAATTTGGTGCCAGACCGAATTCCTAGCAAGGTCAGGTCAGCTCCAGGTCATAGCAGGTGATGGTGGCCACTCGCAAATAACCAAAATAAGGAGATACATCACCAAAACAGCAGCACAAGTGAACATTGCAGGACAAGTAAAAATAACAATTTGTGTACATTTTCAAGGGCTAATTTATATCTGTCAAAATGATGCACGTACTTTGAACAGAAATCCAGTGCATCTCAGTGTAGTAGGAAAGACTGACCCATTTGCCTACCTGTTCAGTTTGTTGTCCAGGTGCTGTTAATGGGTAGCAGTTCCCATACTTCTTATTCAGACACAGTTGCCCTTTAAATTAAGACCTGGTCAACTACAGCCCTTCAAAAAGAGAACAGAGAAGATGGACCATCTGGGCAGTTTTCTCTGGTTGAACCCTCCTTTGTCAGGAGATATTGGTGGGCTTACTGACCACAGCAACTGCACTCCAAGCAGAATTATACAGGCTGAATTTGTGAATGTGCATGATAAACAAGGAGAAACTCTTGAATATGGGAACATAAGAAGCTGATTTATATTGGAACAAGCCATTGGTCCATCTAGCCCAATTTTGTTGGCACTGACAGGCAGACACTCTCTTTTTTTTTTTAAAGAAATTTTATTAAGATTTTAAACTAACACTAAAAACATCAATCATCACATATGGTGGATTTACTGGGTCAGCCCCCTGCTACATATTTTTTAACATTCTATAATCATATTCAAATCAGTTTATAATAACTTAAAAACATCTCTAAATCTATGCCAAGTCCCGTTTCTCCAGCCAATCATAGAAAAAGTCCCAAGTTTGATAGAAGTCAGTGTCTTCTTTCTCCTGCAGTGATAAAGTCAATCTATCCATTTCTGCACAATCTAGAATCTTTCTTAGAATCAGTTCATCAGTGGGTAGTTCCTCACTTTTCCAGTGTTGAGCAGATGCAATCCTCGCTACTGTGATTAAGTGTAACATCAAATACATTTCCTGTCTGTTAATATCTTCCGGTATGATGCCCAACAAGAAAACTTCAGGTTTATGGCAGGCACTCTCTAGGAGGAGTTTCATTAGCCCTGCCTGAAGATACCAGAGTCTGGACCAGGGATTTTTCTATGTAAAGCACGGTCTCTATCACTGATCTATGGACTTTCTCTAAACTATCATCACACTTTCTGATTCTCATAAGAGCATCACTACCCCACACATGTAGGATTCATGAGAGAGAAAGACAGAGTCTTGGGTGGTGAAGATCTCAACCACCATGCACAGTCAATTCTATTGGACTGTTCAGACAGCCCCTCACTATACACACATACAAAGTTTCCCCCCTAAAGTTTTGCTTGTGTACAGTTGCAGTGCATTGTCAAAGGAGGAGGTGGGTTATGCAGCAATATGTATATATGTATGTATGCATGCATTTATTATAGCTATATCCCACCTTTCTCCCATTATGGAACTCTAGGTAGCTATATACAGTTCCCAGGTGGTCTCCCCTCCAAGTTCAGGTCAGCCCCAGACCTGCTTAGCTTCAACATCATGGATATTTTATGTGCCTTCAGACCATACTCTGGGTCTGTAGTCTTTATGCTCAGTGTGAAACTGCTTATCATAATGGTCAGCATGTAGAACCTCTAGGGTGGCCACTTACGCATCACTAAAAAAGAAGAGAACAAAAGAATATATAAATGTGTAGGAAATTTACATGTGCTGAATTATATGTATAGATGCAAATTTAGAAAACACTTGAGGGCAAAAAATGAATTTTAAAATGGGAGATGCATTATTCAGTATTGTCCCTAAGGATGCCAACAACATTCCAGTTCATAAATTATGGCTCTTGCTCAACTGCATAAATACAAACAAAATAGTCCAGCCCAAAAGATCTGTTTCTGGAATTAAAACATTTTTCATTCATTTGCTCAGAAGGCCTTCTTCAGCAGTGCAGATATATTAACACCAATCAAAACTGGCAAGCTGGGAAAAAATGATATCTCCATAAACACAGCAAATCTAAAATATCCAGATCTGCAAACAAGACATACTAGAATCCCAATTTCAATTCAGTGCACTGTTTCAGCATTAAACAGGAAAGAATGTATATTGGCAGTTCAGGTTTCTTCACTCACTTGAAAAAACATTTGATCAGTTTGTGCAATATTTTATTTATAGAAGCCTAAATCCCATTTGCCCTGTCAATGGTTATAAATTGCCACATCAAACCTACATTTAAAGGCAATTAAGAAATTCATTTTTTATGAGCGAGATTAATGATTAGCCTCACGTAAATGCAGATACAAGTGGAGATCCATGTAAATGTGCCATGTAAATTTTGTGTGTGGTATTTACATTTGCTCATTTCCATTTTCACTGCACACACACACACACACACACACACACACAGAGAGAGAGAGAGAGAGAGAGAGAGAGAGAGAGAGAGAGAGAGAGTGCAGATGATCGATAATTTGATACCACTGTCTATTTCTTCCTTAGCTTAACCCCTTCCCACAAAGCCCCATCTTTTCCTAAGCTGTGTGTAGCAACAATGTCTTACATGTCTCAGCAACCTGAATATTAATAAACATTCTATACAGGGCTGGATTCAAGGATGGATTCAAGATTCCCAGGACCCACAAACAAGTAGAGGTTCATCACTCTAGCAGTGCTTCCATTTCCACATTATACAGAGTATCCAAGAAGATCAGATGTCATCCAAGGATGCTCAATTGGCATATCTTACAGCATCCAGGTTAGGGGCCCACTGAGGGAGCCACTTCTGGGGGGGCCAAAAACCCTGAAGCCAGATCTGATTCTGTAATGCTCCAACAGCTTCACTCATGGCTTTGTTAGGGAGGGCCAATTTGAATATA
The DNA here is from genome assembly GCF_004798865.1 of Varanus komodoensis. Classification (NCBI taxonomy): domain Eukaryota; kingdom Metazoa; phylum Chordata; class Lepidosauria; order Squamata; family Varanidae; genus Varanus; species Varanus komodoensis. The sequence continues at coordinate 49,807,997 of NW_025335568.1, read as the reverse complement.
ATAAGCAGAGCTTATTGCTCTGGGGTTCACAGCACTGGTCTGGCTTCTTTTCTCCATCTTCCACCAATTTTTCTCTATCCACCTAGACTGCAGTTGATGGTCCACCACTCTAACATATACTAAGAGTGCCTGTGTGTGCAATCCTTGGTCATGAGAACAGCCAAGCAACAGTGCAGCCTAGCATAGCCTCCAGTTTGCACAGCACGTTGCAGAACTCAGAACAAGATGTGGAGAGTTAGAATAGTGTTGAGACAGAAAAAAACTCTGGTATGCCCTAGACAACAGAGCTGGGCAACTATAAGTGGCATGAACTGGCACTCACGGTCAACATTACTCCATCCTTAGTGGAGCTTATTGTATCCAGCTGCAAGGACCCCACTGGCTTCTTAGCACTCGGCTTTCATAAGCAAGAACTGAAAGCAAGCTAAACCTGTAGCAAATGGAACTGCAAACTGGCGGCTTGCTCCATTTCTCATCCCTGAAGGACAGCAACAGTATTCAGCAACAGAGTATATTGAGAAGTGCCAGAATTTACTGAGTGGATTCCAAGACCAGAGCAATGGAAACAGAATGCAGCCTTTGTTTCCCCCGTGATCTTCATCCTAGCAGACTTTTGACATGAACTGAAGAAAATGCAAAACACCAATGAATGGAAGCCAGGAGGAAAAGTGTTTACAGCAGTGTCAGATGGATGAGGTTCTACAGACTGTGTGCAGCTACCGAACCTCTGCTAAGCCAGGGAGGGTTTGCAGGCGGTGACATCATTCTTTGGAACTCTATAGTGATGTGATGAATTAATCTAAAACAGACGTACAGAACTTTAGGTCAAATGTCGCCTACCCTAGCCTCAGCCTGGCCCTCTGGGGTTACCCTGGACCTGCTCCTTTTCCCCTGCTCACTAACCATTTGTTGGTTTCATTCAATTTTTTCCTTCTTTCCCCACTGACCCTATTCTGAAAGGCTGACATGTCCCTCCTAAGGCACTAAAAGATTTCAGTCAAGGTAAGCCGTCATTGCTAGTATTTTTGGTCAAACCCCCTTTGCCTTTGGCTCTGCCAACCACAGAAGAGCCCGCACCCCCCTTGAGGACTTCTCCAAAATGTAATTTAGCCCTCAGGCTGAAGGAAATTCTGCACTCCTGCTCTAAAAGTTTCCATTTACTAAGGAACATCATCATGCTAGAATTTGCAGGTAGCAAGATTATTCATTCTGCCTGATAAAATGAAGATCACTGGAGAAAACTGTGCAGAGGCATCACATTTAGGTAAGTTGAACATTATTTATTTTCTCATATAGCAAAAAGTGGATTGTGATTACAAAGTTATACACAGGCTTAGTTTCCTTTACTTTGCTGCTCAGAAGATAAATCCCTCCCCCTCTTTCTGGCTCTATGTTGCCCCGTTTGGCATGCAGCGTCCAACAGGTCACCTACCACCTGATGCAGCTCTCAGATTAAAAGAGGTCACCCACCTCAATTTAGTTGCTTCTTGAGTAGAGATCAAAGGGCTTTTCCTATTTTACACATGTCGTCACCTTTGACTTGGGCACTGTTCATGATTCCAGTTATACACTGTGAGAGCTAATCAGGACTGTGGGATGTTATAGTCTGGACCAGCCCTGGAAAAATCAGGTAGTGATGAGCCTTCGAGGAAGATTTAGGGGTGGAAGTGCAATATTGCCATTTCCTGCGGAAAAGAACAAAGATGATGGGAAGAGAAAACATCACAACTGTCAAAGCAGGAAAAAGCAATGGTCAAAATTTAAAAATGGAACACAATGAAACAGTATTATTTTGTGGCCCTCCATCTGATTCTTCTGCTTGGATTGGAAGAGATGATGGATTCTGCCTCTTGTAATTCTTGCAGAATTACTCATAGTTCTTTTCCCTGCTTTGATCTGATAGCAAAAAAATTGTAACAAAGGAGCAGTGTGAGTTTCCATGGGGAACAAGTTCTGTAACCTCACCCATCATTGAGAAGACCATATCAGAGAGCTCCACGCCAAAATTAAGACAAAGAAGAACATATTGCAAGATAGATGAGATGAGTAGATTCCTACATGAGAAAGCAGATGGTTTCCATATCTCTGACTATTTAAAACTTTAATAATTAGTTCTAAATTTGCAATGTTACATCTAAATTAGCATCACTTTCCTCTCCAGATGATGGATTTTGTCTTTTTTGGCCATTTATAACTGGTCATCCAGTGGAGAATATGAAATTAATGTTAAATATGACTACGAGAGCACACGTCCGCTTGCACAAATATGAGAAACATGGAAGTGGAGAGGGGAAATCTCTCTTCAACTGCACGTTTTCATACATTGAATGGCTCATCTAGCTTGGCCATGAGATTGCTCTTGCCAGGAGATCAAAGTTGTTTGCAGCACTACCATTCTTACCAGCCGCTGCCAATCCTCATCGTTGCTATAGTTTGATTGACAGGCACCAAGTGCTATGCCCTTCTCACTACTGCCACTGTCTGGGCCTTTACAAACAGATTGCAATGGAGAAGAGGAGCAGCTTCAGGGCATTCTTCTTGGCAGGGCCCTGATGGGGGGTAGCCCCTCAGTGGGTTTAATTCTATGGTTTAACTCCATGGTTTAATTCCATGCCATCCCTTAATGGCAGTCCTGTATCCTCCACACTGACTCATCATACCCTTGACTTGTGCTGTTTCTCCCACATTGACTTCTAGGCCAATCAGACACACTATTATCATTCATGAAACTCTCTACACTATTGCTATCTTTTACATCATGTTTACTTTGTAGTATGGTAAAGCATTTACAAAAGGCACTGAACTGAAAATAAAAGTGGATCATGGAAAGTGGATACAAGCTATGAAATGATGTACTGAAACCAAAGTAACTGCTATCGTTCTGCTTCTTCTTGGCCCTTTAGGGCAGCATCCTATGCAACTTTAGCAAGACAGATAGCTAACTGGGGTATGATGGAAGCTGTAGGCCTTCTTTCTGCCTAAATTTACCTTGATTAGTGCCATTAAAGTATTACAGAGCATTGTCTACCTGCAAGAATTTGATAGACGACAGCTGTTGTTAATAAATAAAATGTTCAGGCTGTTCCTGCCTAGAAGAATCCACTCCTTTTGGGCCATAACATCTGTGATGGAAATCTACTGCCCAGATCCTGGGGAAGCAGGAAGACTAGAGAAGCATAAATATAACATCTAGTGGCTTCAAAGAACATACTAAATATTTCATGCTTTCAAATTAATTCCACTAGCCATGCACACGGCTGACATAATTTTCAATTCAATGTGGCATTTCAACTTTCAGGAGCAAGCAATTCAGTATGTTCTATTTGCACTTCTGCAGTTACAACTGAATAAAGCACCAGCTTCATTTTTGCACCGATTCTGGCCTTTATACAAATGCATGCTTTGTGTTTAAAATCTGCAATTTCTGCTTTTTAAAAATCTGGACAGTATAAATAGGGTATTTTGCAACTTTATGTTGGAAATGAAGCAAGTTGCTTCTAAAATGCTTCTAAATGACTCCTTTGAACCCACGGTTTTCAACACCAACAGAAATATACCTTACAGCAATCCCAGCTACTGGTTGTAAAGAAAAAAAAAAGTGTTGACTTAGAAAACAAAGGACTAGGAAGGGCTAGGGCACTTTGATGGACACCTTGAAAGGTGTCTGGGGACACACCCTTGGTCTAATCACTATGTAATATTGGTCCCCCAGTTTTTCTTGAGTGTTAAGCTGAGTTTCGTAAGCTGGGTATTGCTTCAGTCACCTCTGTAATGTTGGAGCTGCTAAGTTAATGGCAGCAAAGGTTTGTGATGACCTACTGTGACAGGACACTTACAAAGCATCAGTGGAGAATGCGTTCTTTTCCATTTCTGATATGACCTGACCTGATCTACACTTCTTGGATGAATGTGTGAATCAGAACATAATTATCCACCAGACTTCACACTTCTCAGAATTATGCAATGACGTTTACAGCCTATTATAGGATAAAATATATTTAGAAATGCTACTTTGAGAGAAAATGCCTTTATATATGACATGTGTGAGACAGTTTGTCCAGACGGTACATACATACTATTTTTCACACATGAATTTTAAAAGTACGCATGAAAACTAAACAGATTTATGCATGAAATTAACATGAATCATAAAAAGACTGATCAAACCCTAATTGTGACATGAAAACACATCAGCCAACAGCCTCAAAATAAGTAGGACTATCTGTGAAGACATGGCTTGAAAAGCAGCCTTTGGGAGAAAATAGAAATACAGTTCATTGTACTGAGGGGCTTTTAAGCAGTTGATAATAGTGATTATGTGTCAGCCTCCAGACCTTTTGTTCCTGTATCAATGCTTTGCCCTGTGAATGTACTGCCCCTTCTCTACACAGGCTATTTGCTGCTAATACAACAGAACTCCTTCTAGAAGGAGTGTAGAGGGGTTAACTGCCTGTTCATCCTTTGCTCCCAAAGTCATGTGACACAGCTAGAGTATTGGAGGCTGTTTCTAGCTCCAGATCTGGAGTATAAAGAAAAGGAAATGTAAGATAAAGGAAAGATAAGCTGGTCACTTTCCTCATGGTTGGTGAAGCCAATGTTTCAGGGTCAGCCTCTTTCCATTCTTCCTTGCAAAAGTCACACTTGAGCTCATTATCTTTTCTTCTGGATCATATTTAGCATACCTTAATGCCAGCACCTCTACCCAACACCGGCAGTCCATTATGCCAAAGGGAGTGTACTTTTCCTGTCTAAATCTGCATTACTTCGGTCGGAACCTTTCAGGCTCTGCCATCCAGAAGTGGACAGAGCCAGAACTAAAGGGGCTGAGCTGGGACCAAAGTGGACGGAGGGCTGCATGAAACTAGACCAGGTTCTGCTTTTAGCTGTCAGGCTGCTTGTTTCCCAGCCTCTCTTCAAATTTCTTCCCTCCAAATTTCTTTGCTATCTCTACATCTTTGGTCTGCAAATCCCTAGGAAGGGCTCCTGCAGGCATAGTTCTCTAAAGTAGTGATGATTATATTACTTAAAATATGTCAGCACATTTAAGAAAAATCAGAAAATAATTAGCCCACAAACCATAATCCACAGCATCCATAATCATCATTGCCATCATCATTAATACGGTCACAACAATGATCCTGAAATGCTTGCAGGAACAGCAGGGCCTCCAACAAATATTTGCATTCAGTAATGTATACCCATGAGAAGAATATCGACAAAACTAATGAAATCAATTAAAAGAGTAAATCCATCAGAGGTGATTACTCATTCCTAGCAGCCTTGCCGTCTGTTTTTGCATTTGTTCTATATTGGTTGTGTTCCTTGTGCAAACAGGACAAGTATAAATAGCACGTTCTACCATATTAAATTGCTAATACATGCATGATATTTCATTATGATGGTCTTCAACACTTTTCTGTAAAATCAATTAATTGCAGTCTTTATCTTGCTTTTAGCAATCCATCTTTCTTTATCCATGACATTGCATACTATTAATAGCTGTTTGCTTCTTTGACAAGTAAATTGGACCTCCTCATATTTATTGCCATTTTTTACAATATCTTCTTTACCTGAAAAGTAGGTTACTAAGTAGCTACAATGTCGTCGCAGGGGTTTCCCATGCATAGGAGTTATAAGGTGGCACAGTTCTATTTTGATTATCATTCTCACATGTATAGCCCACTTCCCTGCAAGGAACCCAGAGCGGCTAACATGATCCTTCTCCTTTGACCACTAAACAACACCACACTAACTCCCTTCATTACCCTGAAGCCACAACCACATGGGTCTGCTATCAGTGCAAAACCCCCGAAGGAGTGAGGACAGGGACTTCTACTAATTTCAGAGTACAGAAATGCCATGCTAACTCAGCAGCCATTTGACTTGAGGAATAAAACAATTGAATGTAATGGAGGACACCAGTTCTCTGGTATGCAAGAGAGCGTGGTATAGTGCTTAGAGAAGCTTTCCCCCATCCTATTGTCTCACAGATGTTTTGGACTACAGTTTCCATCATCCCTGACTACTGGCCAATAAAGAGATTTGCAGTGCAATCTAGAGGACACCAAGTTGGAGAAGGATGGTGTGCACAAATATTAGGGGTTTTGCAGCCTTCCCTCCCCCCACCTTTGCACCTGGTTTACACTGCAGAGGACTTGCTACTACCCAGGTCCTACTACTGCCTTGCCACTCCACTGTCTTGCTCCTCCACTGTCTGCAGCAGCACGAGTGCAATGACTCTCCAGAATTGCTGGGACTGGATGTGGGAACATCCATCTCATTGCACTGGGAAGGACAGTTTAGTTTGTTCTATCCATTGAATAAATCAGACAACTTGGCTGGGATTTCTGAATCAAATATCAATCAGTTATGCTTTTTGCCTATGACCCAGAAGGCCACTCCTGACTGGAGTTATTTGGAAAATGATAATTGTGGAATTTTCCTGATGGTAAGATCGAACGCCCATTCTAAATCATAGGCCTGTAGCACTGATGCTACCCTGCTGTAGTGCTCAGGGCCAACCTTACCATAGAGGGACATGCTCAAAGGGACAATAAGTCCCTCCCTTGTCTACAGGGATGATTTGAAGCAGGGGGGCATACCTGAGGCCCAAGGGCAAATCCAGCTCCGGATCTGAAACATGCTCCCTTCCCTAGGCCCTTTTGCTGACCACCAGTCATTTGGTGGTTCCCCAGTCATTGTGCACTTCCTTTCGACAGCCCTGCCGAAAAGTGAAAATGCCTCTGTTAAGGCTTATATACTGGCAGAAAGTGCTTTAAGCTAAAATATGCTGCCAATTTTGGTGTTTTGTTCCCATCTCTTTTGCCGTTGGTCCCATACCTTCTACTGTTTATTGTATTATTTGTATTTTATTGTTAATTGTTCATATATTTTTAAATTTGTAAACTGCCCAGAGAGGGCTATGGAGCAGTGTATAACAGTGGGTTGATTAGGATCCTCAACTAGGGTCACTGATGCTACATTTTCCACTGGTTGAAAGAGGATTGAAACAGGATGTACCAAGAAGGGTGATGGCTAAATTTCAAGTGGCTTTTAATCCTCCCCCACTTCCTTCTGAATTCAACATGCATGTGAAGCTGCCTTGTGGGAAAACATTGCACACAACCTGTTGTGCTTGGACTCCACTGAAGTCAACAGACAAAATTAGTTATGCCTCATTTGTGTCCCATTAATTTCAATGGGACTTTAGTGTGACTAAGTTCCTTTGAATTTGGGCATTTGGTGTCATCACTATGCTAATTCATGAGCAGGAGATTTAGGACTACAATAGCACAGGAGTAGGAGCTTCCATTCGGTCATTCTCCTAGGTATTACCTTAAGGAATAAAATTAGTAGAAACAAAGAGGTGATTTGCATTTATGTGCAATTACTGTTGCTTCTGGCAGCTTTCCAGGATGAAACTTCTATTTGTATTATAGCACCTGAAAGAGTTCTAAAGCATGAGAGAGCAAAGCTGAGAATTAGGTGATTTTCTTCTACTTTATCTCAGTGAGCATTCAGTTTGTCATAAAATGCAGTGTGTCGTTTATTGTAGCAAAATGGTAAACTTTGCTACTCTGAAAGCATCCTTAGGAACTGCCTAATCATATGGGATTCTTTTCAGAAAATAAAAGGGCCATTTCTCCCATGTGGCACTTTGTAATTTTCTCTCTGAAAATTGCCATCCATTTTGGTGTGAAAGTACCTGGATGTAATGAACTGAAACTTAAACAAGGAAAATGCAGTGTTTACAGAAGGCCCTATCAGAAACAAACAAGGAAAATATTACGTGACAGCAGCTTCATTAAAGGAGCCTTTTAAAAATTAGAAAATGAAAGTGGGAAGCAGGAGAAACATTCTGCAGGGAGGGAATCAGGACAAAGAGAGACAGAAATTTCTTCCTTTTGTCTCATCCCCTCCTCCATCTTGCATATAAATGCATGTTAAGTATGCATCCCCCCCCCCACGCTCATACACAATCTCCCTTTCAGGAGCAGCATCCAACCTTTTGACTTCTCTGGGCCACACTGGAAGAAGAATTGTCTTGGGCTGCACATTAAATGCACAAACAAAAATTGATGAGCGAGAAAAAGGTCGCTGCATAAATTTTGTGATATCTGCCACCACAAATAAGCAAAAATGTTCTCACATAATAATCCTAAGAGAGCATGCATGCGTTTATTTTGCATGACATTGTTGTCTACAAAGTTCACACTCAAGAACCATACAATCGAGTTACCAAAAAAAAAAACCCAAAACAAAATCTCGTAACGCTTTCAGTAAGTTTATGATTTTGTGTTGGGCCACATTCATAGCCATCCTGGGCCGCATGTGGCCTGCAGGCCATGGGTTGGACACCCCTGCCTTACACACTCACTCTCAAGTGCTGGGCCAGCCCTCACATCAGGCAGAGTGAGATGAGAGCCTCAGGTGGCAGGGAGAAAGCAGCACAAGTCCCCCAGCCAACCTTCTCAATGCCTTGGCTGTTTCCCTCTGTCAGAGCAAAGAGCTGTGTATGCCACGCAGTTCTTCCAGGAGACAGGTTCTAAGAAGCACACTGCACCAAGGCAACTCCCCCACCATCATGTCCTCCAGATATTTGGGATTACGACTCCTGTCGCCCATGTCCATCGGCCATGCTGACTAGGGCTGAAAAGAGTTGTAGTCCAAAACTCCTGCAGGGCACTACATTGGACAGGGCACCAGGCTGGCTTCAATAGGCAGTGCACCAAGTTGGCTGAGGACAGAGTTTCCCGCAAGTATAGAGGAAGCAATGTAGGAGATGCAATTCTACAAGCCATAAGCCAGGGATGCTCTGTGAGAAGCCATCACCATGTATAGGAGTTCCAAGAGAAGAAGAGGGGCACTGCTTAAATATTTGACCTGCCCAACCTTTGCATTATCCTCCCTAGAGAGTCAAATCATACCTAACTAGTTCCCATACATCAAGAGCCACATCTGTAAACCAGCTGTAAAATGCAGATGCTCCATTCATTCTGTATGGATGGCCAGCCAAAACTAAATTGGAATTGCTTGGGAAAGTAGTGATTTTAAATTAACCTGAGCAGCTTCCATCAATTGGCTGGCCCTTCCTGAGCAACTCCCAGGAGTGCCTGATGCTCCTACACCATTAATTGCAGAACTGGCTTTAACAAAAGAATAAAATGCCAGTCCTTTGACTCTTACAAAAAGGGAGCTGACTGCCTGATGAGATTTTTTGTGAAAAGGTCCCTTTGTCAGGCATTTCATTGCATCAACATCTTTTGCCATGGGGAATGTTTTGTACTGCTGCAGGGAATAACACAGGAACCCCTAGAGTTCTGTCGACTAATAATAAAGCAATATGTTTAATCCGTGTGCTAGAAGAGGCAGCTTGGTGTGCATTCACTGCCTTGTACTGCAAAGTATATGCACATATATAGTAGCTTTATACAATGGGAAGTGTCATGAGCCAAGGTTCCTCCTTCAAACAATCACCAGCCACAGATGGTTTTCCCTGCAAAACATTTTTTACTGATTCCGCATACAAAAACCCCTAGAAAGGATCTCTGAGAATGCACAGAACAGTTTGTTGAACCCAATCTAGAGTCTCCCTCCAAGATCTCTCCTTATGAACATGACTGAGCCCTATTCCCTTGGGAGGGGTCCTCTGTAAGCAAGCACGCCTTCCCTCCGCATGCTGATCATTCAGTTGGGCCTCCTGCCTCTGCTGCCACCCCCACCATGGAATGGAGCACAGAGGAGTGGGCCTGGTCAGCATCTGAGAATCCTTCATGCTCAGAGGCCCCCTCCCAACGACTGTACAACTGGGCCGTTCTCAGGAGTTGCCCGACTAGGCAAAGAGGCTGGCATTGAGATAATTACATCTGCCTCCTTCATCTCAGAATCTTGACCTAACCCATCCTCTGCAGTCCCACTGCAATCTCCTTCACTTTCTGATTCTGAAGAATCTGAGAGGCAATCAGCAGCCTGTGAGAATAATTGCTCAAGACTGGTATCCTTCTTACTCCCGACAGGTAGTATCCTAGCAGAACAGACTGTTAGCAGAACAGGAAGCTGGGTTCCTGAGACAACTGGAAGGATGCTCCATTGGAAAGGATGTTCTCTGCAGCTCATTTCTGTGCTTGCTTCACAAACTGCCAGTTGCTGTTGTGTTAGTGGACCCTTCTACTAGTGTGAGAGAACTACAGGAAGCACAGCAACAGTATAGGATGCTGCCCAACACACAGCGGAGTAAACCCTAGTCCAGTGCAATGGAGTGTCTTAGGGCCAACAAGGGCCAGTTTCCCCTGCTTTCACCAGTCCATTTGTGAGTGTCAAAATGGGGAATGTCAAAGTTGTTTCAGAGGAAGGTGCAAATTCTGAGGGGGCAGCAGTGTGAAATTCACTGGGGAGCCTCCTGGCGCCTCACTAATGCAGCTGTTGCCTCTCAGCTTTACATTCCCAGTATGTCACCAAAACAATTAACATCACCTTAAGGGAACTGCAGTTTTCCCCACCTCCAGAAAGGCACTTGAAAGGACGTTTCATCCTGATATAACATCATCCTGAGGCATCACAGGGATTTATGCACCCATTAATATTTGGATGACCACAAATTGTCCCACCCTGATTTCCAAGGTTGGATTGAGGCGCTTAATGCCTCCTTCTGACAGGGGCCAATCCTGGTTGCTTGCAAAGAGGTAGTTCTGAGACTGTGTCTAAATCCATCTGAAGCCCCAAGAATCGTAATAAATAAGAGCCAGTTGCAAAATATTCCCTATCTGAACAAGATGTCCAAGTGGGCCGTGTAATATTTGTTGCATGGGAAGACTCATTTCACTGTTGCACTGATTACCATACCAGGTGGGTTGCTTTATCCTAAGCAGTGCAACACTTAAATGAGTCCTCTCATGCAACACAAAACAATTGCAAAAGACATATTATTACAATCAGTTGCTGTGCAATTCCAGATCCTCTTGAATGAAACGGAGCTAAATCAGTGGGACAGCTAGGGAATTGGAGTGTGGAGTATCGTGTATGGAGTTTGCCTTTAGATGGCCTTGTGTATTACTGCAGTGGTGTATTGCTTCATCTCCCCACCAGCCCTTGACTACATGGTCAATGGTGAGGATGATGGGAGTTTTCATCTGAATGTTGCCTTCTGTTTGGATGCAAAGAATAAAGGCTTTGTTTGTCATGCACTCCAACACCTGATGGCCACAAGCTGGTTTCAGAGTTCGAATCCTCAAAAGATCAGGCATCAAGCAAACAAAAGACTTCCCATAGAGATCAACAAAAGGAGAGGATGCCCTGTTCAAAGCACACTGGGAAGGCTTTTCAAGGGAAGGTTTTTCATCCCTTTCTCCGAGGCAGGGGTGGCCAACTTGTGGCCTCTTGTGGGACTGCAGTTCCCATCAGCCCAAGCCAACATAGTGAATGGTGAAGGGTGGTGGAAAGTACAGTCCAACATCTTTTGGGCTACAAGTTACTTAGGTCTGTTTCAAGGGATTCAGCATTAAATACATGGTTTCCCCCATTTTATCCTGAGAATACCCTTGTAGGTTCAGCATGGGTAACTGACCTAAGGTTGCCCCATGAGCTCCATGGGCGAATACAGATTTGAAAGGGGCTTCCAAAGGCTGAGAGTGCACTACAGCTGGAGTGCAAGTGGTGCAGGAAGGGACTGGGTCATGTGGAGGAATCCACACAATATCACTTTTGGATTGAAGAGGACAAACTGATTGCCCTTTGCTCTACTCAGGTCCAAGATAACAGGAGGATTCCTTTTGGCTGCCGCCTCCCCAAACCTCCAGGTCAGCAGGGGGAGGCTTAGCAAGGGGCATGGCTTAGAGTGGTATGGTGCATGATTGGCAGGCCACCCAACCCTCAATGGACAGGTTTAGGCTACATCCTAGTTCAACTTTCTGGCCACTATACCACCTTGGTTCCAGAACAGCTGCTGCATGTGGGGAAATATGTAATTAGCACAGGAAGCTACTTAGACATGCAGAAATGACTGTGCACTAAATTTACAAGATCCACATCTTTGAATCTGTATGTGCCATCTGACCTCACTTTCTATAGCACACATGGATTGCTGGTGCCCTGCAGCCTTTTAACATTTGGAAGCTAAATGGAAATTAGCATGATTAAGTGATCTAAGGAGCAGTATCTTCTTTCCTTCAGTGTTTTTCTTTTTGTTTTCTATCATTTGATCTTTTCATTTCTTTGCTTAACATTTATGACCTGCAAATGGTGTCTCTGCATGTAACATGTTTGCACAGTCTCTTCCCAGTTAAATTCAATTAACTGTTTAAAGGCTTTCTGTGTGCAGAGCATCTTTTAAAAAATCTGTTTCAAATCCAATTACTTACTGTGTGCTGACAGAAAGAAATTGTCACAAATATGAGTTGTACTAGAAACTTCAGCCACTTTTGCAAGCCAGAATTTTGTATGTGACCATCTACCATAACATACCTCTACAATGTTCTTTGCATATAAATGGAATAAAATATGGTAATATAAACCATTCAGTGGCAACTAAATGCAAACAGAATACAAAAATGAGTCAAGAGCTGCTCCAGGGTATTTTCTCATGTCTAGTCATGGAGCCAAACTCACAAGGAATGTCCCAGACAATCTGGAAGCTTTTAGTGAAATGACAGTTGTTGCTTTTCCAGAAATTGAAGCCCTATTAGGATGTCTAGTGTTAAATGGTAAAAGGGGTCTGAGAGGGGCTCTTCTTATTTTTTCCCCCAGGAAACAGAATCTTGCATTTGGCCAGAATACCATCGGATAAAATTGAAAATAATAACTTGATAAAGAAGAGCCTCCATTTCTTCTCTGAGAGGTGTCCAATTTTGTGCAATAAAGAATCTTCACTTGAGATAATTCTCAAAAGGGCTCCACTTCCATTTACCGAGCACCTGTGTACACTGAAAATCTAGTGCTAACCAAAAGAATAGGAGCTGAATGCTTTCAAAAATCTGCTTCTTGCATTTGGACACAAGAGAAATACTGACCCAGAGAGTCATCTACAGTTCCGAGTTTCTGAAATGCCTCAAGGATTTCTGTTGAATAGCAACATAGTTTACTCTTCAGAAGCAATATAAAGAAGTGGAGGCACTCTGAGATATGATACCCACTGTACAGTGCATTCCTATACTGTGGTGTGAAGTAAATTATCTACCATACTTTAATGGTTTAAATTAGGGAAGAGAAAGAGTATGAGTAAGCAGAAGGTTAAAAATGAACTAATTAGGGAGTGTGAAAAGGAGACTAATTCACAACTAAACCAAGGAGAAACCACTGAAAAGATGATGAAGGGTTTTGACGACAAGTTCTGTGAGGAAGTCTGCAGAGCCTTTGTTATTACTCTTCCTATTATTACTCTTAGTATTAATACATTATGGTTATATTCCACCTTTCTCCATCCTGCAGGAAACCCATGCTGGCTCACAAGGTATTTTTATGCACACAACATCCCAACAGCCTGTGAGGTAGTTTAGGATAAGAGTCAAGGACTGAATCCAAGTCATCCAGTGAACTTCATGGCTGAGGGGGAATAGAACCCAGATTTCCTATGTGCCAGTTCAACATCTTACCACTATGCCACACACTAGTATCTTGTTGTGAGAGCTTCAGCTATTGGGCAGTATAAAAATAAAATAATAAAATAAAAAAGATGTTCAGCCTAGAGAAGTAATGCTTAGAAGGTTGAGAACCATCTTAGAAGCATGAGAGCTATCTTCAATTATTTCAAGAGTTGTCACAAGGATGATGGAGCAAATTTATTTCCTTTGGATCTGGGCAATAAGTCCCAGTGATAACATGTAGCATTGCCCATCAACTTGAAGGACTTTGAAAGGGGATTCAACAAAACAGGCAAGTAGCACAGAACTGAAGGGATGGCATCAGGAAGGCTAAAGCTGGGAATGAACTGAGGTTTGTGAGGGATGCTAAAAGCAACAACAACAACCACAACAAAGTCTCCTTCGGATATATCCATGCTAAGAGACAGGAAAGAAATGAGGATTCATCCGTGCAATGTGGATGGCAAAATGCTAACAGATGACAAAGAAAAGGCAGAAGTGCTCAATTTCTACTTTGGCTCAGTCTTCTCCCACAAGAAGATGTATGACCTTCCTGATAAAGGGGAAGTACAAGCTGGAGGAGCAGGATGGCACCTCAGGTTTGATAGGCAAATGGACAAGGATCATCTAATTGGGTTGAATGAGTTCAAATCTCCAGGGCCCAATGAACTCCATTCTAGAGTCATAAAGCTGGTGGAAGAACTGTCAGAACTCTCTTCTCATAATTGAGAAGTCATGGAGGGCAGGGGAAGTGTCAGATGACTGGAGAAAGGCTAATGTTGTCCCTGTCATCAAGTAAGGAATTAAAGAAGAACCTGGGAACTATGGACCAGTCAATCTGAAATCAATCAATTCTTGAAGCAGATTATAAAGCAGTCAGACTGCAAACACCTTGTAAACAATGCAGTACTTACTAGAAGCCAACATGAATTTGTCTAGAACAAACCCTGCTAGATTAATCTGCTTTCATTTTTTGATTGGGTAACTTCTGTGGGAATGCTGTGGGCATAATCTAGCTGGACTTCAGCAAAGCTTTTGACTAAGTTCTCTGACTAGCAAACTAGCAAAACGGGGGCCAGATTGAACAACTACCAGATGGATCCACAGTTGATCCAGAATCGGACTCAAAGAATGCTCATCAGACTGGGGAGAGGTAACAAGTGGGGTACCACAGGGTTGAGTCCTGGGTCTAGTGCTCTTCAAGATTTTTATTAAAGGTTTGGATGAAGAAGTGCAGGGAATACTTATCAGATCTGCAGATGACACAAAACTGGGTGGTATAGCTAATACCCTGGTAGACAGAAAGAAGATTCAAGATAACCTTGATTGGTTGAAGCACTGGAAAGGATTCAGAGGAAAGCAACAAGGATGATTCAGAGACTGGTAACAAAGCCCTTTGAGAAATTGAAATTGGAAGATATTGAAGAGCTGGGCATGTTTAGCTCTCTGAAGAGAAGACTGAAGAATGATATGAGAGCACTCTGCAAGTACTTGAAAAGTTGTCACAAAGAGGAAGGCCAGGATCTCTTCTTGATCATCACAGAGTGCAGGACAGAATAACAGACTGAAGTTACAGGAAGCCAGGTTTCAGTTAAACTTCAGGAAGACCTTCCTGTCTGTTGAAGCAGTACAACAATGGAACCAATTATTGGGAATGGGGGGTGTCTCCCACATTAGAGGCATTCAAGATACAACTGGACAGCCATGATTTAACTCGGAGTCCTCACTGCCGTTGGACCCTGTGACCCTCTTGGCCACTTCCATCTCTACTATTCTATGGAATTCTTTGAGATCAAAAGTATCCATGACTACTTTTCAACATGGCTGAATGACCATAAGCATCTGGTTCACCACTATGGAAACAGAAAGCAGGACTAGATGAGGCTTTGGTCCAATCCAGCCCACCCCTTCTTATGGTTTTTGCCATACCAGCACAGTGATCATCACCCCAGCTCTTAAAAACTGATTTGATCTAGAGAAAATCCCTTCCTCATTTCACATCTGGCAATCCATTAAGACCTGATCAAGAAAGCAAAGTTCACCCACTGAAGTGAGGAAATCTTGAGATCATATTACCCTGACAGCACATTTCTGTTGACCAGCTTTGAAAGAAGAAAAGACAAGCATACTTGAGAGAAAGAGAGAGTGAAATAAAACTTGAAAAACTTTCTCAGAGATTTTTTCTTGACCTTAAATAACCCTCTTTTCCACTTAGATTCGTGGGTGGATTATGAATTTTTTAGCAGTGCCAAAGCAAAATATCACTGCCTCTTGAATCCCTAGGTGTAGATGTTGTTCACTTCCTTTCTACTTGTTACATTAGTGTAACATCACTGATTTTTGAATATGCCCTTAGATTTATTCCATTGCAAAGCTGGAGAATGGATATCATCAGTACCACTTCTTATGATTCCTTTCAAGCAAACCCAGTACAGCTTCAGAACTTGCAACTGTTTTCTCAACAACAGAAAGCCTGTGCAGCTAGTTCTGTTTTAATTCTTAAATGCAAAAAAGCTGGCTTGAAGGTCTTATCATCTCAGAAAATCATGCTAGCTTGAAAAACAAAAGACTAACTACCTGGGTCTGTTGATTTCACAAATATGTATTTATTTTACAGGATTTAGATATCATTTTATATCTATATTTAAATGCTATTCTATACTATTGCTATTCTACAACTAGCAAGATTCCTGAGCAGTAAACAATAAAAACAAAGTAAGATACAAATATTTCAAAGTAAATTCTGTCAATAAAACTGTGGCTGGTCTGTCAGGGAAGGCTTGTTTAAAGAAAAATGACCTCAGCAGGTGCTAGAAGCAAAGCAACACTGGTGCCTACCAGACATCAACAGACAAGGAATTCCACAGAGAGGAAGCCGCTGCTTTGAAAACTCTACTCAGAGAGACTCACGGGGATGTCGAGCGGTGTGTCACTAACATCCTGATCACACATCCTTTGTTCCAAAGCTCCTAATGGCATATATAGAAGTTGAACAGCAGCGGAATCAAGACTCTCTCTCTCTCTCTCTCTCTCTCTCTCTCTCTCTCTCTCTCTCTCTGTGTGTGTGTGTGTGTGTGTGTGTGTGTGTGTGTGTGTGGTTTAAGTTTTGCTTTTGAAATTTGCAATTAAAGATACATTTAAAAAGAAAGCCTGGAAACAAAACAGTTCTCTGCAGAGCCCTGTAACTCACCTGCAAAGGAGCCAAGGAATAGTCACCCAGTGAAATCAACCCTGTGGGTAAGACCAGAGCTGCTGTAACACAGTGCCCCCAGGGTGCAACCCATGGAGCCATGCACAATGATGCCATGGCTGACACATCAGAAGCTGATGCAAGACTGAGCAGAATGCACAAAGCCACAGACACCAAGCTGCACTCTCAGTAAAGGACATCCATCTAGGCAACCAGGGCCGATTTTGTCCTGCAAGCAGGCTGAAACCCAGTTTTAAATAGGACTGAGTAATCATATCATACAAGTGTGCTTCCAGTTGCTCCACCATGACCCTTTTAAGAGTATTTGTCAATTTTTTTTAAAAAAAGTGGGGGTATTTGCAAGTGGCAGCAGTTGTGAAATACCAGTGTGAGTTTCTTCAGGAATGGCTGTTCCATTGCCTCATTAAAGTGTAACAGGAAGCAGCTTTTCAGACAGAGATGCATTTACCACTTCTTGGAACAACCCAATCACAGAGCCCTGGCTAGTTCTTCTTGGGCAAGAAAAGCAAGGTCAAGGACCAAGCACAGAAATGTCACAAGTATGACTCAACATCAGACTCTTTCTCCTCCTGCCTTTGTAATCAAGATTCAGCAGATGACAACATCACAACACATTACAGTGTTCACTCCCAGTAGCCAAGGGCAAGAGGAGTCACAATGGCTCTCTGGGCTAACAGGGTCAAGGTGCAAATACCTGGCAGGGCATGACCTTTCTCCTTTCCCCTTTTCACTGCTCACACTCAGCCTGAACAAAAGGAGGTGAATCAATAAGTCTGCTAAATTGGTATAGGCATTGTCCATTAGACCAGTTAAGGAAATATATGACCACATTTCAATAATTGGTTGTTAAGCATTATCTAGTGATTACATAGACTTATTGAAGGGGCATGCTGGACAGTCTCAGAATAAACATTACATTCAGTGTTCACTCTCTGGGTTCTGAGCTCAACTAGAAGTCCTTAGAACATGGAGGGGCAACCAGCCAAGCAGGCTGGAGGGGCAGAACCTTGGAGCAACATGCTCCGAGAAAGCTTGGAGTCCTTCAGCCTGAACTGTCCCTCCTAGACCCACTCCTGCTTGAGTGAACAGCCACCTGGCCTGGAGGCAACAGATTCTACAGTTCTCAGTTGCTCTTTGCTTGGCTTGCTCCTTTCACAGTTGGGTACCTGCTGAGGAACACAAGGTAACAGATTTCTCCAAAGAGCTGGGCCTGGATTGTGGTGATCAGTGAAAGACTCCTCTATATTCATAGCAGCTAGCCTTGGATTCAGTGCCCAGAACCTAGTACATTTTTTTAGCTGGTGGAAGATCCAGAGTAAATAGATATTGCTAGGTCAGGAGCAGAATTAGGACTGCAGCTACAATGGAGGGGTTTCCACCACAACCATAAGCTCCTTGAAAATTGCCCATTAAACCTACTATTAGCATCTAGCCAGGAAGGAACGAGGTCTTTTGGAAGCTTCATCCTTGCCTCTTATTCTCAAGATTCTCAAGATGGACTTCACATAGCTCTCAACAAATGCAGCTGATATTTTGTGATTGCAAGACAAAAGCCTGCTGCTTCTTTCCTAGTTCACAGCAACCTCCTCAAATCCTGCAGGCTTTCACCAGAGAGAATGGAGTAAGGATTCTTTTGCCTATGAGCATGAATTAAGCTGTGGTAGTAAAATTCTGATCCAATTGGGAATCACCTCGACAGGCGTTTTGACTGAAAACACAATCTAAGCACAATGGAAGGGCTGTTGCTTTCTCTCCCTTCATTGCTGGAGAGGACAATTTGAGGTCCTTCAGATGTTTTGGCCTAAAACTCCTGTGATTGCTCACCACTAACTGTGTTGGCTGGGCTGGTGGAAGCTGAGGGCCAGAAGATCTACAGGGGGTTGGGTCACCGTCCCGCTGCTTTACTGGCCTCAGCAATGGCAGGAGGGAGCAGGGTTTTCCGATGGAGGGTGGCTGACTCCTGCTTCCCCTTTTTCTCCTCACAGCTCTTACAGAGATTAGATAATGGTACTCAATGGTAGTGGACTCATTTGAAAAGAGGGTTTGAGGGTTTGAATAAAGCATGTAAAAGAGAGTGTGAGGGTGTCATACTTGTATTCCTAGGTTCTTGTGTGGCTTCCCATGACAGCAGCTGATGCCTTACAGTCGCAGACCAGGAAGCTGCCAATTCTTCCACCTCCAAAAAAGCTTCACTGCTGATCATGATGGCAGCACATCTGTTAGGGATGATGTCTCCACTTTGCTGGTGCTTCACTGATTGACTTTCCTCCATCTCTTGATATTCTTAAGTAAAATACATGGTGTGGAGCAGGGGTCTCAAACTCAACTTACCTGGGGGCCGCTGGAAGTAGAGTCTGGGTGAGGCTGGGCCGCATCAAGTATTCCACCACCACGGCGGTGGTGGGCCGCTTATCCCACGGCTGGCCTGGGCACCGCAGGCGCTTTGAAGGCCACAGGGCCCCTCCCCCGTGCCCCGTCCATCCCGGCAATTGGCCCGCGGGCCGCGAGTTTGAGACCCCTGGTGTAGAGAGATGCTGAGGTGTTTAATCCAGGCACTGAAACAAAGTGCGAGTTATTGGCATCATGGCAAGTAAGCAAATGTTTTCAGGATTGTTGAAGGCAGCAGTTATGTCAAAGGTGTTTTCTTACTAACTACAACTGTGAGGTGGAAATTGAATTGAATGCAACACAGACCATCACAAGGAACAGGAATGGGGGCACATTGGTAAATTGGGGGGCTGATGTGTAAGCAGTTGCAGTGAATTTTGTTCTGTGAGTAAAATCATTCCTTGTAAACTAACTATAAGAGTTTTCATTAAAGTTCATCTGTAATGGAAGCTGTCAAAGCAAGCCTTAGAGGTAAGACTTTTTTGTTTGCAAAAGGCACATATTATATTGAAACATCTGGTCTCCTTTAGTTTGGTCAGCAGTTATACAACAACTCATAAGTTAGAGGCAACATATAATTGCTGAAGAGGGCTTTTAGATCAAAATTGAGGTATGCTATTTCCAATAAGCCCTCTGATTGATGTTAAGGTCAGTTTCCCTTCTCAGTGCTAGAGAAAGCCAACCTGTCTTTCTGTATTTGGAGAAAGAAGTTAGAGAACATCAATGGCAAGGCATGGGTGTAAAAGGGCTGAGTTCAGAAAACATGCTCCAGGTATTATCCAATCTCCAGGACCAGAACAGTTTCCCACTCCTGTAATAAGGCTTTTTCTTGAATCAAAATTTGTCACTGGATTATAATGCATTATAATAATATATGTTCATGTTGATTTAGTGTGGTGTAGTGGTTAAGAGCACGGGACTGGGACTCAGACAATCTGTATTCTAGTCCCCACTCAGCCATGGAGTCAACTGGGTGACTTTGGCCCATCACAGACTCTCAGCCCAACCTACCTCACAGGGTTGTTGTTGTGGGGATAAGATGGAGGAGGAGATGTAAGCTGCCTTGAGTCCTTTGTAGGAAAAAGGCAGGATATAAATCGAAAAATAAATAAATACAATTTGAGATCTTGCTCCCTGGCCTTTATTTATGGGACTTAATTTATTGAGGAGGGGAGAGGGTCCTCTTTCTCTGGTTTGTATGGGAAGAGGCCATGTCATTTGAGGCTACCTATTCATGTGGTTCTCAGTCTAGACATTGCTGGAGTCCAATGACACTGCATTTAAGGAAGAAATTCTACCATCTCTCTGATAACCCATAGAAGGTCTCTAAGTTCTCTTGCAACAGACTGAACATGACGGTTCCTCACTTTGACTGGGGAGGCTTCCACACTAGGACTTAGTCAAAGTGGACCACCTAAATTCATAGGGCTTCGGTTAATTCAACTAGGGTGCAATCCCATGTATGTTTAAACATGTCCAGTGTGGCTGGTTGCAGCTTGCTGGGTCTTTTATGTCTTTTTCTTGCAGGTATAGAATTATACTTTCTTAACTTAAGTCTTCTTGATTGTAATGGCTGTATGACTAGGTCATGGATTCTATTCTAGCATCACCACCTTTCTTTACTTACCTTTTATGGGTCATCTAAAATGGCATAATTATCCACCATTGTTCTGCTGCTCCCATCCTAATGCTTCCTCAGCCTCTTTCAAGAGTTCACAAATTCTGACATTCTTGGAAAGTGGAACAGTAGTACAAGATCTGTGGGTGCTGATGGTCTTCCATCTTTTTAAAGAGGCAGAGCTTTGACCTGATTCAGGAAGCTGAGTCCTTTGCCATGCTTCTTCACTTCAGCACACCTAGGAACATGGTGTTTAGGAAAAAAAAAAAACCCTTTATTTGCTCCTGTTTTGTTCTGATCCTTTAAGCCAAAGATGGAACCCGTGACCATCTTTGAGAGAGTATCTGCTCTTCCAGGGAACTACAATACTTCTTCATACAGAAAACACCCAAAGGCAAGTGCTACAGGGAAATGGAATACATCAAAGGCATGTGTCAGGCATACCCCGAGCATCTCTCATCTTTTCTTATCTTTGTTCATTGGTGATGCATATTGATAACATGAGTCATTTCATAAATATTGGCTTGATGGAATATTAGGGTAATCATGGCATTGTACACACCATCAGTTTATTAAATTGCCCAGTCCTTGTGCTTTGATGAATGACATATGTTAACCCTGTCCAAAGGCACAGAAAACCAAAGTAAGCATTTGACAATTGAATTTCTCCTAGCTTCATTAGACTAATAGAGAGTTAGAAGAAAGTTACATTCATTTGTGTTCTTTATTTGGTTTCCTTGTGAACTGGGAAAATGTGGGGATGATACTGAGCTGTCTTACTGAATTGGACGAAGGCAGAAATACCACATCATCATTAGTTTAAAAGTAAATACGGGAAATTAAGCCATCTCATGGAAGTTGAGAGCATGAAGAAATGAAGCATTAATTGAAGGAAGTAGAAGTGCAATCAAGGCATCATAAGAAAATAAACAGGAAATAAGAGAGGGAGAATAATCTATAAAGATAATCTCTAGTTTCATTACATTTCTCATGAGTACTCCTGAGAAAACCCTCAGTGATGTAATATCTTTATATTTGTAGTAGCATGCCAGAAAGATACTTCATTACTTGACTGCAAGACCAATGGGCAGCTGCTAAATAAGCATATACAATGACCGGGGTGTGAAACCTGTGGTCATCCAGCAGTGTTGACTTACAATGCCTGCCCTCTTTCAGTGTGGCTATGTCAGCCCGGGCTGCTGGAGCTGCTGGACAAAATATCTGAAGGGCCACAAGTTGCCCACCACTGTACCAGGCAACTAATACACTGCATTGTTATGCCATCGGTTCCCCTGCAGTAGCCCAGTGTTACAACCCTACCTAGCAGTGTGTTCTTTTGAATTCAGTGGAGCTTGCTTCACTCCTGCGTAGACATGTACACAACGACACTGTTAGGCTGCAATCCTGTACGCACTTGCCTATTTCCTTCTGGGTAAATGTACTTAAGTTTTCACCACAGCAACCCTAACAATGTTTATTCTGAAGAGAATTTCATTGGCTGGGCAATTGGCTTGCACAGCACAAGAAGCCAGGATGATTTTTTATTGGTCTGTTGTCTCATCAGAACCCAATCACGGTATTTCAAGTGTGGTATATTTGGTTTCTTACAGATTCAGCAGTTTGTTTTGTTTTCATAGAGATTCAACAGTTTGTTCTAAGGTTTCCATGTTTCACCATTGTTTTTCATGGACTAGGTTCAGACAACACAAGCCATGGTGGTACTTTTTACAATTGCTCACAAAGCATGTTGTCTGAACCAGCTTTACCATGGTAAGTTTGATCTTTAGAACCCATGATAAGAAACAACACTTTGTTCTACAGTTTCTCTGTACCACCATGGCTTGTCATGTTGTCTCAACGCTGGATCATGATTTCCACAACCATGGTATACAACTATCACAGAGAGTTCTGGAAAGCTTGGCAATTGCAGGAGCTGGTGCAGCCAACTAGCTTCATGTGTGAACCCATGAAGAAGACCCAGAGAATATAGACAAGGAACTATGCACCTTGGGATTGAATTTCAGTCACTGGGATATATGCCTGAAATACATACCAATAGTGGGAAGACTGAGAAGGGAGGACAGAAACTGTGATAAAGTAGAAGCTACTTGCCAAGTAGATCATGTTTTTTAAAAACCCACAAACCATGGTAACCATACATGGTTGTTTATCATATTGGGTGAATGCAGTCTTGACGTCTGGACCCAGGTCCACTCTTTTACTGTTAGTGAGTTTCTCACTGGCCCCATTTTGGATTCAATGCCATTAACACTCACCACCTGAATTCACTATTAGAGAAAGTATTGATTATTTATAGTTCTTCAAATATGGCAGCCTTCCCAAACATGGCACCTACCACATATTTTGGAATACAGTGCCCATCAGGCCCAGCAAGTACAGCTCATTTAGGTTAAGAATGTTGGACATTGTTACCCAATATATTTGAGGGTACTGAGCCAAGGTGAGCTGTGATACAGGAAATACACCAGCCCATTTCGAGTTATAAGGGACTGATTATTTCCCTGTAATGGAACAGGCCATTTTGAATTAACCCCTGATGCTGAACTTAAGTGGACTCTTCAGCAGCAGGTGAGGGTCACCAGAAAGTAAACTTTTACTAAGACTCTGATCCAGGCAGGAAATGTGACAGCTTGATGCGTCATCATATCATGTTACATAAGGCAGCTCACTGTTACAGTAACATGGCATGACTTAAAAACAAAACAAGAACCCCCTTATTTTTAGAGCAGTTGTTCATTTGACGTTCAAATGGAACCTTCTTCAATGAGAATATTCACTGCCTGAAGCAGTTCCTGCATGAATGAAAGACGGAGTCTCATTCTCAGTGGCATGTCAGAGTGCAGCATGGTACAGAAATATAAACTCAAAGAAGCTGGGTGTAAAGTGATCCAAGACATGCTTGAGAAAAAGACACCTGAGGTTTAACTAACCACCTCTCATATGACTCACACATGCCAGATTTTGTTTTCTTTTTGAATGTCAAAAGCTGGATATTTTACTAAGATTTTAATAGTGAATAGTATATATGGTGTACCCACTGCCATTGAGCTTAATTTTCTAGCAGACTTGTAAAAAGCAGCAATGATTCTCCAAAACCTCTTCCATGCCATTTGGCATGTTGATGTTGCTATCTTGGTTTGTCCCCTCTTGCAAGATCTGAAGCTCCATTCTCACCCTGTAGTAGCTTTTCTCCTCATTTGTACATGGGTAACTTTATACCTTGCTGTCAGTAAACAACTATCACCTGAGGATGGAATTATACAAGAAGATCCCTGCTTTGACTGGGGATAGATGAATCTGTTAATCTTCAGGTTTTTAAAATTATTTTTTCAATCTAAAGTTCCAGTATCAAACCTGGAGAATTTTTCCAGCCTTAATCTTGATTTGTCACAATCTTTGGATATTACTTTAAAAATGTGTATGAGATTTCATAAGCATTTTACATAGTCCATGTAATACATGCGTTTTGGAGTTTTTTTCCTAAAATACTTTCTTTTGTAAACAGTTTACTTAATGCAATGCGTTTTTGAACATTATTTACCCTACTATGTCCATAACTGTATGAATTTTATTTTACTGAAGAAATTCATTGCCAAATTTGGAGAGGGGCACATTTGAAAGATAACTAAATTTTGGCTCATATAGTGGCTCAAAATTATGACATTAGGAAAGTTCAACCCACAAAGTATAATATGGTAAAAGTGTTGGCACACCAAGACTTCTTGCAAGTGTTGGCATTGGAAAAACTTGTAAGAAGGATGATGGACACTAGCACATTGTTTCCATTAGTAGAACATAGAAATGATTAACATTAGGAAGTTGCATGAAAGATGAATAGAGGCTGCAATCTCTGTATGTTCTATTAAATAAGTCACTCGCCACAAGCCAGCTATGAAAATCAATGGAGCCACTATGCTTGTGCCACTTCGAGATGCATGTGGATATGACAAATTATGTACATTCCTAATCATTTTGTCCAATATGTGCAACGCCGTGGACGACTGAAAGCAAATGAAGCAGTGCTGCTCACTTTATTCTTGCAGGCGATACAGCCTGCCTGGAAGCTCCGCTGTGGAAATCTTTAGGAATCCATTGGACCCTTCCAAGGAAGCAGATCCTGCCGTCCAGGAATTGCAGGAATGGCCCTACATCTGGCAGAGTGATGCAGCTGTCTCAGGCGGCATTTCCTGGGCATGGCAGCAGCCACCCTCCTATTTTTGCCCCTGAGCCCCTAAGGTAGCCTTCTCCGTGTCCACCAAGTTTACCCAGCTGCCCTGAGGTGGAACTTCCATGCCATTGCCAGCGCTGAATTAAGATTCAGCTGCCACGCCAGTTCGCTTCTATACTGAAATGGGGAGGGCCAGTCAGCAACATGGATTGGGCCAGCCCTCAGAAAGTGAACACTTTGTTCTGTATAGGACAATGCCCTGCCATTAAAATATAAGGCTTCTAGGCAGTACACGTTGTTTCTATCTAATGGTTCAAAGTATATGCACAGGAACAGTCTAAAAATTTTGCTGCAATAAAAGACTGGAAGAGCCTCAGGCAATTCCAGTTATTTTGGCACCTAAGGCAATTACTTACACAATTTCCTTTCTCCCCAGCCCCAGCAATAAAAATACAGCAAGCAAACAAACAAAGGAAGAAACAAACAAGCAATCAACACCCCAGATCATCAGTCTGAGGCAGCTTGCCTCATTTTGCCTCATAGTCATATTGGCCATGTATGTGCAACAGAATGCACGTTTTGAAACTGGTGTTTGAAAACCACTGCACTGCTAAAATGTGATTTTTCCTCTTGGCAACACTTGGAACTAATCTTGCCAGGCATGTCCCTGTCATTGTTGGATTCATTGCAGCTCAGAGGTATCAGTACATGAATTGTCATTTCATTCATGCTTCAACCACAAAGAAAAGTAGTTCTGATGGAATATTTGCACACAAAGAAATAATATGCAAAAGTAAAATAGAGAGATAAGATTTTTTCATAAGAATCCCTCCTTCAGAAATCCAAGAAAGGATTTGGGTAACTATCAACCCTCACCTTTTATAGTCCTAAAAATTAATAGATAGCTTTAGATGTGGTATCATAGCATGTTGGTAAGGCTATGAATTCCCCATCCCCACCAGCCCTTTAGCAATGTCAAGCTGAGAAGTTATTAATGTTCGCATTATTCTTTTAAAAACAAAACAAGATAAACAAACTCCAAGAAAGCTCCAACAGGGCCTGGCAGGTCAAACTTGGAAAAGTCTTTGTTCTAATCTTCATTCAGTGTATGAAATAATGGACAGAATTCTAAAAAGCAAATTTCTTCCTATGAAGGCTGTTCTCGTTAAGAAGACTCAATGGACGCTGTGCCATGGCTTTGCTTGTATTTGGCTGAGGGCTTGCCTGCCTGTTTTTATTTTTTTATGCCTTCCTTGCCTTGTGCTGTATTAAGCTCTAGCTGGCTCATAGCCCCCCTAGCCAGTCTATACAAGAACTACTGTAAAAGTAAATGAGAATCTAAAAAGGGCAGCTGCTGAAAAACTCTACAGTATTTTACAGAGACAGATGGTAGATATGCCAAAAGCAAAACAAGATGGTGCGCATGAAGGTCCCAAATCACAGGTTGCAATTTCCTCTTGAGCCAGATGACAAAACTATTGCTGAACATTTTAATTAATAATTACTCTTCAAGAAAAAGGAAGCTTTGCCTGGAACTTGTTCTCCTTTGCGGTACAAAGTAGGAAGATTGGTTTATTATTGTCCATAGATAACTCTTGCATGCAGCAAAATGAGTCATCTAAATTGTTATGTTGAATCCCTGCATTAAGGATGATGGACAAACAGCTCACTTGTCCCCATGAATCCTGATGATGAAATGCAATCTCCAAGGTTCAGTCATGTCCTGGCGCCCAGAGAACCACCAGAGTACCCCCGAACTGTTCCATTACTGTTGTTACATTAGGCAGTTCCTTTGCTGCATGTTCTGCTTTTAATCATGTCATATTGACACCATATTATGATGGCTGAAAAGGAACGAAATCCATGTTGTGAAATAATTGGCAGTATGGTGAAATTCAAGAATTACTGCTATGTATTTTATGTTGAAACACAACTGGATTTCTTTTCCCCCCAACCTGTTATAAACAAGTAAAATTGAATGGATAGGAGCCTGCTATGCCCTTGTTTTCATGGTACCTACTGTTTGTGCAACTGGACTTTGACATTTGTAAAATCAACTTGAAATGAGTAGAAACTCTGTTTACAGAACAGGGCAGGTCTGTGGAAGCTGCGGAAGAGACCTCTGAGGAGCTAGCTTCATCTGGAAATTAGCATTTCTGGGGTTAATTGTAGAAGCACTGAAGTTCTGTTCCTCAAGAGGTGGGTCCTACAAGATCAACAGAAACAGCAGAGGCTGAGTTGTCCATTGGATACTAGTCAATGCTTTTGTGTACTACTTTGTCCCCTGCTTTGTGGGAAACCCTAGGGCTGAAGCTATTGCTCCCCTGAGGATATCTCAGTGGTAGACTATATTTAAGAAGAAATCAGTTATCCTTCTTAGAGCATCCTGGTTTCTAAAGCAAAGCAGGCAGGTACAAAGAAAAGAGTGTTCTCTAAAGTTCGGGGATTCAACTGAAATCAGACATGTTTTACAAACATTTCCAAAAGCATGAAAAGGTGCCCCTGATTCTGGCATTTTTTTTAATCAATAGGGGATTTATTTATTTATTATTTAAAAATTTGTATGCCATCCGTTACTATTATCTCTGGACAGCTTACAACATTATTTCAAACTACAATAGAATAAGATAAATTAACTATTCCACACTGAGCATCATTTAAAATAAATTAAATTACTATATGTTAAAACATTGGCCAAATAAAAAGGTCTTGACCTGGTGCCGAAAAACATATAATGACGGCGCCAGGTGGACCTCTCTAGGGAACACATTCCATAGCCCATGGGGATGAAAATGTTCACATAACCAGAGGGCAACAATGAAATGTGATTGGCTGCCTAGGATTGCAATGTCGTCCCCATTCATCATCCCCAAGCATGATCCCTGATTGGCAAGGGTGATCCACTCAACCAATCCAGGAATTTTCCCACACATACATTGATTGTGTAGCAAGTCTTACTGGCTACATAGCATCAGACATTGCAGGAACCCAGAGACTTTGGGTATTGGGTGGTATAAGAATGAAACAAACAAACCAACCTTGTTTGGCTTCGATTGCTCACATGACTAATCAAAGAGGAAAAAAGTATAGTGCTGAGAAGACCAAAGAAAGATTCCAGAGCAGCTACAGAGATGGGGATATCCTTGAGAGATAAAAAGGTTAATATTCTCATATTTTTGAAGATTTTTCTCTACCAATGGTGAAGAGGAGAACATTTGGAGCATCAACATTAACAGTTGCTCCTCCTTTTGAAACCTGTTTCTGGAAAGTTCAGCCAAACTAGTTCCTTGCTGGTCAAGACATGGCAAGCATTTCCTGATTCCACAGTCTAGTATATATGTAGGTATACATATGTGTATTAGGGGTAAGCAATGTGCTCTTCTCCATATAGTTCAGCCTACACTCCCACCATCCCATACCACTGGCTTCGCTGATTAGGGATCTTGAGGGTTTCAGGCCAAAACATTTGAAGGGCTACAATTTGTCCACCTCAATATAGGTAAACAGCTTTTGATTGAGCTTTGCTATTTGCTGTTATTGTTTGTATTGTTCTCTTAATTTTAAGTTGCATCGTGCCTCTTTAAGACTCTTAAGCAAGGGACAGAAAATGAAATCTAAATGACTGTACTATGTGCTAAGTTGGAAAACTGTTGAGGAACTGATACTAGAATCAAAGAACTGTAATCATCAGTTATCAGAGAAATCGTACTGCCTTCTAATTAGATGGATTTTGATCTGATCTACCAAGGCAGTTTTTAGGTTGCTATGTCCAAAGAGCCACACTGAAAGCAAATGTGCTAACACAGTTTTAGATACTGATGATAAAAGAAGACACAGTGTCACCATAAAAACTGCATAAGTGCACATTGTAATCATTCAGCTTCAGAAAGGATTGTTGTCTTAGAGAAAAGTCTGAAAGGTGGAGGAGAAAGAAAGTGCTAGTTTCAATAAAAGAGAACAAGAGAAAAACAGGAGGTAATAACTCCCAGGGTTATAGACCTAGTCTAGGATTACCTTCTTCTCCTTTGATGTGGTCCAATTCATAGAGTATAATGGATCATTTGCTATGCAAGATTGGTACATAAAGTCCTGAGAACATGAAAAGAATATCTGCTTCATTTTAGGTTTGCCTTAAATTATATATGTGGACATTAATATGGTAGGATGTAAATCCTTCATTAAGTAGGAAAGACTTTTAAGTGGTAATGAAAGGAAGGCCATCCGTAGAGTCACTTCATTGGCGTTAGCATAGTCAGAATACCCTAGGACAATGATAATAATACTAGTAATGATTACAATTCAAAGTATTTTGATTAATATATTCACACTGGATGTTAGAAGTTATATAAAGCCATCTACACAGATTGCTTTGATTTGAGGATGCAAAATTCAAGGCTGAGTACAAGCCTGGGGGGACTCCGTGCTGAATCAGAAGTAAATAGAGATGCTGTTGCAACTCAAATTTAGGTCAATTGTAAGTTCAGTTCTTGAATGTAACAGGAGCCCTGACATAAACCTAACAAATGTGTTTTTTTTAATTCAGATTTAACATATAGCTTTTTTTCCTGCCTTCCCTGTTCTGCATGATTTGAAAGGATGAAGGAGGTTCTTAGTAAACATGCAGCCATTCAAAGTGCTCTGAGTGCTTTCTAACCATTCTCTTCTTCACTTTAAAAATGCTTTAAAGGTAAAAGCCTCTCCAGAAAGCATAAAACCACAACTCTGGCTATGAAGGGCGTAGGAATTGTCCCTGCAAATTGTACTACATTATCATGTAACATTGTTTCCAGGGGTTGCACTGAAATGGGGGGAGTAGGTTGACAACTCCATAGGGCCAGAAGGACAGACATTGTTTTCCCATACTGTTTTTGTTGTTTTGTTGTTAGATTGCTGCTGGGCTCACCTGGTATTGACAATGGGAGAAAAAAAGGAAAGTGCCCCCACCAGATGAGCTGGACTCCATGCCAAAAGGGCCCATGATAGGATCCCAAGGGTGCAAGACCAAACCTGAGCTCCGGGAACTTCTCTACCACCTTCAGTTTTTCATCAGGTCTGGCAGGTGGCACAGGGCAAACCTCACCTCCCAGGCCTAAATGAGATGTTCACCATATCAGTGCAAGTCCGTACGATCAGAACAGCTGCTTTAGGAACAGACACATGTAATTGCCTCCTCTCA
The DNA here is from genome assembly GCF_004798865.1 of Varanus komodoensis. NCBI lineage: Eukaryota > Metazoa > Chordata > Lepidosauria > Squamata > Varanidae > Varanus > Varanus komodoensis. The sequence continues at coordinate 49,777,841 of NW_025335568.1, read as the reverse complement.
GATCTTGTAAGGGCACCATTCCTTCTTTTATCCTTGACATCAAAATGAATTCAAGAAGAAGCAAATCTAAAATTCCAAATGCAAATTCCACACTATTCTCCGAGACATATCATATACAGGCAAGCACAGTCTGTGTGTGTGCATGCTCAAGCGCACGTAAAAATGGTGTTTAATATTCATCCATCCATCCATCCATCCATCCATCCATCGCAGTGGTCCAGAAAAGTCCATGGCAACTTCTACTTCTACTTCTCATGCCCATACTCTGTCCCTTGTCTATATAAGGTGGCCTGAATCAAACATGCCCTTAGGATGCACACCTGGTCTTATTTACCCAGGTGTAAGTTCCCTTGTGATCAGCGATGTTTACATCCAAATAAATGCACACAGCATTGCAGCAGTGTGGTTCCCTCCAGATGTGTTGG